>NW_027186448.1:627605-667604 GCF_028583685.1 Petaurus breviceps papuanus | reverse complement strand
CAATCAGAGCTGCAGCAGTGAGCACATCATCCTGTTCTTCCCCAGTGATTTGCTTGCTGGCGCCATTGACAGCAGTGCCGCGGAGGAGAGCTGAGGCAGGACAACATAAGCCCTCCCCTGAAAATAAGCCCTCTGGTGTTTTTCTTTCCAAAAAAAAAAAATATAATAAGACAGTGTCTTATTATCGGGGAAACACGGTAGGAGCTGAACCAGCCTTGGTCCAAGAGGTTAACAATGAGTGGAATTGTGGAAGATATTCTTGAGATGCTGAGAGTAATGGGACTAAGAGAGAAACAAGCCTGAGGGTATAAA
Organism: Petaurus breviceps papuanus; assembly: GCF_028583685.1. Taxonomy (NCBI): domain Eukaryota; kingdom Metazoa; phylum Chordata; class Mammalia; order Diprotodontia; family Petauridae; genus Petaurus; species Petaurus breviceps. Next base: position 667,292 of record NW_027186448.1, on the reverse strand, counting down.
AAGAATGTTGGAACCGAAGGAAGTGGAAAAGAAGGGGAGGTAACAACAAGAAAGGGAAGGGCTGGATGTTAAGTAGCTCAAAGGGGGCTGGAGTTTGCCCTGTTACAGAGCACTAGATCCCCTACCTCAGAGCCATCATTCTTGAAAACCTCATAGGTTTCACTCATGATATCCACCACCTCCTCATGGAGAGCCATCAGCTTATGCTGGACCACATTTCGGTGCTCTTTTTGATCCTCCTCAAACTCTAGATCCTGGTAAACCCTTTTGCCAGTAATTCGAACCAAGAGAGTCTCAGATATTTCCTGTGCCCTCCAACCAATTGTCAGTGTAGATGCTTTAAAATCATTCACAATCATCTGCACCTGGTTGGATACATCAAGACACACAACCATTGGGGGTTGGGGTTCTAGATGAAGGCTCTCTGCCGCTAACCCTGCCCATAACTTTAAGCTGACTTTTGTGATGCAATTCTATAGGAAGGGAAAGCTACTCTATTTCTCAAGGGTGAAAATAAAATTTCTCTAGGACTCAGGTGTCTTACCACCCAGCTTTACCCTATGACCAGGGTACTGATTCCTTCGGTCTCCCATCTCAACTGACAGTTCTTCTAGGACCCAGTCTCAACATCCTACCTGGGTCTCCCTGCCCCTGGACCAAGACCCACCTTGCTGGCATGTATACGACATTCATTGATGAAGAAAGTGCTTGCTCCTTTCAGGATCCAATGTAGCTTCTTAAGGCCAGGATGGATCTTCTTGTCCAAGAAACGGATTCGTTCTTTGAACAGGGCCCTCTCATCTGGGGACAACATTGCAATGATCCTGTTTATGAGAAGAGGGGCCAGGGAACAAACAGAGAAAATTAATCAGGAGGAACAGAAGTTCTAAAGATTTCCCTCATAATCAGTGAGATGAACTGAAAGGCTTCAGGGCACTTTAAAGGTGGGAATCAAGAGTGTTTGTGAAATAACAAACACTCCAATGAAGTCTCTACTCCCATCAATCTAGCTAGGTAAAGAAAAGCCTTCAAAAACAGGGAAGGGGTTCAGCTCTGCCATGATGCTCTCATTCTAAAAGGGATTGTGAAAGAATTCAGGATCAATATGGAGATAAAATCAGTTCACTTAATGCTATTTTATTCACTGAGGGACTGACCCCTGTGCCATGTCCCAGTCAGGAGTCTTTTCTAACTTTGCCCTCCATGTGGACTAAGCTTCCTCCGGGATTGATCTCAAAACGTATAGTCTCACCCTATGGCATTCAGGAAGTCAGTTTGAGTTTGCCATTTAAACCAAAGCTTGTGGGACCTAATATCAAGGAGAGAATTTGAGAATTCTGGACCCTAGGGAAGCACTAAGGTTTTGGAAGGACCAAGTATCAGGAATGAACATAATTAGTCCGGGTCAGAAAAAGAGGGTCAAAAAGACAGAGTAAGGATTGGAAAACCAACCTGTTGTAATCTCGGGCAACGAGCAACAGATTTTCACGTAGGATTCTTAAGTCCTCAGCGCGCTCAGCTACATTCACCACGTAATGAGGCGTCTCAAACAGCAGCCGCTCCCAGAAATAAATCTCCACAAACAGCACAAGCAGGGTCCTAGAGCGTGAGGGGGATGGGGGCGAGGAGAGAGGAGACCCAGGTGGGGGAGGAGCAAGGACCGGCAAAAGGCCCAGGGCTGAGGAGAGGAAAGTCAGAGGGAGGCGGACATCGTTCATGAGGTCTTTTTAAACCCATGTTCAAAAACCTTGTTGAAGTGATTCATGAAATGTTCCATTTTGTTAGAAAGGTCTTTTAATAAAACGGTTCTGGAAACTGCATCTGAGACAAAAATGACTGATGAGAAAGAGGAACTAAAATTTAAAGTCATCTCCCGACTAGGAAAAAAACCCGCGGAGTAGTTTAGGTGTTTTGTAGCGTGACCCCCCACCTAACTATTTCCTTCTCTTTTTCTTCAACCACGTAAAAAGAAGGGAAACAGGAGTTTTAAGCGTTAGGGAGACAGACTAAAGCTTTTCTATGACCAGCCTAGATGGAATGAATGACACAGCTATGCTGAGACAGAGAATGAATGGCCAGTCACTGATAAATGACAAGTACAGAAGATTTTCTGACAACAAGATGAGGACAATGTATCATGAGAGGGTTTGAATTAATAAGCTAAGAATGCAACGTGAACGGCTTAAAGGCAAGGATTTATAAGAAAGGTACTAAACTTCACGGAAATATTCATTTCTTTAAAAGTTGCTGATCTTTGATATCTCAACTAATGGCTGGTTTTTGTTGTTTATGTTCCCTGCTTTAATAAAGTAGTATTATCTCCAATTGCAGTGAAGGCTGAATTGGCCTATAGGCATTCATCCCCATGGAGCGTCCTCAGAGTTGACGTCCTGATTCTTCTGGACTAGGTGGGAGCTTTGGGCTCTGCTTCTGGTCATCCAGAAGCACCTAGCCAAAAGAACTCTGTATCTTGGTATGATGTGACAAAATCTGAGTCGTTTCTCTTTCACCCCACAGCAGTGACAGCGGGGTAGGGTGCTTTCTAAGTTAAAAGAACAAATTCTGGTTTAGGAGCTTTACTTTCAATTCTCCAGTTGAATCATGCATAATTTTAAGACTTCCAGTGAGGGACTGGAAAGGACTGACTTTTCTCAACTCCAACATGATGACAATTTCACCCCTTCATGGCAAAGACAATGGTGCAATCCTCTAACCTCCCTGGGCCTGTCAGCAGTTTCTCAAGGTTAAATAATTAAAGCAGAGAGAATTCATGGTTAGAAACATAAGGCATGTGGTGGGATGAGGTATTTATCATAGAGACTCATACAAATGCAAGGTAAATATGTGAATTACATTTTAGATCACTCGTGTAATAAAAATCAGTTTTGAGTACTTGACAAGAGGTGAAAAACCTACTGAAAGCTGAACAGGTAAAGTTAAAAGTCTGAAGCTTGGGGCGTCTAGGTGGCTCAGTGAGTAAAGCATTGGCCCTGAAGTCGGGAGGAGTTCGGTTCCAGCCTGAGACACTTAACACCCACACAAAAATACTAGCCGTGTAACCTTGGGCAAGTTACTTAACCCCAAATTGCCCTCCAAATGGCCAAAAACAAAAAAGAAAAAGTCTGAAGCTACAGCAAATGTCATATGTGGTTAAGAGATGGAAACAAATACTACAAGTATAGCTACAAAATTTCCAAATTAAAAAAAAACAATTATCAGATCACATATACCTTTCACAGGGATGAGTAGAGGATGCATCCCTATTTGTTACAAGAGATAGAGGCAATTACAAAAGATAAAACAGATAATTTTGATTACATGAAGTTAAAAAGTTTATGCACAAATATGGATAAGAAGGGAAGCAATTGACAGAAAAAATGTTTGCCTCTGATAGCTAATGAAGGTTAGACAACTAATAGAAATACATTAGAATGAAATCTGCTCCCTAATAGCAAAATGGTCAAAAGATATGAAGTTTTCTTTTTTTAATTAAATTATTTATTTTTAAGTTTTCAACAATCACTTCCATAAGTTTTAAATTTTCTCCCCCTCCCTCCCTCCTCCCTGCCCAAGATGGTTTACAATCTGATATGGACTCTACAAATACATTCCTATTAAACACATTTTCACATTAGTCATGTTGCATAGAAGAATTATAACAAATAGGAAAAACCATGAGAAAGAAAAAAAAACAAAAAATAAAATCGTCTGCTTCGTTCTGCATTCCGACTTCATAGTTCTTTCTCTGGATGTGACTGGCATTTTCCATCATGTGCTCTTTGGAAGTATTTTAGGTCCTTGCATTGCTAAGAAGGGCTAAGTCTATCAAAATCAGTTCTCACACACTGTGCGCAATATTCTGTGTGCAATGTTACTGTGTACAATGTTCTCCAGATTCTGTTCCCCTCATTCAGCATCAGTTCATATAAGTCTTTCCAGGTTTCTCTGAAGTCCACCTGTTCATTATTTTTTATAGCACAATAGTATTCCATTACATTCATATGCTACAACTTGTTTAGCTATTCCCCAGTTGATGGGCTACTTCTCAATTTCCAGTTCTTGGCCATCACAAAAAGAACTGTTATAAATATTTTTGTACATGTGGGTTCTTTTCCCTTTTTTATGATCTTTTTGGGATACAGCCCTAACAGTGGTATTGCTGAGTCAAAGGGTATAGACATTTTTATACTCCTTTGGGTATAGTTCCAAATTGCTCTTCAGAATGGTTGGATCAGCTCATAGCTCCACCAACAATGAATTAGTGTTCCAACATTCCCACATCCTCTCCAACATTTATCATTTTTCTGTTTTGCCATGTTAGCCAATCTGAAAGGTGTGATGTGGTACCTTAGAGCTGTTTTGATTTGCATCTATCTAATCAAGAGTGATTTATAGGAGTGGCTAGGTGGCATAGTGAAAAGAGTGATTCAGAGCATTTTTTCATATAATAGATAGCTTTAATTTCTTCCTCTGAAAACTGCTTATTCATATACTTTGACCATTTATCAATTGGGAAATGGCTTGTATCTTGTAAATTTGACTGGGTTCTCTATTTATTTTAGAAATGAGGCCTTTATCAGAGACACTGGTTATAAAAATTCTTTCCCAGTTTTCTGCCTCCCTCCTAATCTTGGCTGCATTGGCTTTGTTTATGCAAAACCTTTTCAATTTAATGTAATCAAAATGATCCACTTTGCATTTCATAATGTTCTCTATCTCTTGATCATAAATTCCTCCATTTTCCATAAATCTGACAGATAAATTATTCCTTGCTCCCCTAATTGAACAGTTTTCCAAAGAAGAATGGCAAACTATTAACAACTATATGAAAGAATGCTCCAAATCACTGGCAATAAGAGAAATTCAAATCAAAATAACTAAATCTAATAAATAATAATAATAAATAACTCTAAAATTACTTCATCCTCAACAAACTGGCAAAATTGACAAAAGAGATAAATAGCAATCAATGTTGGTGAGGTTGTTGAGAAACAGGTACACTAATACATTGTTGGTGGATCTATAAATTAGCATAATGATTCCTGCAAGTAATCTGGAATGATTCCATTAAAATAACTAAAAGGTCCAAAGTCTTTGACTCCAAGATTCTACTACTAGGGATATACCACAAGAAAGTCATTGACAAAAAAGTTTCCATACACACCAAACTATTTATAGCAGCACTTTTTGAGGTAGCAAAGAACTGGAAACAAAGTGAATGACTATCAAACAGAGACTGGCTAAACCTCCATAATTAATTCTCTTTCCCACTCAACACAGAGCTTCTTCTAAACTTTTCCACTCCTCCTCAAACCTCTTATCACCTTCCCCTCTCCCCCATCCTCTCAGATGAGAACCTTCATATTTCACTGGAAAAATTGAGGGCATTTGCCAAGAGTTCCCTCTTCTCCCATCCTCATCTCACATGCCCTAGATGCCTTCTGCCACAATCTCCTTCTTCACCCATCTCACGTGAAGAGATGGCTTCATCCCTTATATCCTATCTGTCACCAAGGTCTGTCAATTTTACCTTTGTAACATTTCTTACCTATGCCCCTTTCTCTCCTCTAACTCAGCTATCACTCTGATACAGGCCCTCAGCACCTGATACACGAACTACTGCAATAGCCTACTGGACTGCCTGCCACCACAAGTCTCATCCCTCTTCAGTTCATCCTCTATCCTCTCTCAAAGTAATTTTTGTCTTCCTCCTGCCCCCATCTTTCCAGTCTTCTTACACCTGATATGTCCCACATGTTCTGAAATCCAGTTACAGTGACCTCCTTGCTGTTTCTTTTACAAGACACTCCATCTGTTGGTTCCGGGCATTTTCACTCACTGTCCCTCCTGCCTGACACACTCTGCCTCCTCATCTCTACTTCCTGACTTCCCTGGCTTGCTTCAAATACCAGTTAAAATCTCACCTTCTTCAGGAAGGTGCTCTCTCTTAAATGATAATGCTTCACTCTGTTGATTATTTCCAATATATCCTGTACATAGCTTTTTTGCAAGCTGTCTCCCCCATTAGACAATGGATTCCTTAAAAACATCTTTTGCATTTCTTCTTTTTCTCCCAACACTTACCACACATCATAGGTACTTAATAAATGTTTATTGATTGATGGACTGACTATATTAATGTATGGAATATTATTATGCTGTAAGAAAAATAAACATGATGAACACAGAGATTAATGGTAAGACATACATGATTCTCTGTGTTTATCATGTTGTAGCAGCAAGCACCCCAAGCACGTCCTCAGGGTTTGCTGCTACCACAGGTTCTTGGATCTGCTTTGTTAAAGGAAAGCAACTCAAAATGGGTTAACAAGCTTACTTTAATCAGTCAGACATATATCGTTTACCTTGTTCAGGGGAAAAAGGTCAGCACCCCAAACTTCAAAATATACAGACAGAATTATCAAGACATTAACAGATCAAGTAGACAGCTTTCCAAACTGTCCAACCATTACATCCATACCCAGTCAACATCTGGGTTTCCACATCTGGGTTTTTCAAAGCCGGGGGACTCTCAACAACGGCTTCCCAGAATCCAGATCAAATCACAGAACACTTCTCAAAGTGAGTCCCAAAACAAAGCTACACATCAGGGCTTATATAGCCTTCTCCTGGCTCAGAGAATGTAACAACCTTATTGACTCACTGGCCAATCAAAAAGTATCTACTGAAAAACAAGCCTCCCACCCCAGGCTTCAGGTGCACTTTAGCCTAGGGGCAGGGAAGATCTTCCAAATTTGCATTCCCATTACACATGTTTATACATGAACAGACACAAAGTGAAAGCAGAAGAGCCAGGAAAACAACATACACAATGTAATACACTATGTAAATGCAAAGAACAACCACACACCAAATAACTGAAATGGAATAGTGAGAAATTATAAAGAGCAAAATTGTTCCAAAAGAAGAGATATAAGAAAAGATACCACCCATCTCCCCCCATCTTTTACAGACATTCAAGATCCATAGGTATGGAATATTGCTTATAACATCAGTTATTTTTCTATGTATTAATTGGTTTTGATGGGTTTTTTTTTTAAAATGTCTTTGTTATAAGGGAAGGTGCTCAGGAAAGGGGTAGGGAGAATGATAAACATGAAGTAAAAACAAAAAGTATTTTAAAAAGCTTATTTTTTTAAAAGAAAAACAAATAAAGTGAAAAATGAGAATGCAAAAGAAAAAATCAAGGAAATTGTTAGAATCTATGTTGTCTAGTTATATGCCAAAAAAACTGATAAATAATAGAGATGAACATTTACAAAAATGCAAAATACCCAGATCAACAAAACACGAAAACAGAGAATTGTAAAAATCCAATCTCAGAAAAAGAAATTGAACAAGGCAAAAAGAAACTCCCGAAGAAAATAACTCCAAGACCAGATGATTTACAAGTATATTCTAACAAATATTCAAAAACCAATTAACTCCTAACAAATTATTTTAAAAAAAAATAAGGAAGGCACCCTACTAAACTCCTTCTATGGGATAAATATGGCCTTGATATCTAAAACATGGAGAGATAAAGTGGAGAAAGAAAATCATATACCACTATCTCTAATAAACACTGATGAAAAATATTGAACAAAATATTAGCATAGAGGCTACAGAAACATGCTAAAAAGATTGTATATTACAACTACCAGCAATGCAGGGTTGGTTCAATATTAGGAAAATTAATATATCAGAACATACTGCTAATAACAATAAAAACCACAATAGATGAAGGAAAAACTTTTGATGAAATACAAAACCTATTTCCATTATAACATTAAAAACCATAGATATAAATAAACATTTTCTTAATAATATAGTCAAAAGTATCCATCTAAAACTAAAAATTAGCATCATTTGTAATGAAGAAACACCAGAGATCTTTCCAATGAGATCCAGGATAAAGCAAACATATCCACTGTCACCACTATAGTTAATATAGTTCTAGAACTGAGAGCTATTGTAGCAAGAATTTGAAACAAAATAGAAAGAATAAGCATAGGCTTTCTTTAAGAAACAAAAAGATTGGGGGCAGCTAGGTGGCACAGTGAATAAAGCACTGGCCCTGAGGTCAAGAGGACCTGATCAGCCTCAGACACTTAACACTTACTTGCTGTGTGACCTTGGGCAAGTCACTTGGCCTCAATTGACCTACCTTTTCCCCTCATAAAAGAAACAAAAAAACCTGCTTTTTTGCTGGTATGATGGTTTACTTAGAAAACCTTAGAGATTCAATAGAACATTAATAGAAATAAATTGTAACTTTAGTTAAATAAAAAAATATTTAAAATAGGATATAAAAGTAAAACCACAAAAATTTTCACCTTTTCTATATATTGCCAACAAAACCTATCAGAAAGAGATGGAAAAAAATTCCATTCAAAATAAGGAATATATAAAATATCCTTGAGTCTACCTATGAATACAAATATAAAACACTCTTTACAAAAATTAAGTTAGATATGTGTAATAGAGGGACTGGCCTATGATGGCCTACTCTTTAGAGTATGCTCAGATTTGCTCTTCTTGGTGGTTTATATAGATCATGTGCCTTTATGTCTCAACTTGCTTCCAATCCAACCACATAGGGAGGCTTGGCAATCTTACTTGGAACCATGAATCTCTGGGCAAGGCTAGTGCTATATGGTGACAAGGAGACTTCTGGTGACTTAGGAGTCATGCAAATGAGTTTCCATAAAAAGGGATCAACAGGCCCTTCCTTCAACTCTTTTTGCTCTTTTCCTTCCTAATGGGGAACGAGGCAAGAATTGCTCTGAGCTTCTGGGTGAGGAAATTTAGGAGAGAGGAAAGGAAGAAGCAGCTTCCCTATCTCCCATCCAGATATCATGTGTCCATGAACACATCTCATCTGTTTGTTTTGCATGCATTCTTTCTTGATCTTGGGTAAACAAATATTCAGAGGTAGAACTGACCCTGTGAACTTTGAATGATTAGAAAAAATATCTGAGGTCCCTTAGCAACTAGAGTCAGAAACAGAGTCCAGGGGCCAACCACAAAGGAAGCTCCCACAGATGGATACAGAAAGTCAGTCTTCTGAGGACAATGGCAGCTTTAGAGTTTGTGACTCCTCATAATAGAGAGAAATACTGGCTATGGACTAATAAAGTCACTTATCCACCAAGCCCAGAGAGTGAAACCTATGGGAAACCTCCTGAGGATTCCATTAAAGGAAGAAAGGCCTTGTGCGGGTTCAAGATTTGGGAGGTACACTTTGCTCTTGATGTATGTGCCTCATGATCTTCCCAGGGATCTTAGGTTTGCAAGGGGAGAATGTGCCCCCTATACTGGGGAGAATGCTTTATAACTACTATTGTTAAACTTTCTCAGTAAATGCTTTTTTCTAGCAGTTATTAGAGTTTGATTGATTGATATTGGAGGCCACATAGGATAAGAGCTCATGAGTGACAGTACTAGAAACAACCTACAAGGTTACTTCTAGAACCATGTGGGGGGAAGCAGTCAACTGCCTTCTCAACAACTGCACCAGTAGTTAGGGAAGTAACATCCCTAGAGCAGGTGTTACACTGTGGGAGTTTCATGAAGAATCATTTTGGTCCCCAGCCTAGAACCTAGAATCCAGATCAGGGGTCAGCAGCCACCTAAGATGCACAATAGAAGTGTGCAAAGAGGAACACTTTTATGAAGCTGTGTACTGCTCAATGTTTAACAACTGACTCTAAAAAAAAAAGATGCATAACACACTTCTAAGTTTAATATGAATTATAAACATTTTCTCCATCATTTTCTAAGTCTAGACAATCTACAAAACAATAAATTGGGCCCTGATTTGTAGGTTCCATGAATTTCCAAAGTGTAACTGCTCACAATGAAAATTGTAATCATCAAAGCTAGTAAGATCTTGGCTCTAGCATATCCCTGTTTTTAAGTTACTTTTTTGTAACTACACATATTTTTAATGCCAGAAAATTCTACTCTCCATGGTATATCAGCATTTATTTTGTGTTAATTCAAGTTGCATGTGTTACAGTGAAAAATCAAGGCATCTGGTGATCATTAGCATGAAGGAAATAAATTTCAGATTTTGCCTCTTACACAGAGCCTTGACCTGACTCTGTTAAAAGGCTCCTCCTCTGGGGTAAAGAAAATCTCCAAAGGATTCACACTTCTCTGTGAACCAAATGGGGCTAACGGAAGAAATAGAAACAACATCTCCCTCTAGTGCTCAGAAGAAAAATTGTAAACAGGACAGACAAAGATAAATCTTCTGATAGTGTTTTCTAAAAGAACAGCACATTGCTATGGTGCTTTACAGATTCCAAGAGGTTTTCCTCACAGCAGCCCCTGTGAGGTAGGCTGTGCAAGCATTATCATCCGCAAGAAACCATAGCTGGGACCTAAAGTTGTCCCTCTTGTCATACTATATACCATGTATTTCTGATATAGGATACCCTAAGCAATTTTAAACAATTAACTCCCAAAGGATTCAAGATTAGAATACTTAAGGGCAATAGTAAGAAGTCTTTTTTATCATACAGGAAAGGAAGTAAGCATATGGGAGAGGGAATATGCTGTGTAGAAAATGGGTTATTATCTATAATAGATATCTGGGGGGAAAGTGGTATCTTGGGAACCTTACAAAGTTAATTGTCTTGTAACCTACAGCCGAGCACCTCATATTCTGTGCTTTCATGGCCTGGATTCAATCTTGAAGGCTTCTCAAATGTCACCCTCTGACTCATGCCCCTACCCAGCTTTCTTCTGTAGGAATATAAAACTATAGCTCGTATTTAGGGCTTGATGGATATAAGGTAAAATGGCCCAAGCTCTCATGCACTCAGTCTAAGACAACAGCCTTAATTCTGTCCCACAGGCAATACAAAACATACAAAGGATTCACAGGTGACCAGTTTAAATGACTCAACTTCTCTCTCCAATAAGTCTCATTCCCTCTAGGAACCTATAAGGTATGCTAGACTCAGTTTGGGTTTCTCCTGGAAAAGCAATGACCTTGGGGTTGCAAAAAAGTCAATACCTCAAGTTCTGATAAATGGCCTTCTAGGGGCCTCTTCAGACTTAGAGCATTAACCTAAAGTCTTGGGAGGTTCCCTAAAATGAAATCTTATACTTGGGGCTTCTTGAGGAGCAAGTCTTTCCCCATCAGTCTTGCACAGTCCAGTTAACTCACTGGTGAGTTAAAGAGGTAGAGAGCAAGTCAGGAAATAAGGGTGAGCTTTGCTCCTCTGAACCGTGGGTCAGTCTGTTGTGCATCCTCTAGTCCTAAGCTCATACTTCTCTTCTTACTAAGAGGCTTGATTCAGAGACTCAACACTGTCCAAATTTCTCCCTCCTCTCTCTAGGAGGCTCTGTCCAGTCATAGCCAGTGTCATTGCTCAGAACTACAACTTTTCTGGGACCATGTATTTCTTTCTCTAGGGACTGCTTGTCTACTCTACTTGATTGCAGTCTTCACTTGGGTTATGTGGTTGGTTCCCTTTGCTCCTGGGGCCATGTGGGTGAAAGGTTCTGCCAATCATTAGCTCTCCATTGCTATGTACTCTACAAAGACTGGCTTCTTTCTTTTCTTATTCTTAGACTATACTTTCCAATATGTTTTGCCATCTCCCTCTCCATCTATCTTTGCATTGAAATCATTGAGTATTAAGGTATTTAACTGTTATGCATAGTATCAATTTTTTCACTAAATTTCTTTACCTACAAAGGTATATTAGCACATAGGCTACTATTATCTCACTGATGGTCTTTTTTTTTACTTACGCTCACCATAAATATAAGGTAAAATGTTCAAATCTTCCATGAAATGATGTTTCTTGTTTTTGTTTGTTTGTTTTTTTTTTACTTCTTCTGCTTTATTGTTGGGGTAGCTAGGTGGAGCAGTGAATAGATTGTCAGGCCTGAAGTCAGAAAGATTCATCTTCCTGAGCTCAAATCTGATCTCAGACACCTAGTATTTTGCGACCCTGGCCAAGTCACTTAACCCTGTTTACTTCAGTTTCCTCCTCTGTAAAAATGCACTGGAGAAGGAAACAACAAACCGTTCTAATATCTTTGCCAAGAAAACTCCAAATAGGGTTATGAAGAGTCAGACATGACTGAAACAAATGAAAAAAACAACAAAGGTTCATTGTTAACAAACTCTCCTTCATACTAGGCATTTTCTTTTGATATTCCTACTTGAGCTCCCAGAAACCTGACTTTCTCCAAATGATAGCTCATCCCTGGCCACCCTCTATGGTCTTCGTTGCCCCTTTTCTCATGCCCATGCTACACTAGGCCAGTAGGGGAAGTCACCATACTGTTTGCTTTCCACTGACATTTTCTAGATTGTTCTGCCATCATCAGCAAATTCTCCTCTCTTCTATACTACTCTATCTGTTTATTTTAGTCCATAATTTTGTTGTCATGGTTTATCCCCTTCCTATCTTTCCAGTCTTGTCATACTATACCATGCAGTTCAGAGAAGACTTACAAGAATACACATTACACCCTCCATGCACTTTCAAGTTAAGTCATATCGGTCTACACAATGGCGAGTAAATTATATGGACCAAAAAATCATTTTGATATGGTTTTATTTCGTGGCAGCAAAGGTCATGTGAGTGCTCCTGCTGATACTAGGCTAACTCAGAACATGTGACTTTGGCCAGATGAAACCAGATTCAACAGGTTTCCCCATCTGGAATTCATTCTCTGTCAGTTGTGCACTGGATTTCATACCACACAGATGTATTTCATTGCTTACTTTTGTTGCATTTTTAATTCAGTGATTTTTTTTAAGTGCGATTAAAGAAAATACAAAAGTTACACAAGTTTTAAAGAGCATATTTCAAGCACTATTAGAGATATTGCAACAGTTGTTGATGTGGGGAAGACAAGCATTTCACAATGAAACAGGATTGTATGCACCAAACATAATGTTGCAAACTGACAAACCGTTGCTGAAAAACAACTTAATTAATCCTCAGAAAATGAAAAGTAAAGACCTTTGGAGGGATCTAGCAGGTAGTGATGATGTTACCTACCCCTCTACAATGCCTTCTTGGTTTTGAAAGAACATCAAGAAGTCTAATTTTTTTTAAAGCTGTTAACCACTACTATAAAGAAAAAAACACTTGTCATGGACAAAAATAATAAAAAGCAGGGAATACTCAAGACTGAAAAAAGATAATTAATACTAATTAAACTTACATTTTCAGTGGTTAGTGTCAAACCATTGTCAGAAGTCCAGGTGAGTCTATGAAGATCTGGAAATCTTCATCACACTTACTACATCAGGTAAACCATCTACCCAAAAAAATGTTTGGGGGATTTTTTTTTTAAATTTCCAGGGGACCTGGAAGCTTTGTCCCAATTGAGGGAAAAAAATCAAAATTTTATTTTGATGCTGAATATTGATATATTGAGAAGCAAAAATATTCTAGAATTAAAGAAATTCCCAAGGGTAATGGAATACTGAAACACAACTTTGCATCATTCTACATACCACAAAATAAATTTATCCAAGATATGGAGATAAACATACTTCAATGGTCTGGGAACCTGTCTGCTTTAGTCCCAATTAAAAAAAAAAATCTGTGGGCTATAATCAGAGTAAAGACTTGGGGGAAAATACCTTTGTCAATGTATATTTAATATCCAGTGTGACAGGATTTCATGAGAAGCAATTAAAGAATATGTCAAAATCTTATGAACTCAGGGCCAAATCATATAAAACAAAAGGACATATTGCACATTAAAAGTTTTTCGTTTTTTAATACTCTAAATCACTATTGATTAGGGAAATGTAAATTATAACAACTCAGAAGTACAACTTCATACCTATCAGATTGGCTAATGTTACAGAAAAGGAAAATAACAAATGATGGAGGGGATATGGGAAAATTGAGACACTAATGCATTGTTGGTCAAGTTGTGAACTGATCTAAACATTCTGGAGAGCAATTTGAAACTATATCCAAAGGACTATACAACTGAGTAGCCTTTGACCCAGATATAGAGCTATTACTAGGTCTATATCCCAAAGAGATTTTAAAAAAACAAAAAGGGAAAAGGACCTATATGTACAAAGATATTTATAGCAGCTCTTTTTGTAGTGGCAAAAAATTGGAAGTTGAGGGGATACCCGTCAACTGGGAAATGGCCGAACAAGTTGTGGTATATGATCGAGATAGAAAACTACTGTGCTATAAGAAATGATGAGCACGATGTTCTCAAAAAACCTGGAAAGACTTACATGAACTAATACATAGTGAAGTGAACAGAACCAGGAGAACATTATACACAGTAACAGCAATATTGTTTGATGAAGAATTTTGAATGACTTAGCTATTCTCAGCAATACAATGATCCAAGACAATTCCAAAGACTTATGATGAAAATGCTATCTACCTCCCAGAGAAAGAACTGATGGAATCTGAATGTAGATTGGAACATACTTTTAAAAAAAAAAACTTTATTTTTTTGCTTGTTTGTGGGTTTTTTGGTCTGTTTTGTTTTCACAATATATATGAAAATGTTTTGCATAACTGCACGTGTATAACCTGTATCAAATTACTTTGCTGTCTCCAGAAGGGGCCATGGAAGGAAGGGAGGGAGAGAATTTAGAACTCAAACTTTGAAAAACGAATGTTAAGAATTGTGTAATTGGGAAAAAATAAAATATTAAAAGTTTTTTTAAAGATATAAAAAGTCACAAGGTTTATTGCATGTTAATAAATTTAATTATTTTATTTTGCTCTAGTTAATTAAAAAACCACAATACTTTCTCTCTCACACACACAACACTTAATTTTCCATCTCTGTGTCTTTGCCCCATGCCTGGAATTCATTTTTTCCTCACCTCTAATCCTTAGAATTCATTTTTTCCTTCAAGATTCAGCACAATTATCATCTTCTCCATGAAGCTTTCCCTGATCCCCACAGCTGCTCATCCTGCACTGAAATTACCTGGTATTTATTTTGTATATATTGTAAATATACTTACTATATATGCATATCTCCCATAATTTCATTTTTGTCTTGGTATTTACAGCATCTAGCTCAGCACCTAGTCCAGGATAGGCATTTAATAAATATTTGTTTTTGACTGACCAGGTAGGTAGGTTTATAGGAAAAATTAGGATTATCATCCAAATGTATAATAAGAACTTAGGATATATTATTTAGGAAGATGATGGTGCTTATCTCACATATAGCAAAAAAGACAGACCCTCAATGAAAATGCATTCACATTATAGTTTAGGCACAAGAAACCAAAAGATAATAGGTCATGGTATTGAGACTCTCAAGCACCATTCACTGATCTGGTTTAAAAAAAAAATGATCAGCTATCCAACAGGTTATGGATTCCTCCTCCCAATATTACAGTCAGAGATAGAAAAAGAGTCTGACCTATGGCTCAAGGGCTAGCTCCACTCCAATTCTTGACAATGTGACTAACAATCTCTAGAAGAACTTAGGTCTGTCTGGAAAACTCCTGCTGGGAACACACTGTTTCCATCCTCCTCCCTTCTCTCTTCAGGCACAGATACCCACCAAATTCCCAGTGGTCTTGGATTTGACCCTGTGGATCCCTGAGAGGGGATCAGAAGTCAACTACCATTCAAAATGAATCCCATTGGTGGCATGCCCTATGATACTGGGGCCTAGCTGTTCCTTAGTTGTTCCATGTGGTTCTTTCTGTCCCCACATCTCCAGGTGAAGCAGTAGCTAAGGCAGCACTAACTATGACACAGTTCATCATTTAAAGTTACTTCCTCTCAACTCTATGGTTTTGCCCTGGGCAAAAAAATAAAATAAAAGAGAACTGCAAAGAAAGAGTCTATCCCTGTATTAAAGAATCACAATACTAAAAATGTCCAAAAGGCATTTGGAAAGAGGTCCTCCATTTATTATATTCTTAATAAAAACAGACTATAGGTCCCAAAGAGCTTAAGATGGAAATTGATTATATGATCACCTGAAATTTAGAGATCAGCACTAATAGTGATAGTATTGAGTGCTCAGCAGTCATGACGCAGAACAAAACCAATAGATGTGGAGAAGATGGCCAATCAAATTAACTCCTCATCTCCGGTTTCTATCTAGAACCCTCAAGAGGGCCACCATCCAGGTTCTGAAAGAAAATCCTACATAAGAGTATTTCATTTGAATATTAACACAATTCTTGTGAGGTAGATAGGTATCATTATCAACATTTCAAAGAAGCGGTCTCCATCCCTATTCCTATCGTATGGACTAGGAAACTGAACTTTAAGAAGTTACAAGATTTGGTCAAGGTTCACTTAACTAGCAAAAGACAAGAGTTTTTTAAAACTTTAAGTCTAGATATCTAGAAGTACAATCATCTTTGGATGCCTTTCCTGAATTAGTTGTTTACTTAATTAGTGCTCCATCTCTACAGGAATAAACTGTAAAAAAAAAAAATGTAGATTTTTGAAAGAGGGGATACTTTGGTAAGACTCTAACAAAAGCAGAAGGCCCGCAGGAACTATAGGATGGACACAATGAAGTTACTCATATCTTATCATACATCTGCACCTCTGATTGGAGGGTGGAGCCATAAGCTTCTCCATTTACAGAAGGGGGATAGGACAGACATCTCAGACATCTCATTTGCCTCTCAGTAGCACTCACTTTGGATTTCTTTGGCTTCTGTACTATACCCCGCTTTCCCCAATTCCCTTCAGGTTTTTTTGTGTATGTAGTCTTCTCTCATTAGATTGTAATCTCCCTGAGGGCAAAGACCATCTTTTCCATTTGTATCCCCAGCTCCACATGCAGTGCCTGGCATACAGTAAGTACTTAATAAATGTTTATTGACTATGGATTGTTGACATTGAAATGTTAAAAAGAAAGCCTCCAAACACAAAGACATTTCCACTCTGGAAGATCAATCAGATCTTTCAAAATGAATTTTCTCCCTAAGCATAGATTATAGGTGAACCTTAAGATTACCAAACTAATAAGGAAGGTAAAATGGACTGAATTGAACCCTAAGGCAACAAAGACTGGGTGACTTAAGTTAGAAAAAGGTTCTTAGTTGGAAGAATTGTCTAGTAGGAGAGGCAGAACTTCCAGCCTGGAGGTGGAAGGAGAAGCTTTGTAATGCTGAAAAGAGCATGGCAGCAAAGATAGTAAGGTGCTAGGCATCCAAACTGTAGACTGCCTGTGGAAAAACTGCCCACAGAAGAGAGAGGCCAGCAGACTAACCACTTCTAGGATCAGCTTAGCCTCTCCCTTTACAACATCTGCAGATAAAAGCCAACACAGGAGAACTCAAAGCTATGAAGGGATTTGTGGTGATTCAACTACCAAATGCCAAAGACCACTATGGGTTTCTAAGTTTCTTGGTTTACTGGTCTGACAACTGTCAGTTGCCTCTGCCACTGATGAATGTACCTATGTCACCTAATGTAGAAGAAGTAGGATTTGACTGGGTTTGAGTCTAAGCTAACAAGCTGTGTGACTGTGGACAAGTTATTTTGTTCAGAGTCTTAGTTTACTCATCTGTGAAATTGTATTGGTAACACCAATATGACATCAAAGGCCCAGGAATCAGGGTTGTTATGATGAAAGTATTTAATAAATCATAAAGTACTACATATAAATGTGGAATATTTGTATTAGTATTACTGAGAGAAAGATGGAGGACTGGACATTTTCTCAATCATTCACATGTCTCCAAAATAAGAATTATACACCAGAGATAAAGCTATAAAAGCTGTCTCCACACCTAAGACTTAGACCAAGAAACCTAAAGCAGGAGTGCTACAAGAACTAGAATGAAATGTCACTGAGAAATATTTTTAAAATTTTTAAAAATACAATAAACATAGATAATGTTAATGTGTGGTTTTCTAAGCCAATACACTGTAGCAGGGATCCTTAAGTACAATTCAGTGACCTGTTTCTATTTGAATTTGACACCACTGCCTTAAACAGGAAATAGAGCCATCCGAGAATCAGAGTGAAGTGTAAACACCTTCAGGTTAGCTCCACTGATACAGCAAGTGGTAAGCCCTGGGGGGAGTTGAGATGGAAGGAAGCTTCAGCCTCAACCACAGGAATTTTCACCTTCTGGAGAGTGTAGAAAGTTCGGCATCTGAGCAGGGGAAGATTAAGTGAGCCTCCTGTTGACAAGGGACACCAGGTCCAACTGTGCTGCCAAGTGAGAAGGAAACAGCACATGTCTGGTGAGGGCAAAAGCAGTGGGGCTGGAATGCTGCTAGTTGTGGGCATTTTCAGGAGAGCTTGAGTTCTTGGTCTCGATTCCAGGCCAAAAGGAAGAACTGAAGTTCATATCCACTGGAGAATTCTCAGGGAGGGAGAGAATTTCCAGTAGTTTGCCAGAGGGTCCTAGCTGTGACTTGGAGGGGGAAAGGAATACAGAGGTTGGACCCAGGACAAAGCTCAAGAAATAACAGTAAGAAGGACCTGAGTCTAGAGACACCATCCCCCACACCCCAGGATTAGGGGTGATTATAATAACAAGCTGCTAAAAAAAAAAAACACTTTTTTTTAATGAGCAGGCAAAGGAGAAATAACCCAACTACTGACAAGTTACTATGGGAAAAGGAAAGACTAGGGTTTGTCTTCAAAGGAGGATACTGAAGCCAAAAAAAGCCTCTCCTACCCTAGAGAGTAAAGTCAAATGGTCACCAACCCAAAAAGAATTCATAGAAGAACTTTAAAAAAGACTTTAAAAATCAAATAAGAGAGATTGAGGAATTTGTTTTAAAGTAAGAAAAATCCAAGAAAAACAAGAAGACTATGAAAAGAAAGTCAATCAACCGGAAAAGGAGATCCAGAATCTTAAGAAAGAAAATGACTTCTTGAAAATTATAATTGTATAGTTATAAGAGACCAAGAAATAATAAAACAAAATACAAAGAATGAAAAAATGTGAAATATAAGAAAAACTGATCTGAACAACAGATCAAGAAGAAAAACCTAAGAATAATCAGACTACTTGAGAGCTTTGATCAAAAAAAAGAATCTTGATACAATAATACAAGAAATAATTAAAGAAAATTGTCCTGAAGTGTTAGAACAAGAGGGGAAAGTAGAAAGGGGGGAAAAAGATTACCAATCAACACCTGAAAGAGATCCTAGGAGGAAAACCTACAGGGGTATCGTATCAAAGTCAAATTTTGAAACTGGGCCAGGTTAAGGAGAAAATATTACAGAGCAACGAGAAAAAAAATTCAAATATGGTGGGGTCACAATTAGAATTACACATATGGGGTGGCTAGGTGGCACAGTGAGTAGAACGCCAGCCCCAAAGTCAGGAGGACCTGAGTTGGGATCCGGCCTCAGACACTTAACACACAAAAAAAATAACTAGCCTTGTGACCTTGGGCAATTGTCCTTCAAAAAGCCAACTCTTCCCCCCCGCTACCTCCTCCCCCCTATATACATCCCCAGACAAAAAAAGAATTACACATATGTATATGTTTATGGATATCTATCTATATGTATGTATATTTGTATATGCACATGTATATACATATAAATATATATCTCATATGCTTAACTGTAGCCTTCTTATGGGAAGGAAGGGGAAAGAAGGAGAAAGAAATAAAGTAATAAATGCATAGCAGAGGACAAAAGAAAACCTACAAGGAAGTAAAAAATGGACAGCTTTGAAAATAATGTTATTGTTACTGTATATTTTAATTATAATGTGTTATATTTATATTATATGTTATATTGTATATTATAGTTTTAGTGTAGGTTTTCTTGAAATGGAAATTTATTGCTTTATATTGAATCCTCTTGTGCTCTACTGTGTAACATGGCAATATTTTTTCTCTTTTTTTATTTTGTATTTAAGTTTAAAATAAATTTAAAAACTAAAAAAATGGGGCAACTAGGTGGCATAGCAGATAAAGTGCCAGACCTAGATTCAGGAAGACCTGAGTTCAAATTCGGCCTTATATTAGCTATATGACCTCTATATGGCCCCTGGGCAAGTCACTTAACCCAACTGCCTCTAAAAAACAACTACCAAAAATAAAGAAACAAACCAAAAACCTCTGCCCTCCACCACTTCCACCCTAAGAAGAGGAGATAGAGGTATAGGAAAGCTTAAGTTTGCTGTGCCGGAGGCAGCAGCTCATGCATAAAACTAAGGAATAGAGGGAGCTCCCACAAAGCACCAACAGGTATAAGGAGCTCTACTAGGCCTGAGGTAAAAAGGATTGGCATTAATGGAAGGAAGGTTCATTCAGTCTTCCTATAAGTCATTTGACGCAGATACTTAGGTGGGTGAAAAGCTTCTTTCCAGAAAGGGAAGAAACTTAGCCTCCAGGAAATTTGTCATTAAAGGAAATCAGAAAGTGAATGACAGGAAAATAAGGGGGAAAAAAAGACTAGAATTACCAAAGATCCCAGAAGAAATAAAACTCCATTAAAAATTAGCACAAGCAGATAAACCAACAGGGAAGGTATTAATAACAGAAGGGAAGATAGCCTCCATGAGTCCAAACATCTCTGAATAAATACTGGAAGAAAGAGAAAGTAAGTCAACACCTGATGAGGTATAGGACCCTATGAATTTCCAAAAGAGCTTGAGAACCATAGCAATATGTTCTTGGATGGTTAAGAAGAAAAATAAGGTTGGTAAAAGCAAAATTTATAGCCTGCACAGTAGAAATAATTGGCAGAATACAATTTACTGAATCTAAGGCGGTAACTCTTTTCAAAGAAGCAAATTAAGAACAACGGATTAGATATACAAATACACAGAAGTATAAGATAGTCTGGAAAAAGAGATGCAAAAAGCACTAAAATTAAAAGAACACATGATTTCTATACAAGCAAAACATATTGATCCAGAATACAAGATGTACAGAGACAATTAAAGAATCATAGGACTCCCAGAAGAACATAGCAAGTCTCAGATTAACACCATAATACAGATCTGCTGAAAAGAAAGCAGTGTCAATTCAAAGAATCTATGGATAGCCTCTGGGAAAAATTGAAAACAAAAACCCTTATGCTATAAACTCCAAGATAAATACTAGTTAAATTTAACAATCCCAACGACAAACAAAAAATTCTGAAAATGACCAGGAAAAAGAGCTTCAAATATAAAGGGAAAAAAATCTGAAAAACACAAAACTATTCTGCACCCACAAGAAACCAAAGGAAGGAATGGGATAATGAATTCTAAAAAGCAAAGGAACTCAAGATGCAACCTCAGGTGATATATCCTGAAAACTTGAGCCTAGACATCAATGAAAAAAGATGAATACTCAATAAAAGAGAGGCATTTGAAGCATTCCTATTTTTTTTTAAATCAAGATGTGAATTGATTATTTGCTTATCAAACACCACAGACAGGAGAAGCATAAGAATGGTAAATAAATATGAATGCTAAGGAAGACATAGATAATGAAATAAATAACTCTAGGAAAAAAGGGGGGGGGAAATAGAAAGAAAAAGACATTTATGGGGTTAAGAACAACAAAAATGGAGGGTCTGTAAGATTTCTTTCTAAAAGTTCATAAGGAGACAAGGGTAAAAGTAGAACTTAAATATAAGTGATGGTGGAGGAATAAGCTTGAAATATCATGGAATGAACCCTCACAGCATGCTACCTACTGGTGAATCAGTGTTTTTTGTAGAACTAAACTACACCAAAAAAAGAGAGAGGAGGAAAAGGATAGAGTATAATGTATAATGTATCCTAATCAAGTCGATGGTAAACAATGATAATTCCTGTCAACTCTTGGGAAGAAGAGGGGCTACAAGAGAAGAAGTGTAATGGCAAAGAGGGAGACTGAAATGAGGAAAGAAATACAGAAATCTCAATTCAGTAGTGTGAGAGGGTGCCACTGAAAAATGCTCCCAGGGTTGGGGAGGAAGGTGGTATGTAGATAATTAAAGATGGAGGCATTACAGTGGGTAAAATCTTCAGGAATTTGGTGCTTAGACAAATCACTACATCTGAGAGAATCTTAGGCTTCCATGTATATCTTAGGAGAAGGAGAATATTAGAGTTTCTTGGAGCAACTAACATCTAGAGAAACAAAAGGGCATAGACAAAGAATGAAGATTTCTCCCCACAAGAACATTTCAATGTCTTTAAAGAGCTATAACTAGAAATAAGATAGGGTCTCTTTAAAAGAAGGCAGTCCGTATCAAGGAACAGATGGATCTGAAGTGTTTTCTATGGAAACAGATGAAAATAAATTTTATTTTTCACAATACCCAGATAAATTACTGATTCACCTAGAAAGGTGAAATTCCATATAAATGTAGCTAAATCCAAGACAACTAGCTTAGTTCAAGCCCCTGACTAGCTCTGAATGGCTTGTAGATGTTAGAAGGCTGAGGGGTTTTAAATTGAGTTAGAAAAAGGGAGGTAGATGCTAATGATCTAGAGTGAGCAAATCCCAGTCATTTTTGAATATTCCAATTATGAGGTCAGTGGTTGGTAGAATCCTTTGGAGTCAGAAGCTACATTGATGGATTTATTATCTGTCTTTCTATTAGTCTCTCTCTTGAGCATCACCAACTGCTATGTGGATATTACAAAATGGATGTCCCAGAATCATCTCTAACTCAACATTTCCAAAACAGAATTCATTATATTTGTCCCCAGACACACTCCTCTTTTCAACTTTCCTATTACTGTTTATGACACTGTTATCCTCCCAGGACTTCAATCTTAACATCATCCTCGACTAACTCTAACTCATCTCAGTCAGCTGCCAAATCTTGTATCTTTCTCCATATCTCTCAACTGTCTCCTCTCTACTCACACTACCCCCTCCCTAGTTCAGGCCTTTGCCACATCTTGCAGGACAACTGCAACAGCCTTTTAACTGATCCAGGGGTAGGAAACCTATGGCCTTAAGGTCACATGTGGCCCTTCAGATCCTCAAGTGTAGCCCTTTGACTAAATCCAAACTTCGGATTCAGTGAAAGGGCTGCATTTGAGGACCTAGAGGGCCACATGTGGCCTCAAGGCCACAGATTCCCCACCCTTGACAAGTTAATCTCACCTCTCCCCTCCCCTATTCATCTCCAATCCACAGTTGCCAAAGTGATAACCATGTGAACCTACTTCAATTAACTCCAGCAGTTCACTATTACCTTTAGGAAGGGCAGCTAGGTGGCACAGTGAATAGAGCACCATCCCTGGAGTCAGGAGGACCTGAGTGAAAATTCAGCCTCAGACACTTAACACTTACTAGCTGTGTGACCTTGAGCAAGTCACTTAACTCCAATTGCCTTGCCTTCCCCCCTCCAAAAAAAAAAAAAAAACAAAAACTATTACCTCTAGGAACAAAACTAGCCCCTTTCTATCTTTCCAGTCTTCTTAGGTTTACTACCCTACATACATTCTATGGTCTATTCCTAGTGGCCATTCTTTATTCCATATAACTTATTCAAATTCCTTCCTTACTGCTCTGTCTCTCATCTCTTTGCATTGGTTGCCCCTCATACCTGGAATGCTCTCCCTCCAGACCTTCACTTCTTGACTTCCTATAAGAATCATCTCAAATCCCACTTTCTACAAAAGATCTTTCCCAAGCCCCCTAGATGTTAATGTCTTCTCCTCTAAGCTTACCTTCCTTCTACTCTGCATGTACCTTGGATGTTCCATATACATCTTGTTTTTCTTTTGAATGCAAGCTCTTTGAGTTTGGGGACTAGTTTTGCTTTTTTCCTTTGTATCCTTAGGGTTTAGCATAGTGCCTGGAACATAGGAATGCTTGCTTGATTAGATAAAGGGGACACAGGCCTAGGAAAGGACGTAAAACAAAAGCATCTTATTTGCTGACTTTGTCAGTTCTTTTGGTTCTGCCTTGCTAAAGCCTGATGGGTTTAGGTAAAATGCCCCTTGTATTGTATATTTATTTGACTGTTATTGTTTATAATTTTTTAAAACCAAGAAAAATAATTATTATAAATCTACAAGGAGGGGGTTGCTCAGAGACTTCCCTCCTACCTCTCCAATCTGAAGCCTCAGGAGAAACACATAGTACGTGGTATATTTAGACCAGGGAACAGAAACACCAGGTGGCAGTATACTGTAATCATCGGCTCTTTTTTGAGGGAATTGATGTAATTCTTTTAAAAAGTTAAAGTGTAAAATTAAATTATAAAGTGAAAGCAAATATTGTAGAACATAAAGTATAGAACCAGAGAGACAGATATATATGGGGATGAAGGCACAAAAGACAGAACTGTGAGAAGGGTCAGGAAAAAAAGGTAGAGAGGATGGAATCCATACTTGTCAAAGTTGACATCCAACATTCCTGGCTTCTCCGAACTGATCCCTAGCAGTGGGGTGTCCAGCCGTCGAATGCTGTCCTTATCCACAGTCTGTGTCCACTCTTGAAAAGTCTTTCGAACCATTTCATCCATGGCCTGGGTCAGCTGTTGGTATGTGTGGACACTCTCCTCCCCAGTGCCAATATGGGGTAGGAAATGGGCAGATGAAAGGCACTAAAAAGAGAGGTGGGAAAAAGATAAGTAGGCCAAATTTTTCACATGCTTCTAATACCTAATCTGGCCCAAGTCTTTTATCTGGGGGTTGAAAAACTTAGTTGAAAGATTGAAAATGCTATCTACCTCCAGAGAAAATGCTATATACCTTCAGAGACAGCACCGATGAACTCTGAATACAAATGAAGTATAATTTTCTCACTTTATTTTTCTTGCCTTTTTTCTTTGCTACATGGCTAATATGGAAACATTTTTTGCATGATTTCACATGTATAATAGGTATCATATTGTTTACTTTCTTAGTGGGTGAGAGAGGGGCTAGAGTAAAGGACAGAATTTGAAACTCAAAAAATTTTTAAAAGAATGTTTAAAAGAATTTTAATATTAAGAATGGACACCCCAAGGGGCGGCCAGGTGGCTCAGTGAGTTAAGAGCACTGGCCCCAGTGTTGGGATGACCTGGGATCAAATCTGGGCTCAGATACTCAGCACCACACCCAGAAATAACTGGCCGTGTAACCTTGAGCAAGTTACTTAACCCCAATTGCTTAAAGAAAAAAAAAGAATGGACACCCCAGCAGGTAGTGGCTCAGTGAATAGAGCACCAGCCCTGGAGTTATGAGGACCTGAGTTCAAATTTGGCCTCAGACATGTAACACTTACTAGCCATGTGACCTTGGGCAAGTCACTTAACCCCAATTGCCCTGCCTTCCCCCCTCCAAAAACAAACAGAAAAAAACAAAAAATGTTAAAAATAAATAATTTTTAAAAATAAAAA
The DNA here is from genome assembly GCF_028583685.1 of Petaurus breviceps papuanus. Taxonomy (NCBI): domain Eukaryota; kingdom Metazoa; phylum Chordata; class Mammalia; order Diprotodontia; family Petauridae; genus Petaurus; species Petaurus breviceps. The sequence continues at coordinate 642,041 of NW_027186448.1, read as the reverse complement.
TGTACAAGAAAGAAAGATTGACACAAATGATCCAGATTGTCAAAAGAAAAAGATCAGAGAAGATGTTAGAGAGCAGAGAAAACATTATATTAAAAGAAAAAGAGATAAGAAAGAAAAGAGAGACAGCAAGAACAAGGGGCCTACTGCAAGAAAAATACAGAATGGGGGCCAAGCACAGAAGCTGAGGGATGAAAGAGCAAGACCAATAGACAGTAAGCAGACACTAGAATGCTTACATTCATGGTACGATCAAGGCGATGACGCAGGGTGCGCACCCAAAAGGCATGACCAGAATACTGGCCCATATATGGAGGTATATAGGGCCATTTCTTGCTCAGTTCCCGGTTCACCAGAGTCAGCTCCCCATTGAACATCATGTACAAGTCCACTGCCTTCTTGTCAAATGTTCGCTTTATAGCCTAAGGAAGAGACAGACAGAGTTTGAGAAGGAAGTTCCTTAGACTCCTGGGTACTAATGTCCAGGTGGCTCCTCTACCTTTAGCAATTCCAGAGTGGGAGTCACTCTATGGAGGATGTTGGTAGATGTTTACACTCTTCTTGGGTGATCTTGAGAGCAGCACTAAGGTATTGGTGATTTAGTGTGAGGTGGGCATGAAATAAAAATGGGTTGGGGACTATCCTGGGTGAGGGAGAGTACAGGTGGATTTAAAGAAATAGCAAAAGCCTTCAAGGATTCAGGAAGCAGCAGGCACCTCACGGCTTGCAAGTCTATGAAAGGTGTCTAGCAGCAACACTCCATGTTCCACATCTCGAACTGTCTCAAAGGCTGCAGTAATCAGATTCTGTGTCATCACCTCCAGATCTTTGATTCCTGCCCGGAACCTATGTCAGTTGCAAAATAATATATGTTTAGATGAATAAGCCCTCATTCCTAAGCTCTGCCCAGTCCCACCTCAGATCCTTGAATTGTCTTTACAAAATCATAGAATAGTAAGAGTGAAAGGGGAGATCAGAGGCTGCATCATCCTACCCTTCTAATTTTCTAAAAACTGGTTCTCTCTAGCTTGTCCAGGCTGGACATGCAGAGGCTACCCCTGGGCCTTGGTCCCACATTGATTGACTTTGGTAGCTTTGAACCATTTCTGAGCTAGTTCACCATGCACTGGGCAATCTGGTGCATCTACCCAATGAACTCTCATCCATACTCCTTGGAGTTTATCATATTTTTTTTTTTCCTTTTTGGAGGGCAATTGGGGTTAAGTGACTTGCCCAAAGTCACATGCCTAGTAAGTGGGTCGAGTGTTTGAGGCTGGATTTGAACTCAGGTCCTCCCAACTCCAGGGCCGGTGCTCTATTCACTGCGCCACCTAGCCACCCTGAGTTTATCATATTAATGCTGGACTTTGTACAGATACCCAATTGGCTTAATCCATCACAGTTAGGAACTCCCAAACTCAAAGAGATCTTCCAGGCTCTGTCAGACTCCTGTGATGCCATAGGTCACCATACCTAACTCAACCCATTCCTGACCAAGAATCTCTTCTACAATAACTCTAACTAGTGGTTGTCTAGTTTTTGATGAAATCCACTACCTACTAAAGTGGCCCATTCCACTTTTGGACAGTTCTTTCTGTTACAAAGTTGTCGTTTTTTGTTTCCTATAAGAATCCTACATCTGCTTGAAACTTCAACTCATTGCTCCTAGAAGGAGAAGGGCTGGGCACATTTGGGGCTAAACAGAATAAATCAAATCCCTTTTCCACATGACAGGCTATAAATTCTTGAAGACAGCTATCATATCCCCCTACAAAGTTTTCTCTTTTGGGCTAAATAAATACCCCCAGTTCTTTCATTCAATCTTCATATGACATGTTTCTCCAGTCCTAACACTATCCTGGTTCCCCTCTTCTATACACATTATAGTCTGTCTACTTCCTTCCTAAAATGTGGTGCCCAAAACTCAGCAGAGTTCAGTTATGTGACAATCTAACCATTTCAGAGTATGGTGAAAACATCACTTCCCTACCTCTGGACACTATGCCTCCCTTAATGCAGTCTAGAATGGCATTAGGTTTTTTGGCTGCCATGTCACACTACCACTTTGAAGTGAGCCCATAAGGCTCCCATATCCTTCTCACCAAAACTAATAAACAGTCATATCTTCTTTATTCCATACTTGTGAAATTGATTTTTTGAACCCAAGTATAGGATTTTGTATTTCTCCTTATTAAATTTCATCTTATTCAATTCAGCCCATCAATCTAGCTGTCAATATCTTGATGATTCTGACTCTGGCATTTACCTGATCCTTTTATACTGCCTGGAAAGTTGACAAGGCATTGATTAAAAAGTTGAGTTAACATAAGACTAAGGACACATTCCCTAGAACACTCCATTATACATGTCATGACAAGTGACATCAGCTTAGAATAACCATTCTTAGTTGGATCCAGACCAAACCAGTTCCAATCTCACCTATCACCCAGCCAATATTGCTCCATCCTGCCCATAAGGCTAGCACGAGAAACTTTATTGAAATATAAAATATACCATAACTATAGCATGTTCCTAATCTGTGGGTCTTGCTACCCTGCAGACATGAGGTTAATGTGGCATGTCCCTGGTCTTGAAGAACAGGCTTTCAGGGATCACTACATTCCTTTCTAAGTATTTATAAACTGTTCCTTTAATTACATGCTAAAGAATTTTCCCACTCAAGCTGACTGGTTTGTTTTACCCTCTTTTTTTTGAAAATCGACACATCTGCCCTTCTCCAATCTTGTGGCACCTTTCCCATTCTTCAACACCTTTCAAAGATCACTGATGGCAGCTCAACAATCATTCGTGCCAATCCCTTTCAGCAAGATGGGATGTAGTTTTTCCAAATGTCTTGAACTCAGTGAGGGCATCTAGATGACCACTGTCTCATCTCTCTTGGGTTTTCTCCACCTACTAATTATTTGCATATTTTTCTTCCTAGTCCAAATCTCACTCTTAAAGATATGCATCAGATATCACCCTCCCTGATCCTGTCACCTTCTATTCTTCTATTCACTTTTCGATTTCTATTCAGCCCTCCTTCTGCCCCCTTCCTTGGCTTCACCCTTTGGTTCTCCCTACCTATTATAATCCTCATGCCAAGATGTGTTCTTAACATCTAGGATGCCCCCACGAACAGCCCGTAGCATGTGCAGATTCTTATGGAAGATGTCCTCAATCTCCATCAAATTACGTGCTATTTGGGGCCCTTCAGCACCAAAGAAACAAGGCATATCTTCCTGCTGGCCATCCTCCCAACGAGCAAAGTGGTACTGGCAGTCACAAACCTAGAAGAGATTTCACATTTGGTCTCCTGCTTCCTCCTTCTTAGCCTAGGAGTTCCCAGCTAGAAGCTTGGGGATTTTGCTATATACACTGCATCTAGTAAATACAGTCAATAAGAGACATAGGTTACTGGGTTGGAATTAAGGATAAAGAACTAGATCTAGGATAGGCCTATTAGGCCAATGATAATGATGATTTTAAGAGCTTAAAGAGAAGAAGGAACATCCAGATGATGGAGAGCTTGTAGGTGGGCTGAAGAGGGAAGGAGTGGAGCCACAATGCAGTGCCTGGCACATAGGAGCCACTTAATAACTACTTGTTGATTGATTAGTCCCTACTCCTCTGTCTCTTCAGGCTCCTGAACAAGGACTCTGTCATTGGCTTTGGTTCCCCACCTTAACCAAAGTCTCCACACCTCAATAAGGTCCTTGCAACGCTGCACAAAGGCATCAACCTGGGCAAATATGCTTGTCTGGTCCAGGACCCAGCCCCGGTTGGAGAACCTGAGTTGGAAAGCAGAAAACACAAGTATCACAGTTTTAGATCCATTGGCAGGAGCACAGGAGTCTGTAGCAGAGAGGTTAACTCTAAGGGCTTACAGTGGGAAGAAATAGAGACAGGAAATGATGCATCTGGGTTCTAGGAATGATGAATAATCAAAACTCTGGGGTCCATTTATGGAGGGAAAGAGAGAGAAGGGAGGTTACTGGGAACAGATATGGGTTACTGGAGAGAGGCTGGAAGTAGAGAATAAGATTCATGGGTCCAAAGAGAAAGACTAAGTAGAGATATGAAATTTGTGACTATAAGAACTAAAAAATAAAGAATTGGTCCAAGAGAGATTCTGCTGTCTTTGGGGTTATGGAGGGGTCAGGGAAAAAGTGATATAACCTACTGGGTATGTAATTGTACAGCATGCATGTAGTGGTCTTTCCAGGCTTGACAGCATGCTATGCAGCTGCGTAGACTATCTTTGCTAGAATTGACATAGCCTTCAAATATTCGGTCCAGGGAGATGTCATGGCAGCACAAACGTATGATCTCATTGCTCATCTGCAAAGACGCAGAGATTTAACCCATCAAACTATAGTCTCCCCATCCCCACCCAATAATCCCAGTCCTTTCTTTGAGTTACTCTGACCACATCCCCAAGTCCTCCTCCTTGTCACCAGACTTGACTCATGGTTTCCTTTGCCTCTAATGGGAATCCAGTCCCAGCTAAGTACTGTATATTGGTTTATGAACCTTCATACTTTGGCTTAGGTGGCCCGTTGGCTCTAACTACTTTATCATCTCTCACAAAGACTCTGGTCTCCTAACTGGTGTCCCTCATTCTAGCCTCTCCCCTCCATCTCTAATCTGTCCTTCATGCATCTATCAGAGTAGTCTTTTCTAAGGTTAATGTTGATCTGATGTACAAAAACTTTTAATGGCTCTCTACTGCTTTTGGGATAAAATGTAAAGGCTTTAGACTGGAACACAAGGATCTTCAGAATCTAACTCCCTTCCTAGCCTCATTTTGTATGACTCCTATTTATGCATTCTATGTTCCCATTAAACTGGGCTACTAAGTCATTACCCAAATTTTCCCATCTCTTGTGCCTCTGTGCATTTGTATTAGCCATTCCCCTAGGCCTGGCCCACAGTCTCTTCTCATCTCCACCTTTCAAAGACTTTACCTTCTTTCAAGGCTCAGCTTGGGTGCCACCTTTTGTATATAACCTTTCTTGATTCCACCCTTTACCCCAAATGTTAATGGCCTCTCCTGCTTCAAAAGTGCCTAGAGGGATGAGTTCTCCCTTACATATACCCCATAATTCCTTGCCTTATGTTATAATTCACTGTGGATATGCTATATCCCCCAGTAGAATAGAAGTACTTTGAAGGCAAGAACTATTTTGTTATCCCCAATGCCTTGCAGATGGTAGTCACTTAATAAAAATTAATTGCATTGAATTTATTTAAATGAAACTCTCAAATTCACCCCCCACACATACCCATTAGCCTCATCCATAACCACTGCCCAGCTGGCTCCTTTGTAACTCAATGCTGCCTTACTTGAGGGATTCTACAACTTTGAAGGAAATGGCCTTGTCCAGTTTTCATTTTTAAATCCCTCCTGCTTCAGTGGATATAGAATCATCATTCTTAGTAAATGCTAGGTAAATGTTTGTTGAATTAAATCCCAGCACAAGGAGAAAGAAGACAGCAGGTCCTCCATAATTCTAATCCTTCCTATCAGAACCTCCCATCTGAAAATCCTCCTTCCTAAGACCTCATTCCTCCAAACACAAAGAATTCAGCGCAGGTACCTACCTCTTTGGGGCCTGAGGCAGAGAATAATTTTTGAAAACTTAAATGTTCTGTCTGGCCTTGTGTTTTTCAAATGTCTCATGTGATCCTCACAATGACTCTGAGAAGCAGGTAATACTATTGTCCCCATTTTACAGTTGAGGACACTGTTTAAATGACTTGTCTTGGGTCACAAAGCTAGTAAGTATCTGAGGCTGGATATGAATTCAGGTCTTCTTGATGCCAGGCCTAGCACTCTATCTACTACACCACATAATATGACACGTAAGCCTGAGAACCCTGGAAATAGCAGCACACACCTCCAACCAGATTATAGGCCCTGCTTCCCTCAGGGCTCCTTCAGGATTGACAACATCCCAGAGCCATCACCAAGGGAAATAACTCTTGTGAATATACAAGCTGCAGGTGCTGTGGCTTAGAAGATACCACTATTAAAGACACAGGACAAAAAAAGTTCTAGCCATCAAATCCTTGCCACTGTCAAATGGTTCATCAGGGACGAATATGGTTTTACCAATGGAAATGATACATGCTTTGCCACTGTACCCTATGGACCATTGGGGCTTTCTATATGACTTGTAGCTAAAACCTCCTACATATATTGTTTACCCCTACTAAAATGCAAGCTTCTTAAGAGTAGGGATGGCCTTGCTTTTCTGACTACCCTTCAGTACCCTTGAGGTCCCCTCTGAGCCTTAGATCATCTTTGGCTGACTGAACTTAGTGAACAAGTCTTAGTAAACTATAGAAACAATAAACCCATCCTCATAACACAGACCTTCCGGAAGAGGGAGGTGAGCCTCTCACGAGTATTATAGAAAGGAGAATTGACCCAGATGATGCGGATGAGACTGAGCAGTAAAGGGAATTTACTAGGGATGTCCTTAGGCCGCAGAACTGCCAGTTCCTGATAGGGCTCCTTCAGAATTGACAAGAAGGTCAGGTTGGACTGTGCTTGCTGGGAACCATCCTACAGGTGAAAAAAATGCTGAGTTAATCATCAGGGAACACATTAGAACTAGGGCTCTTCATCTCATTGGGTCCCCATCCTAACTTGCCATCTCTGTGATTATCCATCTTGATCTACCTAACCCAGTATCAATCACCCTATAATGCTCTCTCTCCTCAGAATTTCTGCCTATTGCTTGCACTGTATTTTCCCTAGTTTATATGTTCTCTGAGAGTATTATATCTTTTCTCATAAATATGTACCCTATAATCTCTATTAGAGCAAGTACCCTAGGGAGAGGCTGTGTTCCTATTTCCTCTCTGTTCCAGACTCTGCACACAATAGTCTCACTACCAGCTATCCAATCCCCAATACATTTTGCCCAACAGCCTCTCTCTCTGTCTCCCACTGTCGGCCTGTCTGTCTCTCTTTCTCTTCATATATATGTATATGTGTACACACACACATGCACACGCACACAAACCCCAAGGGATAAAGCCATCATCGCTCATCAACCTCTCCTCCCTTCAGATGCACTTCATTCCTCTACGTCATTTGGCTCATAAGTATAGGCAAAGAAGAAGCAAAACTATCATTTTTTGCAGATGATATCATCTACGTAGAGAATCCTAGAGATTCAACTAAAAATTAATTGAAACAAAAAATAAAAAACAAAGTAGCAAGATAAAAATAAAACTCACAAAAATCATAATCATAAAGCCCAGGAATGTGAGCAAATGGTATAAAAAAATCAGACTATAGAATCTTACTTTGGTAACAAAGAAGATCAAAACATACAACCACAAAAAGACAACAAAGTCAAATCCAAAGCCTCCAAGAAAAATATGAGTTGATTGCAGGTCATGGAGGAGCTCAAAAAGGATTTTGAAAATCAAGTAAGAGAAGAAGAGGAAAAATTGGGAAAAGAAATGATAGTGATGCAAGAAAATCATGAAAACGAGTCAACAGCTTGTTAAAGGAGACCCACTAAAGGAGATCCAAAGAAATACTAAAGAAAACAACACCTTACCTAGGGGCAGCTAAGTGGTGCAGTGAATAGAGCACCGGCCCTGGAATAAGGAGGACCTGAGCTCAAATCTGGCCTCAGATACTTAACACAAAACTAGCCATGTGGCCTTGGGCAAGCCACTTAACCCCAATTGCCCTACCTTCCCCCCTCCAAAAAAAAACCGAAAACACCTTAAAAAATAGACTAACCCAAATAGCAAGAGTTCCAAAAAGTCAATGAGGAGAAGAATGCTTTAAAAAGCAAAATTGGCCAGATGGACAAGGAGGTCCAAAAGCTCACTGAAGAAAATAATTCCTTAAAAATTAGAATGGAGAGAGGCCTGGAAGATGATACCATGGCGCAAAGAGGCCTGATCAACGTGGGATAAGTTGACCCACCAACCACAAGGGCCACTGCCAGGCCTATAACCACAGGGCTGGGACTGGAGGGAACAGGGTAAGAGTCAAATGCAGGGCCCCTGGCAGGGGAAGCAGCTACTCCTGGGACTATAAATCCACAGCCTAGAAATTTAAAAAGCCCCTATCTGGACCTCAAGGAACTAGGATGGCAGAGTGAACACTGGCTGCTCCAATCCCCACCTCTGACCCTGAAAACATAGTAATTATTGCCCCCAGGTCAAAACCTTAAACAGTAAAGGCTTGGGAACCCTAGAGGAAGGGCATGGCTAGGACCCTGCCTCAAAATTGGTAAAAGCAGACTGCAAAGACAGAGACTATGGAGTCCTACTATTGTATGAGGGAGGAACCAAATTCAGAGGGAGACAGTGTTGACTCCACACTCACAGCTGAAGCCTCAACAGGGAACTGGTCTCAAGCACAGAAAGCATTCCTAGATGAGCTCAAAAGGAACTTTGAAAACCAAATTAGAAAGATAGAAGATAAAATGAATAATTCTTTTAAAATCAAAATTGCAAAATTAGGAAAACATTACAATGAAGAAAACAGCTCCTTAAAAAGAAAAATGTGTGATATGGAAAAGGAGCTCCAAAAACTAACCGAGGAAAATAATTTGCTAAAAACTAAAATCAACAAAATTGAAGCAAATAACTCTAAGAGGATCCAAGAATTAGTCAAACAAAACATGAAGAATGAAAAATTAGGAAAAGAGGCAAAATATCTCAATGGAAAAATAACTGACCTAGAAAACAGATCCAGGAGAGACAATCTGAGAATCATTGGCCTACCGGAAAATCATGATGAAAAAATGAGCCTGGACAACATCTTCCAAGAGCTCATCAAGGAAAACTGCCCTGAGATACTAGAACCAGAGGATAAAATAGAAATCGAGAGAATCCACTGGTCACCTCCTGAAAGAGATCCCAAATTGAAAAGTCAGTGAAATGTTGTGACCAAACTTCAGAACTACCAGGTAAAGGAGAAAATACTATAAGCAGCCAGAAAGAAACAATTCAAATATTGTGGAACCACAGTGAAGATTGCATAGGATCTGGCAGCCTCTACACTGAAAGAGCAGAGGAAATGGAATACAATTTTTCACAAGGCAAAAGAGCTCGGGTTACAACCAAGCATCACCTACCCAGTGAAACTGAACATATTCTTCCAGGCAAGGAGATGGTCATTCAACAATATAAGAGGTTTCCAGACCTTCCTGATGAAAAAGCCAGAGCTCAATGAAAAATTCAGCCTCCAATTACGAGATGCAAGAGAGACATAGAAAGGTAAAGAAGGAAAATACACACACACACACACACACACACACACACACACACACACACCCTGTTATTTAATAAGAGCAAACTGTTTATAGACAAGTAGAGTATAGGGGTTTAAATTATACAAAATGACAATTTAAAAAACCTTATTAAGGGCTACAAAGGCACTGCAATGGAAGAAGAGGAAAGAATGAAGCAGAAAAGGGTAAATTATGCCACACAAAGAGGCATAAAAACAATATAGTAGAGGGAAAGAAGGGAGGGAGATAAGCATTATATGAGCTATGAACCAATGAACCCTCATTGGTTCTGGTGCAAGGAGGGAATAACACAACCAGTTAACCATAGGACTCTATTGAGAAGTGACACAAAACGTATAGAGGGAAAGAGGCAAGGGAGAGGAGCCTTGCATGAGATCTGTTCCTGTCAATCTTGGTTCGAAGAAGAAATAACATACTACATTAAGTATAAAAATCTATCATATGCTACAGGCAGTAGGAGGGGGGAAGGGCTAAGAAAGGAGAGGGGTTAGAAGAAAGGAAAGAAGTAAGGGGGAAGGGGAGGGAAAGGAAGGGGACTGATAAGAAGGGAATACTGAGGGAGGTGGTAGTCAAAAGGAAAACTCTTAAGGAGGGGAAGGGAGAAGGGGAGAAAAATAAAAGCATAAACAGGGGAGGGAATTGGATGGAGGGAAAGAGACAGATAGTAACCGTGAATGTGAATGGGATGAACTCTCCCATAAAACAGAGGAGGATAGCAGAATGGATTAAAAACCATAATCCTACAATATGCTGTTTACAAGAAACACATCTGAAACAGAGGGATACACACAGGGTAAAAGTAAAAGGCTGGAATAAAATATATCATGCCTCAGCTAAAGTAAAAAAAAGCAGGGGTAGCAATCCTTATCTCAGATAAAGCAAAAGCAAAAATTGACCTAATTAAAAGAGATAAGAATGGAAACTATATCCTGCTAAAACGCACCATCAAGAATGAACCAATATCATTACTTAACATATATGCACCAAGTGGTATAGCATCCAGATTCCTAGAAGAGAAGGTAAGGGAATTAGAGGAAGAAATATATAGTAAAACTATACTAGTGGGAGACCTTAATCTCCCCCTCTCTGAACTTGATAAATCCAACCTCAAAATAAACAAGAAAGAAGTTAAGGAGGTGAATAGAATCTTAGAGAGGGTAGGTATGATAGATCTCTGGAGAAAACTGAATGGGGATAAAAAGGAATATACCTTCTTCTCAGTGGTACATGGCACATACACAAAAATCGACCATGTACTAGGACATAAAAACCTCACAATTCAGTGCAGAAAGGCAGAAATATTAAATGCAAAGGGCCATGGATAGAGTAAAAACTAATTGGAAACTAAACAATTTAATCCTAAAGAATGAGTGGGTCAAGCAAGAAATTATAGAAACAATCAGTAACTTAATTCAAGAGAATGACAATAATGAGACAACATACCAAAATTTGTGGAATGCAGCAAAGGAGGTTCTTAGGGGAAGTTTTACATCCCTGAGTGCATACATGAATAAATTAGAGAAAAGGGAGGTCAATGAATTGGGCATGCAATTGAAAAAGCTAGAAAAAGAACAAATGGAAAATCAGCAATTAAATATTAATTAGAAATAATGAAAACCAAAGGAGAGATTAATAAAATTGAAATTAAGAAAACTATTGAATTAATAAATAAAACTAAGAGCTGGTTTTATGAAAAAGACAATAAAATTGATAGACCCTTAGCCAATATTATTAAAAAAAAGAAAGAAGAAAACCAAATTATGAGTATCAAAAATGAAAAGGGTGAATCTACCTCCAATGAAGAGGAAATTAAAACAATAATTAGGAATTATTTTGCCAAATTATATGTACATAAATTTGACAATCTTAGTGAAATAGATGAATATTTACAAAAATATAAGCTGCCCAGATTAACTGAAGAGGAAGTAAATTACTTAAATAACCCCATCTCAGAAAAAGAAATTGAACAAGTCATCAGTGAACTCCCTAGGAAAAAATCTCCAGGGCCAGACTAGCGAATTCTATCAAACATTTAAAGAACAATTGATTCCAATACTCTACAAATTATTGGGGAAAATTAGTGAAGAAGGAGTCCTACCAAATTCTTTTTATGACACAAATATGGTACTGATACCTAAATCAGGAAGAGATAAAATGGAAAAAGAAAATTATAGACCAATTTCCCTCATGAATATAGATACAAAAATTTTAAATAAAATATTAGCCAAAAGAGTACAGCAACTTATCACAAGAATAATACACTCTGATCAGATAGGATTTATTCCAGGAATGCAAGAATGGTTTAATATTAGGAAAACCATCAGTATAATTGATCATATCAATTATATATAAATAAAATTTATTTATTTATAATATATAATATTATAAATAAATAATAAAACTAGCAGAAACCACATGATTATCTTAATAGATGCAGAAAAGGCTTTTGACAAAGTACAACATCCATTCCTATTAAAAACACTAGAAAGTATAGGAATAAATGGAGCCTTCCTTAAAATAATAAGTAGCATCTATTTAAAGCCATCAGCAAGTATTATATGTAATGAGGGTAAACTAGAAGCATTTCCAATAAGATCAGGGGTGAAACGAAGGTGTCCACTATCACCCCTCTTATTCGCTCTAGTACTAGAAATGTTAGCAATAGCAATTAGAGTAGAAAAAGAAATCAAAGGAATGAAATTAGGCAAAGAAGAGATCAAGTTATCACTCTTTGCAGATGATATGATGATATACTTAGAGAATCCTAAAGAATCAAGTAAAAAACTACTTGAGACAATAAATAAATTTGGCAAAGTTGCAGGATATAAAATAAACCCACATAAATCCTCAGCATTCCTGTATATTTGTAATGAAATCCAACAGCAAGAGATAGAAAGAGAAATCCCATTTAAAGTTACTGTAGACATTATAAAATATTTGGGAATCTACCTACTAAAACAAATCCAGGACCTGTATAACTATAACTACAAAACACTTTTCACACAAATAAAGTCAGATCTAACTAATTGGAAAAATGTCAATTGCTCATGGCTGGGTTGAGCTAATATAATAAAAATGACAATTTTACCTAAATTACATATTTAGTGCCATGCCAATTAATTTACCAAAAAAATTAATTTATAGAACTAGAAAAAATAGTAACAAAATTCATTTGGAAGAACAAAAGGTCCAGAATATCAAGAGAATTAATGAAAAGAAATGCTAGGGAAGGTGGCCTAGCTATACCAGACTTTAATCTGTATTATAAAGCAGCAGTCATCAAAACGACTTGGTACTGGCTGAGGAATAGAGCAGTGGATCAATGGAATAGATTGGGTACATGAGACTCAGCAGTCAATGATTATAATATTCTACTCTTTGATAAACCCAAAGACCCCAGTTTTGGGGATAAGAACGCACTATCTGACAAAAACTTCTGGGAAAACTGGAATATAGTATGGCAGAAACTGGGCATAAACCATTATCTAACACTGTATACCAAAATTAAGTCTAAATGGGTACATGATCTAGATATAATGGATGATACTGTAAGCAATCTGGGAAAGCAAGGAATAGTTTACCTGTCATATTTATGAAAAGGGGAAGACTTCATGGCCAAACAAGAATTAGAGAGCATTATAAAATGCAAAATGGATAACTTTGATTACATGAAATTGAAAAGCTTCTGTACAAACAAAGCCAATGTAACCAAGATTATGAGGGAAGTGGGAAATTGGGAAAGAATTTTTACAACCCATGTCTCTGATAAAGGTCTCATTTCTAAAATATATAGAGAACTGAGTCAAATCTATAGGAACACAAGTCATTCCCCAATAGATAAATGGTCAAAGGATATGAACAGGCAGTTCTCAGAGGAAGAAATTAAAGATATCTATAAGCATATGAAAAAATGCTCTAAATCACTATTGATTAGAGAAATGCAAATTAAAACAACTCTGAGGTACCACATCTCACTAGTCAGATTGGCTAACACAACAAAATAGGAAAATGATAAATGCTGGAGAGGATGTGGAAAAATTGGAACACTAATACATTGCTGGTGGAGTTGTGAACTGACCCAACCATTTGGAGAGCAATCTGGAACTATGCCCAATGGGCTATAAGTAATTTCATATCCTTTGACCCAGCAATACTTCTAGGGTTGTATCCCAAAGAGATCATAGAAGTGGGAGGAAGATCCATATGTACAAAAATATTTATAGTAGAGCTTTTTGTAGTGGCAAAGAATTGGAAATTAAGGGGATGTCCATCAATTGGGAGATGGCTAAACAAGTTATGGTATATTAATGTAATAGAATACTATTGTGCCATAAGAAACAAAGAGCAGATGGACTTCATATTTACCTGGAGAGGCTTATACGAACTGATTTGAGTGATAAGAGCAGAATCAGAAAAAATTTGTATGCAATTACAGATACAATGTATGTGTGACAACCAGCTTTGATAGACTGGACTCTTCTCAGAAATGCAGGGCTATAAGTAAACTCCAAAAGACTCATGATGGAGAGAGACATCTACATTCAGAGAAAGAACTAGAAAGAAAAGAGTTTGAATGCAGATTGAAGCAAATTACTTGCTCTCTTTCTTTTTCTTGTTTGGTTTTGCTTCCTCTTTCCCATTGTTCATTCCATCTGATATAATCCTTCTTTATAACCTGACCAATGTCTAATGTGAAAATATCTGCAGATCCTATACCTGATTGTATGCCGCTATGGGGGGGAAGGGGAGGGAAGAAAATTTGAAACTCAAAGAAGTGGGAAACTGAATCTTGTAAACTCAAAGTAAACAAACAAATTAATAAAGACCAAAAAAAAAAAAAGAAGGGGGGGCGGCCAGATAGCACAGTGAGTAAGAGCACCAGCCCCAGAGTCGGGATGACCTGGGATCAAGTCCAGGCTCAGATACTTAGCACCACACCCAGAAACAAGTGTAACCTTGTAACCTGTGTAACCTTGAGCAATTTACTTAACCCCAATTGCTTTGAAAAGAGGAGGAGGAGGAGGAGGAGGAGGAGAAGGAGAAGGAGAAGAAGAAGAAGAAGAAGAAGAAGAAGAAGAAGAAGAAGAAGAAGAAGAAGAAGAAGAAGAAGAAGAAGAAGAAGAAGAAGAAGAAGAAGAAGAAGAAG
>NW_027186448.1:608536-627595 GCF_028583685.1 Petaurus breviceps papuanus | reverse complement strand
AGAAGAAGAAGAAGAAGAAGAAGAAGAAGAAGAAGAAGAAGAAGAAGCAATACTGGGATTCAAAAACAAATAAATTCACACCTGTTAATTTAAAAAAAAATTAGAATGGAGCAAATGAAAGCGAATGACTTTATGAGAAATCAAGAAATTATAAAATAGAATCAAAAGAATGAAAAAATAGAAGACAACATGAAATATCTCATTGGAAAAAACCACTGACCTGGAAAAAAGATCCAGGAGAGATAATTTTAAAATTACTGGACTATCTGAAAGTCATGATCAAAAAAAGGGTCTAGACATCATCTTTCAAGAAATTATCAAGGAAAACTGTCCTGATATTTTAGAACCAGAGGGTAAAACAGAAATTGAAAGAATCCACCAATCACCTCTTGAAAAATATTCCAAAAAGAAAACTCCTAAGAATAACCAAAACTCCAAAGTTGTATGATCATCTTAATAGATTTTTTTAAAAGGCTTTAACAACATTCTTTTATGTTAAAAATGCTACAAAATGGGGCAGCTAGTTGGGGCAGGGAGTAAAGCACAGGCCCTAGAGTCGGGAGGACCTGAGTTTGTTTCCGGCCTCAGACATATAACACAAAAAACTAGCTGTGTAGCCTTGGGCAAGTTACTTAACCCCAACTGCCCTCCAAAAGGGAAAAAAAATGCTACAAAGTGTAGACCTAGAGGGACTGCTTTTAAATACTATAAAAAGCATCTATCTAAAATCAAAAGCAAGCATCATATGCAATGGAGATATACCAGAACCTTTTCCAGTAAATAAGGGAGTGAAGCAAAGATGCCTACTCTCCCACTTAATATAATTTTGGAATTCTAGGAAGAGCAATAAGACAAGAGAAAGAAATTAAAGGCATAAAGACAGGTAAAGAAACAATAACATTATCCCTATTTGCTGATAATAGGATGGTTTACTCATTTCATTCTAGAGAATCAGCAAAGATACTTAAATAACTACAAAATAAAATATCTTGGGACTGACCTATCAAAGCACACAAAAGATTTGTATAGATTCAATTAATAAGTACTCCTTAAAGAAATAAAATATATCTTAAATAGCTGAAGGAATATTCAGTATTCATAGCTAGGTTATATAATATATAATATAATAATGTAATAAAATGACAATACTATCAAAATTACTTTACACTAATAATGCCATATCAATCAAATTACCAAGGGGATGCTTAATTGAATTTGACAAAATAATAAACTTCATTTGGAAAAGAAGTAGGGATGAAGGGGAACTAGCACTTCTAGACCACAAACTACATTATAAAACAGAAGTCATCAAAACCATTTTAACCACTGGTTAAAAAATTGAGAGATAGATAAATGAAACACACTAGACAAGGAAGAATCAGAAACAATGGACCTCCATGACCCAGTGTTTGATAAAGTAGAAAACATAAATTACCTAGGAAAAAATCTCCTTATTTGATAAAAACTGATGGGAAAACTGGAAAGCAGTAAGCAGAAAACAATACCTCATACCATATTCCACAATATATTCTAAATGAATATATGACCTTAATATTAAAGATCATAATATAAAAAATTAGAAGAGAAACAGATCTCACAGCTATGGGTAGGAAATATATTCTTAATCAAACAAGGGATAGAGGCAATTACAAAAGATTTAAGGTAACTTTGATTATGTGGACCTGAAAAGCTTCTGTACAGACAATTAATGCACCTAGGATCAGGTAAGTGGTTGAATAGAAAAAAATTTGTGTATCAAATTTCATTGTTAAGAATCCAGTATCCAAGATATATGAACAATTAGCAAATATATATGAGTCCTAACCATTTAGATAAGTGGTCAAAGAATATGAACAAACAGTTCTCAAAAGAAGAATTGCAAAGTATTCATAACCACATGTAAGAAAGCTCCAAACAACTACTAATAAGAGAAAAACAAATCAAAACAATACCTTGAGCTTTTACTTCATACCCAGCAAATTGGCAAAAATAATAAAAATGGTAGTAGTCAATGTTGGAGGGGTTGTGGAATGATAAGTACACTAATACATTGTTGGTAGAGCTGTGAAATGATACAACTACTTTGGAAAACAATTTGGAATTATGCAAATAAAGGGTTAAAAAGTTCCATATCCTTTGAACTAGAGATTCCATTACTGAGCTTATATCCCAAAGAAGGCATCAATAAAAAGAAAGTCTTCATATACACCAAAAATTTTATAGTGGCACTTTTTGTGATATCAAGAATTGGAAACAAAGTAGAAGCCCAACAATTGGGAAATGGATATACAAATTGTGGTACATGAATATAATGGAATATTAACTGTGCTGTAAAAAGCTATATATGTGATGAACATAGAAAACACAGAAAATCTATATGAACTGATGCAGAGTGAAGAAAGCTAAGCCAAGAAAGCAATATACACAATAACTCCAGTCATTTTTTCAGTTGTGTCTTATTCTTTGTGACCCCATTTGGGGTTTTCTTGGCAAAGATACTGCAATGGTCTATCATTTCTTTCTCTAGTTCATTTTATGGTAATTGAGGCAAACATGGTTAAGTGACTTGCCTTGGGTCACACAGCTAGTTAGTTTCTTAGGCCAGATCTGAACTCAAGAAGATGAGTATCCCTAACAACAGGTCCGACACTCTATCCTCTGCACCACCTAGCTACCCTACACAATTGACTACCACAATGTAAATAGAAAGAATGACCACGCATACACAAATCAAAAGTGAATGAAACAAAATTACAAAAATTAAGAATGATTTGAATGAAGAGATATTTTAGCCTATCTCTTCATGGAAATGGGAAGTCCACAGGTATTATACATTTACCCATGTTTTCAGATTTTTTTCAATATACTGATAAGTTGTATTGATTTTTTTTCCTCTATAAAAATACTTGTTATATAGGATGACTCTCTGGGAGAGAGAAGTGGAGGGATACTGGGGATAACTATGATGACATTAAGAAGAAAGAGAAGACATAAATAAAAACATTTTTTTAAGTTTTTTTAAAAGGGGTGGAGCCAAGATGGAGGAGTAAAAGCAGGAACTTGCTTCAGCTCACGCCCCAACCATCTCCAATACCTGTAAAAAAATGATTCTCAACAAATTTTAGAGCTATAGAACCCATAAAATGACAGAGTGAAATACACCTCCAGCTGAAGGCAGCTTGGCAGGCTGACAGGAAGGGTCTATTGAACCAGGCTAGGAGGGGCCCACAGTCCCATGTGGGCCATGCTGGCACAGACTGGAGGCACAGACTGGGAATTGAGCAAATTGAGCAAATTCTAAACCAAAAAATAAGATTTATACAAGTCATGGGGTATAGAAATCCATCTTGCCCTATAAGAAAGTAAGGGAAAAGGGGCTAAGGGAGGGATAAAGGAGATAGAAAAGCGGGAAGACTGGGGGCAGAGATAATCAATATGCTTGCCATCTTGAGGTGGGGGGTAGGGGAGAGATGGGGAGAAAATTTGGTACCCAAAATCTTGTGAAAATGAATGTTGAAAACTAAAATTTTTTTTAAAAGGAGGCTTTTGCTTTCTCTCTCTCCCTTTAGCCTCTTCTGGATGGTGGAATGCCTGTTAACACAGGCCGTGGTGTAAAGATGGCTAAGTCTAAGAATCATACCATCCACAACCAATCATGAAAATGGCACAGAAATGGCATCAAGAAACCTAGGTCCCAGAGATACAAGTCTCTGAAAGGGTTTGACCCCAAGTTTCTGAGAAACATGCGCTTTGCCAAGAAACACAACCAGAAGGGGCTGAAGAACAATGCCAAAACCATCAAGGCCCAAGCAGAGGCCATCAAGGCCCTGAGCACCAAGGCCTCCAAAGCCAAGCTCCTCAGGCCCAAGATCCCCAAGGCCAGTGCCTAGCGTGCTGGCCACAAGATGGTCCTAGGATCAGTATCAAACATCCAGGCTCCAGCATCACAAAGCCTGACTCTAAGGTTGCCAAAACCACTGACCCCAAGTCTACCAAACCCACTGACCCCAAGGTCACCAAGTCTGATGCTAAGGCCACCAAGTCTGATTCCAAGGCTGCCAAGTCCGATACCAAGGCAGCCAAGTCTGATTCTAAGGCTGTTAAGCCTTCCAAGTCCAAACCCAAAGATGCTTGGGCTAAAGCTGCTAGTCCCAAGCCTTCAAAATAGATGCTTCAGGACAGAAGGACTTGTTTAAAGCTAAAACCACCCTTTTTTCCCAGCCAGGGTATGATTATTCACTATTTTGTACAAATAAAGGAAATGGTGAGTCATAAGAAAAAAAAGACTCTTGCCCCGAAAACTGTGCATACTCTTTGATCCAGCAATACTACTACTAGGTCTGTATCCCAATGAAATTAGAAAAAAGGAAAAAGTATTCCCATACAAAAATATTTGTAGCAACTCTTTTTGTGGTGATAAAGATTTGGAAATTGAGGGTATGTCCATCAATTGTGGAATGGCTGAACAAGCTGTGGTATATGAATGTAGTGGAATACTACTGTGCCATAAGAAATGATGAGCAAGATGCTCTAAGAAAAAACCTGGCAAGACTTACATGAAGTGACGCTGAGTGAAGTGAGCAGAACCAGGAGAACATTGTACACAGTAACAGCAACATTTTGCAATGACCAACTTTGACAGACTTAGCTCTTCTCAGCAATGCAAGGATCTAAGACAATTCTAAAAGACTCATGATGGAAAATGCTATCCACACCCAGAGAAAGAATTGAATGCAATCTAAATGCAGATTGAATCATACCATTTTCTTTTTTTCTCATGGTTTTCCTCTTTTGTTCAGATTCTTCTTTCATACCATGACTAATGTGGAAATATGTTTTATGTGGTTGTACATGTATAACCTATATCAGATTGCATGCTGTCTTAGGGAGGTGGAAGGAAAGTAAGGGGGAAAATTTAGAACTCAATCTAATAAAAGGGAATATTAAAAAGCAAAAAAAGAGAGCGAAAGAAACAATCCACCTGTTTCAGAAAACAAATTCACATTGTCAGAAAAAATTGATGAATCAAGTGGTTCTGCTCAATTGTTTTACTTTGTTACAAGTCAGGATGAGGGTGTAATAGCCAGAAATGAGTATAATGCAAAAACAAAATTAAAAATGTAAATTTTTTTTTAAAAAACTATATAACTACAGGATACTAAGTCTGAATCTATGAAGGGCCATTCACATTCCCAGTGAGCTGGGAAAACAGAAGCCACAGAAAGGATAGAAATTCTGAGCTAGGTATAGAGAATAGATGAAAAAATTTGAGAAATATTCCATTTCATCCCCTAAATTAATTTCAGACCTGGCTAGCGAGGGGTTAGTCAAAGCTATATTTGTGCTGCTGCTGCTCCCTAGAAGAGTCTGAGGCCTTCCCATTTGCAGGCTATAAGCCCTTAGGTGGTCACCAAGGAGCCAACTGTCACACTGAGAAGACAGAGAATCTCTTTCAGAAGCTCCTTCTTCCATCCTATTCCATATCTTAAAACTGCTCGATATTTTCACCCATCTTATCCTCTTTTATTTCTGTCTCTGAGGAAATCCTTCTCCTATTCTATTTGTGTCCTTTACCAACGATGTCTTTTTTAAAAAAAAATTAATTTTTTACAATTTAAATTTAAAATTTTAAAAATTTAAGTTTAAATTTACAAACTAAAAATTTTCCAATTTAAAAAATTTTAACATTCATTTTTTTAAGTGTTGAGCTCCAAAATCTTTCCTACCCTCCTCCTTGAGAAGGCAAGCAATTTGATATAGATTAGACAATACTTGTATCCTTTATATCATTCCCTTCTAGGAGGGAGTCAATCATTCCCTCTTTCTCTCTCCCAATGACAAAAATCATGTTCATTTCTAACCCCATCCTTAAAACTCCTTCCCATGATTCTACCTCCACAAAAATCTCTCACTTTCATTCAATACCTTCTTTCCATCTAC
Organism: Petaurus breviceps papuanus; assembly: GCF_028583685.1. Classification (NCBI taxonomy): domain Eukaryota; kingdom Metazoa; phylum Chordata; class Mammalia; order Diprotodontia; family Petauridae; genus Petaurus; species Petaurus breviceps. The sequence goes on along the minus strand of NW_027186448.1, from coordinate 621,655 downwards.
ACAGACATGACCCTAGATCAGATTATCAGCTTCTCTCACTTGGCCTATTAACAACTTCCTAACAGGCCTTCCTGCTTCCAGCCTCTCCCCTCTACAATGAATTCATCCTCCCCACTGCTGCTGAAGTCATCTCCCCCTAAGGCACAGATCTGACCATGTTGACACCCTGCTCAAAACCCTTCTGCAGTTCCATAATGCCTCTAGAATAGAAAAACTCTCGAACTTGAAATTGAAGGGTCTCTACATTCTTACCCCAAACCTACTGTTCCAGTTTTATTTCATATTAATCCATTTTTCATATTTCTATGCTCCTATCAAACCAGACTAGCTAGTCCCAAACTGAAAATCCCATCTCTCCATAAATTCACATGGGCTGACCCTTGCATCTAGAATCCATCTTTACTTCTCAGTGTCTGTCCTCATTCATGGCTTGGCTTAGTGGGGTGAGGAACCTGCTGCCTCAAGACTACATGTGGCCCTCTAGGTCCTCAAGTACAGTCCTTTGACTGAATCTAAACTTCACAGAACAAAACCCTTTAATAAAAGGATTTGTTCTGTAAAACTTGGACTTAGTCCAAAGGCCACACCCAAGGATCTAGAGGTCCTCATGTAACCCTGAGGCCACAGGTTCCCCAACCCTGGTTAGACACCACCTTCTTCACCAAACCTTCCCTGTTGGTGCTATGTCCTTAATTCTCCATAGTCTAGGTTCATTTATGTACATGTTGTACTGCCCCTCCCCCCCAGTAAAATATATGCTTTCTGAGGGCAAGCTCATTTTTTTCTTCACATCCCCAGAGTATCACCAAGTACAGCACTGTGTACATAGTAAATACTTAATAAATGAGTATTTAATTGAATTGAATCCATGCTGTAAAACTGTGGCTTACTCTCCTCAGTCTATTAACTCCCCTCCCACAGGATGTCCCACTCCCCTTGTTCTGCCACTACCCTCTGAAGGTACCCATTCACTTTGACCTATTCCCAAACCTGGATCTGTCGGGCCAACTTCAGAAAGGGACTCAAATAAGAAGACTTGGCAAGACGTAGGATTGACTCAATGTGCGTTACTCCTTTCTTGACCAGCTGTTTACTGATTCCAGACAAGTCCATGCACCGGTTGAGCCAGAACTCAATTTCTTCCAGTGGGCCCAAGTTTTCACCAGTATCTATTGCTTCCTGCGCACTGAGCACCTCCTTTATCTGTCGGGTCCAGTGCACCATGGAAGCTAGAGGAGAGAGCGTGCTGTAAGCAGGGACACCAGTAGCCTCCACTCAACCTCTTCCCTATTTCTAACACCTTTCTCTTCCTCCCTAATTTCAGTCATTTCAGTGGTGTCTGACTGTTCAAAACTCCATTTGGGATTTTCTTGGCAAAGATACTGGAGTAGTTTGCCATTTCCTCTTCCACTTTACAGATGAGGGAACTGATAAAACAGGGTTAAGTGACTCGCCCAGGGTCACACAGCTACTAAATAAATGTCTGAGGCTGGATTTGAACTCTCCCCAGGCTGGGTACTCTATCCACTGCAGCACCTAGATCCTCCCTAATATTATCCCCAAACTCCCCCCAAATATGGCCCTCACTCTCCTCTTTACACTCCCTTGTCAACAACCACTCTAAATTTCCGTCCTTTCCCATCTCTTGGGCTTGTTGCGGTCTCCTCACAGCAACAACCAAATGAAGTGGTTACTTACTCTCTAACCGTTGTACCAGTTCCTTGTCTTTCACTACCACTTCTGGATTCATGTTTATGGCTTCCATGGGGATATAAAGGACAGTGTGTCCCTCCAGCTTATACCGAGTATCTGAGAAGTGATTACAGAGGTTCAGAGGATGGAACAAAATTTTCTGGGTCTCACCTCCCATCTCATGTTGGAGGTTGGAAGGAAGAGAAGGTGGCTAGATGCAAATTATTACTACATAAAAAAACATGAGAAGTTAAGACCTCCAGCAAGCATATTTTAAGATTCTACTACAGGGAACAGCAACATGAGGAGGCCTAGGGGGAGGGAAGCTTTAAAGGAATGACTAGTCATATCTTTCCTCATGGGATAAGGTCAAAGAATCACATTAGTGCCTTCTATTCTCTCTGGGGAGGAATATACTCTTTTCCCACTTCACAGGTTTTGTTGTTGTACAGTAGTTTTTCGGTTGTGTGTGACTCTTTGTGACTCCATTTGGGGTTTTCTTGGCAAAGATACTAGAGTGGTTTGCCATTTCCTTCTCTAACTCATTTTTATAGATAAGGAAAACTGAGGCAAACAGGTGAAGTGACTTACCCTGGATCACACAGCTATTAAGTGTCTAAGGCTGGATTTGAATTCAGGTCTTCCTGACTCCAGGCCCAGAATTCTATCCACTGAGTCAACAAAATAAGGCATTTGCAATGGCAGGAAATGGCTACATCAGGGGACATGCTCTGTGCTCCACTCCAAACTAAACCCAAGGCAGCAGTTCTCTTTACCCCATTCATGATATTAAGTCACTTACATGCAGGCAACACTTTAGGGTTTACAAAATTCCTATGTACTCCACAATGCTAATGGTACTATTCCCATTTTATAGATAAGGAAGCTACTTACACTATTGGCAAGAAGGGTAATCCAAGTACTCAGGCATCTCTACCTCTCCCACCCCCCCCCCTCACCTGTCAAGCAGGCCAAGAACTTGTGAAGATGGGAGGAGAAGTGGTTTCGGATGCTCTCAGGCCAGGTGGCATTGCTAAAAATCTGTGGGGCATAGATGCCATTGAGCAGACGAAGCAGAGCTGGGATGTAGGAACCTCGAATTGTCCCAAACTGCACAGTCATCTCAAAATTCTCAGGGGTGATGGGAACAGGTGACTGTCGAATGAAGTACATGACCTGGTTCTGGTTCTGCAGGAGTAGGAGCAGGTTAGAGCTCAGCCCACACACACACCAGCTAACAGCTTGCACATGTGCAAACTACTAGTGTCCTACTGGAATCTTCAGGGTGGGACTAAGGCAGGGATAGGGAACCAACGGCCTCAAGGCCACATGTTGCCCTCTATGTCCTCAAATCCAAATTGGATTCAGTCAAAGGGCAGCACTTGAGGACCTAGAGGGCCACATGTAGCCTTGAAGCTGCAGGATCCCCATTCCTGGACTAAAGGATTAGGCCAAATTTCCAGAATTCATAGAGAAGAGATGGGTGGTAAACTAACTTTAGATGGGAAGATCTTCAGCTAAAGAGAGAACAGGAAAAAAAAAAAAGGCAAGAACCAAAGATAATGTGATGTTACTATGTAGTACTTTAACATTTACAAAACACTTTTCCTGACAACTCTGTGAGGTGGGGGTAGTGCAAATATTATTATCCCCATTTTACAAATGAGGAAACTGAAGCTTTGAAAAATTAAATTACATTTGTAGGGTAATGGAGCTAGTAAGTGTCAGAGACTAGGATGCAAACACAGGTCTTCACCCCAAGTCTGGCACCCTTTCCATTTTCCATACAATCATTTTCTATATGATCATTAATAATTATTGACAAAGCCTTAGGATTGCAACTTCTAAGTGGATGAAACGAAATGAGGCAAAGAGGGGCATTAAGCCATGGTCATGGAATAACAAAGAAGAAAGGTAAGTAAAGATCTTGAGAGCAGTTGATTTAGGCAAGTCACCAGCCCTCTCTGGGTCTCAGTTTCTTCACCTATAAATATGGGGTTTGGGTCAGCTGATTCTGAAACCTCTTCTGGCTCTGACACCCTACAATTCTATGAGGTACCTGAATGGGCATCCCCAGTTCTAGCTTAAGTCCTGCACAGGAGTCAATGAAAATAGTGAGGATGGGCTCTCCAGGCTCTATTATAAACTGCTCCAGGATCTGATCATGCTCCTCTGTCCATGTAGCCTCTGCTAGGCCTGTCAACACCATTCGGCATCGGAAGAACTCCTTCTGTCAAAGGAGAAGGACAAAGAGACCTAAGGTGACCCTTTAAGCCCAACCCACAAATGGGGTGGGGAAGTTTGTGCTACAGAGACTGAGGGGACTATACTGATTTGGGCTGAAAAAAAACAAAGTAAAGAAAAAGCAGATTTCAAGTCTTTGAAAGCAATTGTGAAGAAGGAGATATTAGGACAGACAATAAATTACTTTCTATCTATGTAATGACAAACTGGAATAAGAGGAAGACTTGGTACAATATCCTCCAGGGATTTTCCATTTATATCTATAGATACAAAAATTCAACCTAATAATAGCTATCATTTATAGAGCAGTTTGGGGTTTGCAAAGTTCTATCCATTGTTCCATATAACATCTCTCTCCTTCCAGGGCCAATTATTAGCCCCACTTTACAGATGAGGAAACTAAGTGACCTCCCCACAGTCACACAACTAGTAAGTGTCTGAGGTCAAATTTGAGTTTCTGACTCTAGGCCCACCACTCTCTCCACTGAATCACCTAGCCACCAAAAGTTATAATCAGCAACTCTTGTTATAAAAAAGATAGCTAAAATACAGGAATGTACTCTAGACTGTCTACCTAGGTGATTTTTTTTTTTTGCTTTTTGGAGGGCAATTGGGGTTAAGTGACCTGCCCAAAGTCACACAGCTAGTAAAGTGTGTCAAGTGTCTGAGGCCAGATTTGAACTCAGGTCCTCCTGACTCCAGGGCGGTGCTCTACACCACCTAGCCACCCCCTAGATGATTTTTTTTAAAAGCTTTCATACTCTGAGTGGATTTGTATTTTTTTTATTTTTTCCACTATTTTTCTTGCTTTTTGCAATGTGGATGATGTTGAAATATGTTTTACATGACTTCACATGTATAAATGGGTATCACATTGCTTACCTTCTCACAATGGGTGGGGGAGAAGCTGGACAGGAGAGAATTTTGGAACTCAAAATTTTAAAATGAATGTAAAATAATGGGTAGCAGGAATTAATCAAATTGAGGAAAACACTAGCACCTTGACTTAATATTATTCTATTCCTTCTCATTAGACTGTGAGCTCCTTGAGGACAGGGACTGTCTTTCCTTTTCCCTCCCTCACGAAAGGATTCTGGGAAAATGACAGTATGAATTATAGGGAAAACAAGGGAAGAAACAAACAGGATGATGCTTAAGAATAATCCAGAGGGGGGAGGTAGGTGATGCAGTGAATAGAGCATCAGCCCTGGAGTCAGGAGGACCTGAGTTCAAATTCGGCCTCAGACACTTAACACTAACCAGCTGTGTGACTTTGGGCAAGTCACTTAACCCCAATTTCCCTGCCTTCCCCCCTCCAAAAAAGCAAAAAAAAATCCAGATCACAATTAAAAGGCATAAAAAAAGTCTAATTTATAGAGCACTACAGACCAGGTATTCGAGCCCTACAAGGCATCTAAAGAGAAATTTTGGTGGGTCTTTTTCTAATAAAGGGGTCCACAAGTTCCATCAGATGGTTAAAGGGGTCCATGATACTGAAAAAAAGTCTAAAAAACCCTGTTATGGACGAAAAGAAGCAAAATGGGAGGTAGAGCACATTGAACTCAATGTTATCCTGTCCCTTCCCATTAAACTGTGAGCTCCTTGAGAGCAGAGTCTGTTTCCTTTCTTTGTATCCCCAGCTCTTAGCATAGTGACTTGAACACAGTAAATGCTACATCAACTACAGAATGATTGTGAGGCTGAACATAAAATGCTTTGCCAATTTTAAAACATCATATGAAAATCAGTCAGTTTTGTTGCTACTGATTGTCTACTTTTCAATTCTTGGAAGTGATATGGTGAGTCTAAATTGTGGTGTCATTTGGAAGTAGCAGGTATATAGAAGTACTCTTTGTTAATCCCCTCAGTTGTTTAGAATAAAATGTTTAAATTGTCTAACGTCAGAAAATTGGAGATCTAGGGGATACCCATCAGTTAGAGAATGGCTGAAAAAGCTGTGGTATATGATTGTGACAGAATATTATTGTACTATAAGAAATGACAATCAGGACGATTTCAGAAAAACCTGGAAAGACTTACATGAACTGATGCAAAGTGAGCAGAACCAGAGAACATTGTACATGACAACACTGTATAATAAAGATCTCTGAATGACTTAGCTATCCTCAGCAAGACAATGATCCAAGATGATCCCAAAAGATTCATGATGACAAATGCTATTCACCTCCAGAGAAATGATGTTGTCTGAATACAGATTGCAGCTTTCTTTTTTTTGTCTTCTTATACAAAATGAGTAATATGGAAATGTTTTACATGATTGCACATGTATAACCTATATTGGACTGCTTATTGTCTCTGGGAGGAGAGGAAGGAGGGAAGGAAGAAAGGAGAGAATTTGGAACTCAAACATTTTTTTAATGTTAAAAAGTGTTTAACATGTAATTGGGGAAAAAATAAAGTACATTTTTTTTTATTGTCTAGCCTTAGAAAGGGGAGAAGAGTGGTAAGGAAAAAAGGAATGAAAAAATCCGAGTATGAATGTGATGGAATGTTACTGTGCCGTTAGAATTGATGAAATGAATATTTTCAGAGAAAATCTGGAAGACCTTTATAAACTGATGCAGTGAAAAGAGCAGAAATGAGACAACAGTTTCTATAATAATAACATAGAGAAAAACAATTTCAAAAGACTTTAGAACTCAATCAATGCAATGATAGACTAGGAGTCCAAAACACTGAAGATGAAACATCCCACTAGATGATGAACTTAAAATGCAGAGAGATTCAATTTTTTGGATAAAAGGGTAATGTGGGAATTTATTTTGCTGGACAATTCATGTCTATAAAAAGGGTTGATTCGTTTTTTTGTTTTTTTGATTTGTTCAATGGGGAACGGTACAGTGAGGCACAAATTATTGTAAAAACGTAATTTTTAAAACAACCTAAGAAATCAGGATATTCAGGTCACATTAAATAGTGTGATCAGATGATTTCTAATACTTCTGACAAAGTTTCTCTTATTCTGCCTGATTAAAAAAAAAGGGGAGGAGATATCAACAGAGGAAAACTATTCCTTACACTACCAGATTGCTCACGATTGTTTCAACAAACTAAATTTGTGGATACTAGGAAGAAAGAGATAGACTACAGAGAATTCAATATGGACTCAATATTCTTTCATAGGTCTTTCAATTCTTGATTTCACAACCAGCATTCCTGAATTTCGTTCATCTCTGTGGGGAGATGAGGGAGTCAGAAGTTCCCATAAAGCAAAAAAAAAAAAATGGTTAGACACCAGGAAGGGATGAGGCCTGTCTTCAAGTACACAGATCTGGAATTCTCTTTTTCTCCCATTGACTTTGAGGTAGGGACCTCCAGATGACCCCATGGGAAGATGGGGCAGCTACTTGGAGCCAGAGAGCCACTTAGATCAAACTATTCCCTACTTGTTATGTGAGCATTTTTGGCAGCTGACTTTGAGTGCTGAATAGCAGTAGCTGAAGGTCTGGTAGTGACCTGGATCACAAAAATTACATGAAATACCTGGAAATTACTGTAAATCCCACTGGACTGGTAAACCCTGGCAAGGGAGACCAAGCTTCTTTCCCATGCTATCCCTTCCCTTGTGGTCCCAAACTCAGATCCCTGTCTCCTTATTCCATCTCCACACCAAGTGGGTGAGTGTGGTTCAGGGACTGCCAAGCCATAGTTGAAAATCAGAAGGATAAGCAAGAGGATTTCTTAGAGATTGTTGAAGTCAGAGAGCTCCAATTAAGAGCATTTAACATTTTCAGTAAACCACCTGGCCATGATAGAAATAGATTAAATGCCTATGTCCTATGAATATGGGCACTGATAATTGAGTGAGGAAATTCAAGGTGTGGGGTAGAGCTGTAAAATTCCATATTTTGAGTAGTATTTAATAACATTCCCTAGTCCAAATTCCAAACAGCAGGTTTCAAACTGCTCAGCCATGCACAAAAATACCATTTGAGCTCTTGTTTATAGACCAGGAGTCCAAAAGACTGAAGATGAAACATCCCACTTACCTCCTGACAGAGAGGTGATAAACTTAAATTACCCAATTCCTGTCGTTGAGACATTATCAGTTGGAAATAAAGCTGGAAGTCAGTCAAGGATATCATCTGGCTTTTGCCTCAGGCACCCCTAAGCATAACCCAGCTGGGAAGACATGGGAGCCAACCCAAGGAAGGGACAACTGCTGAGGTTAGATTAAAAGATTCCTAAAAAGACAGACTGGTGAACATTTAGTAAATAAAAAAGGGCTCCCAACAGGTGACTGTTGTTGCAATCCTTCTGTTTCCTCAGATGGATGGAGGAATGTTGAACTCAGTGGGGTCCTTCAACTTACCACATCTATCATTTCCTCATATAGGTCTTCTACCATTTCTTCATTATCATCAATACTTGTGTCTGAAGAAAACCAAAGAAGCATGATGGGATATCCTCTTCTTCTATTTCCCAATTAACATTGGAGTTTTAGGCATCCAGCTTCTCACCCTCCACTAATCCATGAGCCTAATTCCATGGGCCCCAGAAGTCCTGCTTTAGGAATAATTTCTGGTCCAAAAACCCCAAGCACTTAGTACCCAATCCCATCTCACTCATATCTACTCTCTCTTGGTTATATTTCTCTCCCTTTTGATTGTTCCTCACAGAGGAAAATCAAATGAAGCTTATTAAATTCCTGCTCCCCAAACACACATACACACACACACACACACACACACACACGAACTGGGCAGAGGCATAAACTACCTGTCCAAAGGCAAGGAAGGGTCAGAAAGTTTTCAACTGGACAGGAAATTACTTTCCAGGCTGGTGAAGACAACTAAGAGATTTGACAAGCTGTACTAGGCAGCTGATGGTAAGATATGCAATTAAGTGATGTAACTCTTAAGAGTCAATACTGCATAACAGAAAGAATAATGTATAACTAAGATGGAGAAGGATGGGAGGGACACAGAAACCCCCTCAAAAGGGAATTGAAATTCTACATGGAGGGAAGGGAATCGATGAGAAGAGAGAGTGTTTTACCTTGAGTTCTGTAACCTAGGCTGGGCACCTCCAGGACCAGGGAGGCTAGGCAAACAAGAGTAGTTCTAGGACTGCTTTGGAGGATCTATCCTTTCAAATCTGGTAGCTTAGGATACCCTCAGTCTAACCTTTACTCCTTCTCCTGCCCCCCTTCCTTGTTGGCTCCTCTATCTCCCAAAGTTATTCCTAATGACTCCTGAGGCAGGGCTATATCTCTGACTGCTCCCTTCACTTAAGGGCTCCAGCTTTATTTATTCCTGAAATCGTGAACCCCAGGGATCTGGAACACTTTAAACTGCTTTCATTTAAGCAAACAGAATGAGAATACAAATGATATTCTTGTATATTTTTAAGTCCCTAACCCTAAGACAAAATACTCATCTGCATTTAGCCCACTGCCATGGCCACACTGACTCACATCCTCAGTACAGGCACTGTTACACAAAACCAACTGCCTTTTTGCACCTATAAGTCTATCTAGGAACTCCAGTTACCAAATGTGGTACTCTGCCAGTCACTATTTGCTGCCTCTCAAGTCCAGGAAAGAAGTCAGGAGGCAACCTCTAACAGCCCCCATCTCCCTTCTCTTCTCCCCTCTAAGCTAATGGTATGGTTTTCTCTGCTGGCTCCTGCCCCTATCCCTGTCAAGGTGGGAGGTAGAAGGTAGCAGAGCCTGGAACAAAAAAAGGCAGCTCAGAATCTCATGATTGGGGGGGGGGGGGAAGAAGAGGAGGAAAGGGGAGGGGACAGTGAACAAAGAAGGCTAGGTTTCCATGGTAACAGGTTTAATGGGAGAAAAGAAACACTATTTGTTTTGCCACCAAGGATGGAAATGGGGGGAAAAAATGAGAAAAGGAAAAAAATCCCAGGCTGTCTTCAAGTAGGGAAGGTGGACCTAGGAATAGAGGAGCTGGAACCCCCCACAAAAAGATATAGCTAGTGAGCTCTTAATACAATAATGGGAAAACTAAGGGAGAGAAGTTCCAAGAAGGAGGCTTACCAAGAAGTAGATACGCAGAAAGGTTGTGGTATGTCTACGACTCTGCGAAAGTCAGGACCCAATTACTCAATGTTCAGGCTTTCATTTCATTCTTGCTTTTCCTCAAACCCAAAAGGTTTTGTTCCTGTTCCCCCAGTTGTTGTTCCTAAACTCAAATAATCTACCTTCAAGTCGTGTCTCTTATGCTCCCTAGTCCCTAGCTCTCTTACCAAGATTCTCTGCTAAAGATACTACATGGCCCTTCCAAACATGTAAACATACCCATCACTGTGGGATATTCCTCCTTGGGAGGCTCTGGTTCTAGGACTGACACCGTCCGAGAACTTTGAGCAGACTGGACTGATGACCGGGAAGTTATTCTTCGCTTCTTTTCAGTGCTAGGTTTGGATGACATGATGTAGACAAGACCTGGAGAGATGTTACAAGTTAGAAGTGGCTTACTGGGTCTTTCCTCAAAACTCAGTTTTCCCACATAGTTCAGTTGTTAACAAATAAAAACTAAGCCACTATGACATTCTGTACTCAATAGGGTTTTAGCTGGGGAACATCAACCAATTCAAAATACTTTATGCCATGCCCAATCATCTCTCCTTTTCTTGAAGGTACTCACTTCCTCCAGGGGTTAAAAAGTTAAAGTTAGCCTTGGATACAATGTATTGAAGACCCTATGACCTGTTAAAGAGATGGAAGAGGTAGTAGTCTCTCCTTTCTATGAATTCCATATGCTTGACCAGAGGTATTGGGAATATGGGATTTCCAGGAAAGAGTAACCAGTTGCATAATACAGTTACCTGTGACTTCTCCACTTCATTTACCATAGTTAAGAAAAATGGGATAGCAGGAGGAAAAAGGAAGGGAAATCAGGAATTGCCCACTTCTTTTAACCCACTGTATCAAATAAGTGAGTTAAAAACTTAAGACATTTTCTCTTCCCACCTTCAGTTATCTATAGACCCACTTTCTGCCCCAAGTTGTTTCCTTTAAGGGTAAAGATGATGAGATAATTGTCTTCACTCCAAAGTCTCCAGTTCCCCTAAACAAAATGAACAAAGGAAAGCTAAAGGACTCTGAGTAAGTGAATTGTCTCTTCAATTTATAACTCCTTTTTGTGAATAGTTCCTTAGTACAGTTGGCGAGATAATCATAATAAATAAGGAAGAGAATATCTGCCCTGAATATAGACTGAAAGGCTACTAACAACAGCACGAAGGGTGAAGATTGGTCTTTCTTTTCTTTTTTTTCTTGCTTTTTGGAGGGCAATTGGGGTTAAGTGACTGAGGCCACATTTGAACTCAGATCCTCCTGACTCCAGGGCCAGTGTTTTATTCACTACACCAACTAGGCGCCCCAAGGTTGATCTTTCTAATACACTATAGTAAAAGACAGATATTGAAATGATCTTATTTCTCTATAATCCCTCTGAGTTTCCAATGGAGGGTAACAACAAACTTAAAACAACTAGGATTCTCTTTCTCCTCCTAAATCTGTCTGTACCACCTTCCTTTCTAGAATACCTACTGAGTAACTTGGCTTCAGTACATCAGGCATCACAGAGCCACCTGTTGCTCTCCTTACTCCTTCCTCAGGGGGCTCCATAGGCACTAATCCTAGATTTTGAACTTCTGATTTGGAGGATTTGTGCAGTGCTCCAAGAGGAAGCAATCTCTTAAATCTACGTATGGATAAAACCAACTTCCACCTCAAGCCAGCTACCTCCTATTAGTTCTCCTCCACAATTTCGGATCCAGTTACTAGTCCCCACATAGAGCTTACCCCTCTCTTTATAAGTGCACTCCCTACTGAAGACCTGACTTGCCCAGGGTCACACAGCTAGTAAATGTCTGAGGCCATATTTGAAGTCAGGAAGATAAGTCTTCCTGATTCCTAGCCCAGCCTTCTATCCATCGTACCACCCGGTCGTCCGGATCTACATCTTGCCACTGGGCCCAGAAGGCTGGGGAGGAGAAAGTGAGGCGGTGACTTGCACAGCCCTGCCTCATTTTAATCCGATCCACTTGCAAGTCATGGCATCACCTTCCTGATGTCATGGTCCTCTTGAAGAACGAAGGACAAACCACACCTGAAGACCTAAAAGCAGAGATCATGGCCGCAAAATGCTTTGCAAAGAGAAGTCAATGACAATTTTTGCTTTTCTTATGACCAGAGAATAATGTCCTTTCTTCAAAACGGACCACTTCAAGAAGGAAGGTCATCCGCCTTTAAAACCCTTTAAACACACTGTCCCCACCCCCACACCCACCTCCTCATCCCCTTCAGCACATCCTCCTTCCCCCATCCCCCTTCGGAATTCTCACAGCCAGAATGAATTCTGCTCGGACAAGTGCTCCCCAACTCCTGCCCACAGGTTACCTTCACCCTTTGAAAACTATTTCCCTTTCCCTCCCTTTCACCGGCAGACAGTGTAGCTCCGATTCGGGAGTTAGCCCCGCGTGGCCACGGCCGGCGCGCGCACCCCACGCGTCGCCATGGCAACCCTCCCGCTGGGAGGCTGGAGAGAATTGGCCCCGGGAACGGGGCGGGGCCACCGAGCGAGGTCTCAACAACACCAGAGCGAGAAGAAAGAAGGGGGCGGAGTCGTAGCCTTCCCTCTCCACTTTCCCCCGCCCCCATAGTTCCCCCTACACCCCTGAAACACACACCCCCTGCTAGGCTCTTAGGCTCTGAGGTTGTGCGGGCAATTGTTTTGAGGAGGGAAGTGTACGGGTCCCCGAGAAACAATGAAATTCTCTCCTTCCACCCCCTGGAGTTTGTAGGAACGATTGTGGGGAACCCGGGCGCCTGCCCACTGGGCTGGCTGCTCCCAGAGGCGAAGTTGACTGCAGATGGCGCCTAGACTCCTGGGGACCTGCTAGGCTGTAAGACTCAAATCTTGCCTTGTTCCCCCTGCCCGGGATTTCCAAGCGGCCCAGACCCCCTCTGGGTCTGAAGGAAAACTCGGAGCCGAAGCTCGTCAGCCCGTTCCCTTCTCTTCCTCTCTACCTTTTTTTTTTTCGGACGGGAGTCTAACATTCAGAGAGCATGGGGAGGTTGGGGAGTGGGGAGAGGAAAGGTAACTGGATTCCCGGGATGGAATACGGGTTGGATTTAGAACTTGGGGGCTCAGTTTGGAAGGAATGTCTATATGGTGCTGGAAAACCAAAGTG
>NW_027186448.1:564820-598536 GCF_028583685.1 Petaurus breviceps papuanus | reverse complement strand
AGCTGCTGTCCCCCAAAGACTGTATGCCTCATGGCCACTGATGGGAAAACTGGGGGGGGGAATCTCTGATGCCTGGGTCATTGCCTGGGATTTGGACAGGAGGGAGAAAAAGCCAAATAACTGGAGGGGGGAGTAAAGGGAGGGGCAAGGAGAAGAGCTCAGATCCCCCTTGGGGACTATTGGTCTGGAGGAAATATGAGATTTTGGCTCCTTTCCTTGGAACCCATGTCTGTTCACTTACTGCATCTCCCCAGCTGCCTTTAACTGGCCATATTAAATTCCTACCTAAATTATTATGCTAGCTCCTACCCCCAATCCACTCCTCCATTTGTACTAGCTATGCTACCTATGTGACCTTGTGCAAGTTACTGAGGGACTGGATAAAATTATCTCTAAGGTGACACACAGCTCGAAATTCTCTGATCCTAAGATTCCAGTAACATATAATAACAGGAATATATGCAAGATATCTGTCATATATATGCAACATATGTACACATACATGCACACGCAATATAATACATATATAAATATATATACATATATATATATATATGCAACAATCAGACTAACTACCCCTAGACAACAGAGCCATCTGTAGAAGCAGGTAAATGCTGATGCCAGAGATTTACTCATTTCCCCTTGGGAAAACTCTTTTCCTAGTATGAATTAAACCCTACCTGTTATATCTTTTGAAACTTCTCCTGCCCCAGTCCTTTTCCATCTGCATAGATTGAATCCACCTATTAGGGCTAATTGACAAAGTTTACTACTTTCACTTTAGTCAATCAATTGGTGAGTCCACAAGCACTTATTAAGTGTTTGTTGTATACTAGACACTTTGCATCTCACTTGGGAAGAAAAGAAAGGCAAAAATAGGGTCCTGCTCTTCAAGAGTTCATATTCCAACAGAGGGGACAATACACAAATAAATATGGAAGTTAATCTTGGAAGCAACTAGATGGCTCAATGGATAGAGTTATGGGCCTGGAGTCAGGAAGACAGGAGTTCAAATCTGACTTCAGACATTTACTAGCTGTGTGACCCCAGGCAAGTCACATAACCTCTCTTTGCCTTAATACACTGGAGAAAGAAATGGGAAACCACTCCAGTATCTTTGCCAAGAAAATCCCATGGACAGTATTGGTGTGTTATGGTCCACAGGGCTACAAAGACTCAGACACGACTGAACAGTCTGGGAAGGAAGCACTAGGTAAGGGGGTGGTCCCCAGGAAAAGCCTGCAAAAGATGTGATTTAAGCTGAAATCTTGAAGAAAGTAATGGCAAGTAGGAATAAGAAATGAGCAGGGAGAGCATTCTAGGTCTTGGGGACAGCTGGTACAAATGTCCTGAGGGTCATATGTGAGGAGGGGCAAGTAGGCCAGTGTGATTGGATCCAAGAGTCCCTCAGTGTTAAGAATGGGAAGGTAGGTACGGGGGGCCAGGTGGCTCAGCAAGTAAGAGCACAGGCCCCAGTGCCGGGATGACCTGGGGATCAAATCCGGGCTCAAATACTTAGTACCACATCCAGAAATAACTGGCCCTGTAACCTTGAGCAAGTTACTTAACCCCGATTGCTTTAAAAAAAAAAAGAATGGGAAGGTAGAAAGTCCAGATTGTAGCCAACAAAGTTATGGAAAAAAACACTGAGCTTGAAGCCAATCTATCTGGGTTTTCTTCCCTACTCTGCCACCTGCATTACCTTGCCAAGTCCCTTGCCTCCCTTGGCCTCAGTCACTTCAGCCACAGAATGATAGTTTTTGACCAGATTATCTTTAAGGCCCTTTCCACCTCTGACATCCTTTATTCTTTGAAATCTATTACATCATACCTACTCAGCCTGAATCTCCACTTCCTCCCCTTTCTTTCCCACCCTTATTCTCAAGTCTATCCCTCCCTCCTATTTATTCCTTTCCTATCAATTCCCTGGGAGCAACTAGGTGGATAGAGCATTGGACTTGGAATCAGGAAGATTCATCTTCATGAGTTCAAATCCAACCTCAGACTAGCTATGTGACCCTGCTCAAATCACTTACTCCTGTGTGCCTCAGTTTCCTCATCTGTAAAATGAGCTGGAGAAGGAAATGGCAAACCACTCCAGGATCTTTACCAAAACCTCAAAAGGAGTCACAAAGAGTCAGACACAACTGAAAAAACCTAACAATAACAAGTCTCTTCCCTTCCTTTTCTATTCTTATTCTCCCTCCTATTATTCATCTCCGATCTTTTCTCTTTCCCAAGTCTATAGCCCCCTCCTGTCGTTACTCTCCTGTCTCTTCCCCACTAAACTTCCTTCTTCTATCATCTGGTGTGCCTCGTCCCCAGGCACATTCTTCAGGACCTGATCAGGGCAGAAAGATAGAAGGATAAATCTTTCCTACATCTTCCCATTTCCCAACATTACCCATACATATTACTCTCTAATTCAATAGAATTGTTGAGCTTCTCTGTGCCCAGCAATGGACTTAGAGCAACAAAGAAAATAAATTGTGAAGTTTTAAAAAGCAATTCTTGCCTTTTAGAAATAGCTGGATAGCAGATAAGCCCCATCTTCTCTCAAATATAGGGGACTCTCAGGACTGCTTCTAAATGTAAGGGGGAGGGGCAGCTAGGTGGCGCAATGAATGGAGCATCGGCCCTGGAGTCAGGAGGACCTGAGTTCAAATTCAGCCTCCGACACTTAACACAAAATTATCCATGTGACCTTGGGCAAGTCGCTTAACCCCAATTGCCCTACCTTCCCCCCTCTAAAAAGCAATAAATAAATAAATAAAAGGGGGAACATATAGGATAGAAGACAAGAGACATCAGGCTATCCACTGTCCTGTAAGAGTCCATCTTATCCACCCAGGCCCAACAGGGAAGCACATGCCCCAAAGAACCAGCATGAGACAGAGATGGCAAAGGAAAAAGAGGCCTGCAAGTTATTTTATAACATGGTCCCTGGAGAGACATAACTTCAACTTAAGGAAAAAAAAAGATGAAGGAAACAATACTTCAATGAGAGTAAGAGAGAAGGCAATTTGGAGCCTCCACAAGGGCCTCTTACCAAATCTTTAGATTGACACAAACTCGGATTCAATCTTGGAAGCTTCTTAATAATTAATACTCTTTAGATTGTGCCCCCACTCACAGTACCCTGGGAACTTTGAAATAAGTTTATTATACCACAAAGAATATTTGTTGTTCAGTCATTTCAGTCATGTCTGACTCTTTGTGACCCTATTTGAGGTTTTCTTGGCAAAGATATTCGAGTGGTTTGCCATTTCCTTCTTCAACTCATTTTATAGATGAGGAAACAGAGGCAAATAGTGTGAAGTGACTTGCCCAGGGTCACAACGTTCATAAGTATCTGAGGCCAGATTTGAACTCAGGTCCTCCTGACTCCAGGGGCGGTGCTCTATTCATTGTGATTCTTCACTACAAGCCCAACATGCTCTCTATTTAGCTGCTCCAACAAAGAATATTAGAAAGCCCCTTTAACTGTCAAGAAAACTTTCCCCTTTGTCAGTACCCATCTCCCCCAGGGATCTATAGTACTCCAGGCTTGTAGTATTACCCTGGGATTAAGATCCCCCAAATAGAGAAAGAACTCAAGTCCACTTAAGAGTCTATCCCTCATCCCCAGACCTGCATCATCCACTTGACTCATAGTACCAGTGAAGGATAAGATCCAGTTTGCTTGTCTACATCAGGGCTCTGTATCTCCTTAGTTCTGGTTCCTTAAGCTCTCAACTTGAGCCCCTACTTAGAACAAGACCTCTTTTGCTGTCTAGGGACTTCCCAGTCACTCTGCCATAATCAGCTCCTGTTTGCAGCCTGGTCCAGGTACTTCTTTCCTTTACATGAATCCCTCTTCACCTGGCATCTGATGCTTCTGCAGACTTTGCCATCATTGCTGCTCTCGTAAGATCCTCAAAGCAATCTATTTGTCCATGCTGCTATTGCCTCTACTGCTTCTTATTCAGGTCAATGTCATTGCTTTTTTGGAATGAGACGTCCAAGGTTAATGTGCCTCAGGGCTGGTTTGTACTCTTCCAAATCTTTTATTAAGAAGGCTAACAATACTGACCTGGGCATGATCTCCAAGGCAGCTATACTGCTCACCTACCTGTCTCAAGCCCAGTGAGAGCAACTGAACTTTAGTTATCCTTCGATGTGCCCCACACACAACCAGCACCTCCAAATGAGTTATTTTTAAAAATCAAAAGCATTTGATTAGACTGGCAAAGTAAATAACAAGGATAAACTTTCCCTTCTCCCAGCACACAGGACTTCTACCAGCACAGGTAAAAGAAGGAACATGTGTAGCACAAACAACTCATGCTACATTTCCCTCCCCCACCACACACACACACCTAAGTCTTTTAGAGGTTAGGGATAAACACTCGCCCTCTCTGTGATTTACCTTTTTAACCCCATACCCCTACCCCTGATAGTTAGGGCCATGCTTTCCTTTCAAATTAGTTGAGACTGGGCTGGGGAAGGGGTGGGGGGGATGGGAGGGTGCTCAAGGGGCGGGGGGGATGGGGGGATGCTCAAGGGGCAGGGGGGATGGGGGGATGCTCAGTGCATCTCCAATTGTCCTGATCTATATCTTGCCCCTGGACCCAGATGACTCTGGAGGAGTGGTGAGGCTGGTGGCTTTGCACAGCCCTCCCTCACTTGCATGTCACCTTCCTGATGTCATAGTCCTCTTCAAGAACAAAGAACAAACAACAACTTGAGACTGGGAGAAGCTTCCAGAAAGCACTAGAAACACCAAAGGCAGAGGTACAAAGATGGTGGCCACCATAGTCAATCCTAGAATGGTCAACACCTGCCTGCCCCTTAAAGCTGTATAAATGAAACATCTTCTACTCAATGCCTTATTAGACTCTGCATGTAAGGAAACCAAGGACTCTTTGGGGGGAGAATATAATAGAAGTGATACTGATGTTCCTTCGTTGTGGACATGAACCAGAGATTGCATAAGAGAGTCTCTCTAAAAGTATATCTGGGGCGGGGGCAGCTAGGTGGCACAGTGAATAGAGCACTGGCCCTGGAGTCAAGAGGACTTGAGTTCAAATCCAGCCTCAAACACTTGACATTAAACTAGCTGTGTGACCTTGGGCAAGTCACTTAACCCCAATTGCCCTGCCTTGCCCCCTCCAAAAAGACAAAAAATTTAAAAAGCTAATTGCTATTCGCTGGTTAAATGGAACTGGAGAGTTACTCACTAATGGTTGACAGTGGGAGGACCATACCAGAATAGGGAGTTGAACCAGTGGCATTAGGAGAAATATATTTCAGCCCCTCAAGGGGTACCCTTAGAATTATGAGAGGGAAATGAAGCTTCCAGAGTGAGGAACACTTGCTACACATCGGGCCTCATCCAAGACATATTTGGGTGCTCGCTGCATTTTCTGGATTCTGCTAGAAAGATATTCTACCTGGGACTGTCCTTATCGGATGTCTTAGTTGTACAAGAACCACAAGACAAAAATTACTATTTTTTTCTTCCTGTTCTAGACTATAATTGGAATCTCAGTCTTCAGTATGTTTCCTTTATTGAGATAACTTTAGCACAGTTGATTATTTAAGTATTGAGACATCTTATATTACCGCATGTATTACAAGTACGGAAGTTGATATAAGTGCTGTGGAGATTGCGTTCTTAGAACAGTAGTACATAGCAATGAAGCTAGAACCAATCAGATGACTCATTATTAAAAGAGTTCAACAGAGCTTGAGAAGAAAGGATATCAAAAGCATTTTAAACTTTTAAATATGTTAAACTTTGAGGAGGTGTGAAGTGTTCACTAAGAGATATGATGAAGATGATGGCAGACTGTTTTTAATAAGTTTACTAAGAATATGAACTCTTCTGTAAGTGTACCTAAATGATCTTAAGGAGAAAAGAAAGTTGCCAAAGTATAACTAGTTGCTGGACAAAGTAAATCAGTTTATGAAAGATTTCCAAGCTTCAAAGAGTAATCTCATTGAGAAGATCTCAAATTTCTCTAGTTCCAGGACATATTCCTATTTGTAAGTGGCAGAAACCAGGCAAGAGACAACCTCTGATCACCCAGGCTCAAACATCAATACTTACAAAAAAAAACTACTGAGAGATGGAACAGCAGACAGGATCCTTGCACTGGTAGAACCCAGAGGTCAAGGAATGGAGGTCATGATCATGTGATACAAGGACAACAACCAAATAACAACAGGCTTCATTTGTGACCTGGATAGACACTGGTGTGATTTGTGCATCCAAGGGAAATGCCACATTGATATAGGAAAGGTTCCAGTCCCAAGAACCGGAGTGAGGAGACAGAGATGGAGCCAGGGCTCAAAGATGCTAAACTCAACCTCAGTACCAATTGGGTGGGTTCTTTTCACCTGAAATTGAATGAAATTATACAGATAAGACATTAAAGACTGGAAATGTGAAGTACATTGCTGCACTGGTGAGTGGATTCCCATGTGACCATTGTGTCCCAGTCCTTCTATGAGAGATACTTTTAAAAAAAGATTCCATTAAGAAAGAAGGAAACAAGTATTTATTTGTTGTTTTTCAGCTGTTTCAATCATGTCTGACTCTTCATGACCCTATTTGGGGTTTTCTTGGCAAAGATGTCCTGGATTACTTGCTAAACAGTAAGTGGTTCTCAATTTGGTTTCACACAATGATACTACCAGATTCAGATAGGAGAAGACAACGACAAGGCAACTCTGAAACTTGAAAAGCTTCTTCACAGACAACATTAAGGCACCTAAGATAAGAGAAGCAGTTGAATGGGAAAAAAAAAAATCTTTGTATCCAATTTCTCTGATAAAGGTTTGGTATCCAAGATATATAAACAATTAATAAGTATATACAGGAGAATAAAATAGCCAGTTGGATTTTATCAGAGGGAGCGAATGTATCAAAGTATCTCAGAAGTACCTGCCACATTTGCCAAGGCGATATTTTATAAAATGTGTTAGAATAATAACAAAATTCATTTGGAAAAACAAAAGATCCAGAATATGATATTTTAGATATTTCTAGGGAAATGATGAAAAGAGGGAGGGATTGAAGGGGGAGTAGCACTTCCAAACTTAAAACTATATTATAAAGCAGTAGTCATCAAAACCATCTGGTAGTGGTTAAAAATAGAGAGATAAATCAATGGAATAGACTAGACAAGGAAAAATCAGAAACAATAAAACTCAATAATTCAATGTTTGATGAAATGGAATACATAAATTACCCAGGAAAAAAACACTCCTTATCTGATAAAAACTTCTGGGAAAACTGGAAAATAATCTAGGAGAAACAGGCTTAGACCAATACCTTATGCTGCATTCCACAATACACTCTAAATAGATATATGACAATATGAAAGATCATATAATAAAAAAATTAGAAGAAAAGCAGATCATATACATTTCACAGCTATGGCTGAAAAACATTCTTAACCAAAGAAAGGATAGAGGCAAATTACAGAAGATAAAATCAATAACTTTGATTATATGAAACTGAAAAGCTTTTGCACAGACAAAATTAATACACCTAGGATAAGAAAGGAAGTGGTCAAATGGGAAAAAAAAAATCTTTGTATCAAATTTCTCTGATAAGAGTTTGGTATCCAAGATATGTGTGTGTGTATACACACAGAGATATATACACATATATATGTATGTGTACATATGTACACATACATTACACACAAGGATTATGTGTGTGATACACATATATTCTATATGTATGCATATACATACACATACACATATATGGCTAATTACCATTCCCCAATAGATGAATGGTCAAAAGATAAGAACAAAAAGTCTCAAAAGAAGAAAAGTATCAATCACATGAAGAGAATGCTCCAAATTATTACTAATAAGAAAAATACAAATCAAATGATAGATACATTAATACATTGTTGTTGGGATTGTAAAATGGTACAACTGTTTTGGAAAGCCATTTGAAATTAGGCAATTAAAGTGACCAAAACATCTATACCCTTTGAACCAGAGACTCCTTAGAGACTGGGTCTATATCCAAAAAGAAATTATCATTAAGAAGAAAGTCCCCATATACATCAGAATATTTATTGCAGCACTTTTTGTGATAACAAAGAATTGGAAAGGCATTGTCTAAACAAATAATAGTATATGAATGTAATGTAATATTTCTGAACTGTAAGAAATTGTATTGTGATGAATATAGAGACGCAAGATCATATGAATTTATACAGAGTGAAATAGAGCCAAGAAATGATTATAACAATGTAAATGGAAAGGACCACACAACAAAAAAATTAAAAGTGGATTTAACAAAATTATAAAGATCCCAAATGACTTGAATAAAGAGGTATCCCAGCCTACTCCTTTCTAAAGGTGGAAAATTCACATGTTTCAAGACTTTTTTAATCTATCAATCAGTTATGCTGATTTTTTTTTTTTTTTGGTCTTTAAACAGTACTATTGTTTTATAGATGGCTCTCTGGGAAGGCAAGGGGAGGAATACTGGAAATAATTATGATGATGTAAAATATAGGAGACATCAACAAAAATTTAATTTAAAAAAGAATACTGTTGGGGCAGCTAGGTGGCTCAGTGAATAGAGCACCAGCCCTGGAGTCAGGAGGACCTGAGTTCAAATCTGACCTCTAACACTTAATACTAGCTGTGTGACCTTGGGTAAGTCATTTACCCCCAATTGCCTTGCCTGCTTCAAAAAAAAAAAAAAGAATTACTCAACTGCCTGAAAACCATGACCAAAAAAAGAGCCTAGATTTCAAGAAAACAATTTTTTTTAAGGTGAAAGACAAGGCAACTGGGGATAAGTGACTTGCCCAAGGTCACACAGCTAGTATGTCAAGTGTCTGAAGTTGGATTTGAACCCAGCTCCTCCTGACTCCAGAGCCAGTGCTCGACTCACTGTGCCACCTAACTTTCCCCACAAGAAATCTTTTGGGAGGAGCCAAGATGGCGGCATAGAAGCAGGAAGACTTCTTGCAGTTCCCCCATATCACCTCAAATACCTATAAAAATGACTCTAAACAAACTTTAGTGCTACAGAACCCACAAAGTGACAGAGAGAAACTAACCTCCCACTGAGGACAGCCCAACAGACCAGCAGGAAGGGTTGATCAGAGAGCACTGGGAGCCAAGCCCCAGCCCTGCATGAGTCCCAGGTTTTAGCCCCAGGGAGGCCCCACTTGGAGGGACTCCAGGAGAGTGGACCACCAGCAGCTCTGGCAGTTTCCAGAATTATCAACCCATAAATGCCAAAGACAAAATAATAGGTCAGTGGACTTTGTAGGAACAGGGAGTCCTGCAGTGCAGTCCAGCCTCTGCCCCCAGAGGAAGAAGCGGCTGAGGCGCTGTGGCAGCCACATGGCTACTTCAAAAATCCTGGCCTGCAGATTGTAGGCAGACTAAGCAACCAGTCTGAGGAATAATCACTCTTGCTTTAACCTACTTGGATCTGGACAAGGTCTTGGGTGGAGATCCTAGGGTGGGTGACCAGTGAGCCAGAGCATGTGGAGGCTTCAGAGATGGCACCCAACTAATACCTCAAGCAGCTGAGAAAACCCCAGCAATTTGGGACAAAGCTATCCTCTCTGGAAGCACAGTTCTACTGTGGCAAAAAGCTCAAAAGTCAAGTAATTGAGTGGCAACGTGAGCAAGCAAAGGAAACAAAGCAAGCACAGCAATAGGACTTTGGACTCCTTTTTGGGGGGACAAAAAGGATCAAAGCATGGAAGAGGAGGAAGACAGAGAAGTTAGAACTCCTGCACCAAAAGCTTCCAAGAAAAATATGAATT
This sequence comes from Petaurus breviceps papuanus, assembly GCF_028583685.1. Taxonomy (NCBI): domain Eukaryota; kingdom Metazoa; phylum Chordata; class Mammalia; order Diprotodontia; family Petauridae; genus Petaurus; species Petaurus breviceps. The sequence goes on along the minus strand of NW_027186448.1, from coordinate 588,736 downwards.
GGTTGCAGGCCATAGAGGAGCTTAAGAAGGATTTTGAAAAACAAATAAGAGAAGTGGAGGAAAAATTGGGAAGAGAAATGAGAATGATGCAAGAAAATTATGAAATGAGAGTCAACAACCTGACTGAAGAAAATAACACCTTAAAAAATAAACTAACTCAGGGCTGGCTAGGTGGCGCAGTGAATAGAGCACCAGCTCTGGAGTCAGGAGGACCTGAGTTCAAATCCGGCCTCAAACACTTAACACAAAAACTAGCCATGTGACCTTGGGCAAGTCACTTAACCCCAATTGCCCTTCAAAAAGCAAAAAAAAAAAAAATAGACTAACTCAAATGGCAAAAGAGGCTCAAAAAGGCAATGAGGAGAAGAATCCCTTAAAAAGACGAATTTGCCAGATGGAAAAAGAATCTCAAAAGCTCACTGAAGAGAATCATTCCTTCAGAATTAGATTGGAGCAAATGGAAGCTAGTGACTTTATGAGAAATCAAGATACTATTAAACAGATCCAAACAAATGAAAAAATAGAAGGCAATGTGAAATATCTCATTGCGAAATAAAAAATCACTGACCTGGAAAATAGATCCAAGAGAGATAATTTAAAAATTATTGGACTGCCATCAAAAAAGAACCTAAAAATCATCCTTCAAGAAATTCTCAAGGAAAATTGCCCTGGTATTTTAGAACCAGAGGGCAAAATAGAGGTTGAAAGAATCCACCAATCACCTCCTAATAAAGATCCCAAAAAGAAAACTCCTAGGAATATTATAGCCAGGTTCTGGAGTTCCCAGATCAAGAAGAAAATATTACAAGCAGCAAAGAAGAAACAATTTGAATATTGTGGAAATACAATCAGGATAACACAGGATCTGTCAGCTTCTACACTGAGGGATCAAAGGGCTTGGAATATGATATTCCAGAGGTCAAAGGAGCTAGGATTAAAATCAAGAATCACCTACCCAGAAAAACTGAGCATCATGTTTCAGGGGGAAATATGGTCATTCAATGAAATAGAGGACTTTAAAGCATTCTTCATGAAAAAACCAGAGTTGAAAACTTGACATTCAGATACAAGAAGCATGAGAAGTTAAACAGGGAAAAGAAATCATAAGGAACTTATCAAAGCTGAACTATTAACATTCCTATATGAAAAAACGATCATTGTAACTTATGAAACTTTTCTCAGTATGAGAATAGTTGAAGGGAATATAAATGTATATATATATATACATATATATACACAAATATGTATACATACATATGTCTATATAGGATAGTATATGGGGCATATGAATACATATGTGAGTGTATGTATATATGTGTACAGTTATACATAGTCCAAGGGCACAGGACCAGTTGAATAGGAAGGGATGATACTTAAAAGGTGAAATTGAGAGGTAAGAGAGGAATATAATGAGAGGAGATGGGGAGAGACTGAATGGGGCAAATTATCCCATATAGAAGAGACAAGGGGAAATGATTACAATGGAGGGGAAGAACAGGAAGGCAAAAGGGAATGGGTCATCCTTACTCTCATTGAATTTGGCTTAGGGAGGGAAAGACATATACACAAAATAGGGTATCTTGCCCTACAGGAGAATAGGGGGGAAAGGGATGAGACAGGGGATGATGGAGGGGAGGGCAGGTTGGGGGGACAGGGAAGTTGGAAGCATAGACTTTTGAAAAGGGGCAGGGTCAAAGTAGAGAATAGAACAAGTGGGGGGCAGGATAGGATGGAGGGAAATATAGTCAGTCTCTGACAATATATCTACTATGGAAAGGTTTTGCATAGCTACATGCGTACAACCTATATTGAATTGCTTATCTTCCCAGTAAGTGTGGGTGATGAGGGAGGAAAGGAAAGAATCTGGAATCCAAAGTTTTAAAATCAAATGTTTAAAATATATATATTATTTTTTTTCCATGGAACTGGGAAATAAAATATACAGGCACTGGGGTATAGAGATCCATCTTTCCCTACTGGAAAATCCTAGGGGGATGGGGGAGAATATAGGAGAAAGCAGATTGGGGGAGGGGTTATACAGTGGGATCACTAGTTTGGGGTGGTGGGTAGGGGAAAGATGGAGAGAAAATTTATAACTCAACATCTTGTAGAAATGAATGATGTCAACTAAAAATAAACATTAAATTTAATTTTAAAAAAAAGAAATCTTTTTTTTAATTGCTCAGATCTTTTAGAACCAAAGAGCAAAATGAAAATATAAAGAATTCATCACTCTTCTCCTTATAGAAATACCATAATGAAAATTACCAGGAACAAGACAGTCAAAATACTGTCTTCAGCTTTCAGGTGAAAAAAAAGAAAAAGAAAAAAATACTACATGCATCCAGAAAGAAAGAATTCAAGTACCAAAAAGGCGTAATCAGGATCACACCCTATTTATCAGACACCATCAGGAAAAAGCAGGGCTTGGAATGCAATATTCCAGAAGGCAAAGGATCTAGGCATATAGCCAAAAATAACCCACCCAGGAAAACTAGTTAGTCATCTTACTACTCATCTCTAACAGGCAGCATCCAATTTGGTCCTAGATAAAATATAACTCAGTGGATTACTATCTGTCTACCTTGATCATATATCTTTGAATTTCTTGATGACAGCCCATTTCAAAACTAAGAACTCTTTCATAGAGACCTCTGCTTCAGTAGAGAATTGCTTCAGAGACTTTCAGGCTAAAATCAGTGCTTAGCACAAAAGGGTCTGCTCAGGTCTGAGTAGGCCAATATGAAGTAGATCTTTAAGTGTCTTTCATTGCCTATCCCAACTATTTCCAATGACTTTCCAATGGGTTTAAGCCAAACTGACTTTTGTTGTCTTTCTTCTTGTTGATTCTTTCCAATCATTTCTAACCCTCAGATCCCTTTCCTCTCTGCAAAGGTGTTCTTCCTAAAGCTCAGGCCTGATCATGTACCTTCAGGATCAAATATAAAATCTTCTGTTTGACTTTTAAGAACCTTCACGGGGTGGCTAGGTGACACAGTGAATAGAGCACTGGTCCTGGAGTCAGGAGGACCTGAGTTCAAATCCGGCCTCAGACCCTTAATACAAAAATTAGCCTTGTGAACCTGGGCAAGTCACTTAATCCCAATTGCCCTCCAAAAAGCCAAAAAAGAAAAAAAAGAACCTTTACAACCTGACCCTTTCCTAACTCCTTTCCAGTTTTCTTATACTTTGCTTCCCCTCACATATTCTTCAATCCAGTGACACTAGCCTCCTTACTGTTTTTCACTCATGACACTCAATTTCTTGATTTTGTTTTTAAAATGAATTTGATTTTCCTCAATCAATAAAAAATCTTAACTCTAGGCATCTCAGTCAAAAGAGAACTTTTTAATCTAGTGATGAAAATGGATTTTATGTACTCCCAAATGACAATAGATGTGTATGAAAAGTGTGTAAATCCTGCTCACTGTGTCCAAAGGAAAGTGTTGCCCATTTGTGCTCCTGTTTGGACAAGATAAGCACTTGCAAACCATTGGAGCCTGTGTGCTTCTAGAGACTTCTTGTCTTTGGAAGGAAATAAAGAGAAAATGCTCCATATCCTAGTGGTACCTAACCATTTCATTTCTTATATATGGGCATCCCCAACTAGAAACCAGAAAACTACTACAGTTGGGAAGATGTTATAAGAAAAATACTTCTCATTACTTCTAATAATAACTAACCATTTCACTTGGTGTGTACAGGCATATCTAACTAACCACAAACTAGAAAGCTACTACTTTTGATATGATGTTATAAGAAAAGTACTCCTTGGGGCAGCGAGGTGGTGCAGTGAGTAAAGAGCCGGCCCCGGAGTCAGGAGGACCCGAATTCGGTTCTGGCCTCAGACTCAACACCCACACAAAAATACTAGCCGTGTAACCCTGGGCAAGTTACTTAACCCCAATTGCCCTCCAAAAAGCAAAGGAAAAAAAGCACTCCTTGGCATATTACTTCTGATCAAGGTAGCATCTTTAAAAGCAAACTGCTTAAGGAGAGGTTAGCCATGGCAAGAGTTAAATAATTTAGAACCATATCTTGCCACCCCAGAAAGACCCACAATCTGAATTTTCCATGCATGCATATGTTGCTGCCATTAATGATAACTCAGACTTTATTCTATATTTGCTAATGTTTGAAGGGAAGCTATATTTGTCTATTGACTTGTACTTTGGAGTTTAAGAAAAATGCAAGACAGAGAAACTGATAAATAATGTGTATCTCAGTTAAGAAATAAGTGAAAGGAGGTTTATTAGCTAGCCATGGCCTCAGCTTAGAAAATTCCTGATAGCGATGAGCAGCTGGACAATGCCAGAGTCCATTGTGAAGACCTCAATACCAGTGACAGACTTCTGCTAAGAAATCTTGTTATGAAAGGAACACACAAGATAAATCAAAGAAAAAACTCATCCTACCAAATCTTGGTGAGTTTGATAAAACTTACAGATTTACAAAGCAGACCCAGAGCGTGGTCAAGACCCAACAAAGGCAATACACCAAAAACATCTCTTACCTAATGGGGAGTTGGTCAGAATTCCTGATGAGCAAGTAGACACTAATGACAAAAACCCAGCTATTCAGACTCTAAGGTGAAGAGCTTGACCACCTGTTGAAAGAGTAAACCCCCTAGATGATGATTCTGATGAGGATAAAATTGAGTATGGATACCCACCAATGAGTCAGGGAACTCAAATAGTTTTATCCCTTCCATAGGAGGACTCCTATTCAATGATGAAGGAGGACTGAACCCAGATGGAACCCTGAGATAACATGATGTCCCAGTTTTAGGGGCTACTAAGCAGGGGCAGGCCGGACCCCACATGGACCATTGCTGAGGTCCCATTGTTAAATTTTGAGTACAAGCATTTATATTTTAGAAATCTGCTAGAAATCTAGACTTGATTTACTATTTTGTTGATTTTCTATACTTAAGAAAGTATTAATAATACATATTAAGCTTAAAAGTATATGTTTATATTTTTATTCCTCAGAGAGCTGGAGTGTTAAACATTTCCCAGCATACCCCTATATTGCTTTATAAACATTGCTTGAGCTCAGGTGGAGTGCAGGAGAAAGCTAAAGGAATGAAGTCATCACCAGACTGGAGGCCTGGTGATTATATGATAATAACAATAATAAAAAATTAACATTTACATAGCACCTTAAGATTTATAAAATACTTTATGTCCATTATCTCATTTGAGTTTCACAGCAGCCCTGATCCTAGGAGCTCTGTAGGAGACAACAATAGCCAGCCCAAACCACTGAAGGTATGGATATTAGCAAAAAGGTGGATACCACGATTCAGATATAGCCAAACCCAACCAAACTTTCCAGTGTCTTTGTAATGATTAGGACTTAATCCTATTCATAAGAGTACTATACTCTGGAACTCAGTGCATCGTGACTTTTCTTGCCTCCTAAGAAGAAGCTTATGTGATAATAGAATACATTGCTAATAGAAACTTGAGGGTGTACACAGAACCATCCACTCCAGGGGAAAGACAGATGCACAGTTCAATTTTGGAGATTCTCCAGCACCAAAGGAATGGAAGGATCACTTGAAGAAGAAATTTAACAGAAAAGTTGGACTGAGAACTATATAAATGGGATGTACATGGTCCCTCTCTAGGACCCCTGACATTTTCCAAATATTTTTTTCTCAGTCATTAATGAATTAGGGAACTCCCTGAAAAGGTAGCGTCACAGAGTTTCAAGATCCACACTCCTTACCTATAGTGAAGAAGATAGGCAAAATTAAAACATGTGTGAACTGATAAATGAGAAAACTAACATAACTCAGTATACTATGCCATGAATGCAGGACGCTTTAGATAGTCTGGCAATCAGTTCTGTGTATTGGACCTATGCAACAAGTACTAGATGCCCATAACAAAGGGAGATCAGGAGAAGTGAGCCTTCTTTTGTCAATCAATATACATTTATTGAGAGTTAGGTACTGTGCTGTGAGTCTGTAGTATGAGAGGCAGTCCTACAATGCTGAGATCCCTAGCATTTTCCACTGGATCATATAAAAGATAGTAGATGGAAAGTCCTGAAGAAAAGGTAACAAAACCTCCTTCTTTGCAGCAGAGATATGGGAGTATATTAGGACAGAATATTATAGACACTATTAGGCAACGTTTCTATAGCAGAAGAATCATTTTTACATTCATCATTTTTATTTGTCCCCAAGAGAGGGCTCTTTCTGGAGGAGGAGACAGAAAGACAAAAGGCACCAATAAAAAATATTTTTAAAAGTATTGGGTGACATGAACTACTTATAGGTTTTCATTTATCTGAATGAGCTCGTGGCATTTTCAGATGTCTAAAGAGCAAGAAGGGGGACTACAGAAGGCTTTGGGTCTACTAGAGGCTGCTGACCTAAAGTTGTCATTGACAAGGACCAGTCTCACCAAGCCTCTGTCAAGTAGTATCTCAGCACATAAGGAATCCTAAGGCGCTAACCCTAAGAAGATAGAAGCACTTGTCACCTTGCCGTGTCTGAAGAGTTATCAGGAAATTAAGATATTTCTGGAGTTTAGAGATTATCAGAGATTCATGAATAACTATGCCATCATTGCAAAGCCTGTCAAAACCTGTGGATATATGTATTCAAGGAACCAGAAACAGAAGGACTGAAAGAAGCAATCTGGACTAGATCCTTTGGCACCTTTAAGAGATTCCTGGGAAAAGACATGGGACCAGAACTTTAAGGACTTAGCTGCCAGAGAATCATGGGAGAATGTCACCCTTCTAGGACATAAAGGATCCCAGATTCCCCAGACAACACCCTTTCAGGGCTTAGAGCTGTACCCACTCTCATAAATAATTTTTAAAAATCCCTCCTAGACTCCCCCATCCAGTCTAGGAATTCACAAAGGTACTTGAGTGCTGGGCCTGGAGTTAGGAAGAACTGAGTTCAAATCCGAACTCAGACACTCACTAGCTTTATAGCCCTGGGTCAATCACTTAATCTGTGTTTGCCTCCATTTCCTCAACTATAAAATGAGGATAGTAATAGCCCCTACCTTGCAGGGTTGTTGTGAAGATCAAATGAGACAATATTTATTAAAAGCACTTTGTGCAGTGCCTAGAACAGAGTAGGTGCTAAATAAATGCTTATTCTCTTCCTTAAAAGATCCTGTGCTAGGCAAGCCACATCTAAAGCTGATGAAGAAATCCCAGCACTCCCTGATTGATCTCCATAGCAACCACTGACTCTATCAGCTCTTTATCTGGAAGTGCATAGCATGTTTCATTATAAGTCCTTTGGAATTGACCTCACTTTCAGCTTACAACCTTTCTACCCACTTCTCACCCCCTCCATCTCAATACAGAAATAAATTAAACTCAAAAGAAAATAGAAGGGGACCAGAACAAAGGATCTTTGTATAGAGATATTTTAGAGGGAGGGCAGGATAGGTAAGAGAACAGTCATAAGTAAAGCAATATTGGATGTTGGAGGGAGAAACGTGAAGGGATAATTAAAGGAAAAGGAAAAAAGAGGAAAACTTGAGATGGTCCCCAATACCTTTAAAAGGAGAAGAGACAAGTTGCAATAGAGAGGAAACAGACTATTTCATTAAAAAAATCACAAGTTACCAGGCAAATCCTTTCTTTTCTACCACCTTATTTTTATTTGTAAAGAGGAAGATGGGAATGGGGGATGGGGGGAAGTACAAGAGGACAGAATGGAGAGAAATACACAATTAATAGTCACAACTATCAACGTGAATAGTATAAACTCACCCATAAAATGGAAGAAGATAGAAGAATGGATCAGAAATCAGAAACCCACAAGATGTTGTTTACAAGAAAAACACTGGAAACATAATGATTCATATACAGTTAAAATGAGGGACTGGAGCAAAATCTATTATACTTTAGCTGAACTCAATAAAAGCAAGGATAGCAATTATCATTTCAGAAAAGGCTACAGTAAATATAGAAAAAGTATAAAAAGATATGCAGGGAAATTACATTATGTTCATAGGTGCTATAGATAATGAATTAATATCAATGCATAATATATGTGTACTCAATAATATAGCATATAAATAATTAAAGGACAAGTTAATCAAATTGGAGGGAGAAATAGAAATAGTAAGGGCTTTCAATGTCCTCCTCTCAGACCCAGACAAAGCTAGCTAGAAGATAAATAAGAAAGAAGTTAAAATCCCGAATAGAATTTTAGAATATTTAGATATGCTAGACATTTGAGGTAATAAAATTGTAATAGAAAATAATTTACTTACTACTCAGCTATACATAACATCTTTACAAAAACTGATGGTGTTTAGGCATAGAGACGTCACCAAAAATGTAGAAAAGCAGAAATGCAAAGCACATTATTTATCTATCATATTGCAATAAAATTACATAAAATAAAATAAAATAAAGGACCTTTAAAGAAAAAAATTTAAGTAATTGGAAACTAAACATAATTCTAAAGAACTGGTAGATCAACAAACAAATTATTTAAGCAATAGAAAATTTCATAAAAGAAAATTACAATAATGAAACTGTATACTGAAACTTATGAAATATAGAGCTATGGCAGTTCTGAGAGAAAATTTTATGGCTAAATATTTTTATCAACAAAAGAGAAATAAATGAAGAGCATACAATGAAAAAAAATTTGAACAACAACAAATCAAAAATCTCCAAATAAATAACAAAGTGGAAGAGATTAATTCAATTGGATAAAAAATACCATTGAATTAATAAATAAAACTAGAAGCTTTTTAAAAAATTAATAAAATAGATGAACAGCTAACCAGATTAAAAGAGATAGGAAGGAAAACCAAATTGTTTTGATTGAAAATGAAAAAGTAGAACTTAACAATTCTAGAGAAAATAAAGTAAATTCTTAGAAGCTACTTAGCCCAATTACATGATAACAAAAATGATAACTTGGAAGATTTGGGATGGATACTTACAAAATGCTCATATTAACAAAAGAAAAATAAACTACTTTAAGCTGATATCAGGGGAAAATTGAACAAACCATAAATGAACTCCTAAAGTAAAAATTTCAGGACATGATGGATTAACAAGTGAATTCTATCAAACACTCAAAGAACAATTAATTCCAATAATATATAAACTGCTTGCAAAAATAAGAAAAGAAAGTACCCTTCCAATTTCTTTCCAAGATATAAATACAGTCTTGCTAAACTAGAAAAAATGAAAGACAGAAACAAAAATACAGACCACTATTCCTAATGAACATTATTTTAAATAACAAATTAGGAAGTGTGCTATAATAACATATTAGAAAGATTATACACTATGAGTAGGTTGGGTTTATACCTGTAAAGAAGAATTGGTTCAACATAAACAAGACTATGTGTGTATGTGTCTCTGTGTGATTAACCATGTTAATAATATAAATAATAAAAACCATATGGTTATATGAATAGATGATGAAAATAGATGCTTTTAACAAAATCAACACCTATTTCTATCAAAAACTTTAGAAGTCATGGGAATATATCACATTTCTTTAGTATAGTAAATATTAGTTGTTCATAGGAAGGTGAATCGCTCATGTCAGAAGGTGTCCAACACGTGAGAGTGGGGGACAGCTACAAGTAGCTCCAGTATTAATGAAGCATCTGGACCAAAGCAGAAAGGAAGCTCAGCTGCAGATGCATCTGGTAACAAAAGGAAAGTCCGATGTTGTAAAGATCAATATGGAATGTAAAGTCTATGAACCAAAGTCAGTTGGATGTGGTCAAACAGGAGATGAAAAGATTAAATATTGATATCTTGGGTGACAGTGAACTGAAATAGGCAGGAATGGGTGAATTTAATTCGGGTAACCACTAAATATACTACTATGGGCAAGAATCCCTTAGAAGAAATGGAGTAGCCCTCAAAGTCAATAAAAGGGTGAGAAAAGCAATACTGCAGTGTCATCTCAAAAATGAACTAATGATATCTGTTCAAATCCAAGGCAAACTGTTCAACATCAAAGTAATTCAAGTCTATGCTCCAACCACTGATGCCAAAGATCATTTCTATGAAGCCCTACAATCTTCTTTAAACAACCAAAACAAGATGTCACATTTGTCATAAGGGATTAGAATGCTAAAGTAGTACATCAAAGAATAGGCAAATTTGGCCTTGGAGTACAAAATGAAATATTGTAGAAAAGATTGATTATATATATACTTTGAAGCCAAAGGTGGAGAAGCTCTATACCAGGGATGGAGAACCTATGGCCTCAAGGCCACATGTGCCCTTCTAGGTCCTTGGTTGTGACTTTTTGACTGAGTCCAAGTTTTACAGAATGAATCCTTTTATTAAAGGGATTTGTTCTGTGAAGTTTGGATTCAGTCAAAAGGCTGCACTTGAGGACCTAAAGGGCCATATGTGGCCTCAAGTTCACAGGTTCACTACCCTTGCTCTATACAGTCAGCTAAAACAAGATTGTAGCTCAGATCATGAGCTTCTTATTGCAAAATTCAGACTTAAAATGAAGAAAGTAGGGAAAACTATCAGGCCATACAGGCATGAGGTAGATAACATCATCTATGAATATGAAGTGGAGGTGATAAACAGATTCAAGGAATTATATCTAGTAGATACAATGCCTGAAGAAGTATGGTCAGAGATTCACAATACTGAGGAGGCAGCAACAAAAAACATTCCAAAGAATAAGAAGAGCAAGAAAGCAAAATGGTTGTCTGATGAGGCTTTATAAATAGTTGAGGAAAGAAGGAAAGTGAAAATGAAAGGAAAAAGGGAAAGATATACCCAACTGAATGCAGAATTCCAGAGAATAGCAACAGGAGACAAGAAGGTTTTCTTAAATGAACACTGCAAAGAAATAGAAGAAAACAACAGAACGGGAAAGACAAGAAGTCTCTTTAAGAAAGTTAGAACTATCAAAGAAAAGTTTCACGTAAAAATGGGCATGATAAAAGACAAAAATGGTACAGATATAACAGAAGCAAAAGAGATTAAGAAGTGGCAAGAATACCAAAAAAAAGCTATTCAAGAAATATCTTAACATCACCAATAACCATGACATGTGGTTACTGATCTAGAGCCAGACATCCTGGAGAATGAAGTCAAGTGTGTCTTAGGAAATATTGCTAACAATAAGGCTAGTGAAGGTGTTGGAATTTCAGCTGAGCTCTTTAAAACCTAAAAGATGATGCTGTTAAAGTCCTGCACTCAATAATACGCTAGCAAATTTGGAAAACACAACAGTGGACACTGGATTTAAAAAGATCAATTTATGTCCCAAGCCCAAAGGAGGGCCATACCAAGGAATGTTCAAATTAATGAAAAACTGCACTCATTTCACATGCCACCAAGGTTATGCTTAAGATTTTGCAAGCTAGAGTTCAGCAATATGTGAACTGAGAATTACCAGAAGAGCAATTTGGTTTTCAGAGGCAGAAGAACTAGAGACCAAATTGCCAACATTCATTAGATTATGGAGAAAGCAAGGGAGTCCTAGAAAAACATCTACTAGGGACAGCTAGGTGGCACAGTGAATAAAGCACTGGCCCTGGAGTCAGGAGGACCTGAGTTCGAATGTGGCCTCATACACTTAACACTTACTAGCCATGTGATCTTGGGCAAGTCACTTAATCTCAATTACCCTGCCTTCCCCCTTCCAAAAAAGTAAAAAAAATAAAATAAAATAAAATAAAAAAATCTACTTCTTCTTTGTTGACTACACTATAGTCTTTGACTCATGGGTCACAACAGAATGTAGCAAGTCTTTGAAAAGATGGGAATACCAGATCATTTTACTTGTCTCCTGAGGAACCTGCATTCAGGCCAAGAAGCATCAGTCAGAACTGAACAGGGAACAACTGATTGGTTTAAGATTAGAAAAGGAGTACAACAAGGCCCTCATGTTATTTATTTAACTTCTATGCAGAGTACATTGTAGGAAATGCCAGACCAGAGGAATCAAAAGTTGGAATTGAGGTTGCTAGGAGAAATATCAATAGTCTCAGACATGCAGATGATACAACTCTGATGGTAGAAAATAAAAAGGAATTAAGAAGCTTCTCGATGAGGGTAAAAGAGGAGAGTGTAAAAGCTGGCTTGAAGCTGCAGCAGCAAGCACCCCAGCGTCCCCAGGGTGTCTGCCAACACAGGTTCTTGGATCTGCTTTGATAAAGGAAAGCAACTCAAAATGGGTTAACAAACTTACTTTAATCAGTCGAACTTATACATAGTTTACCTAGTTCAGGGGAAAAAGGTCAGCACCCCGAACTTCAGAGTATACAGACAGAATTATCAAGACAGAGAAACAGATCAAGTAGACAGTTTCCAAACTGTCCAACCATTACATCCATACCAAATCAACATCTGGGTTTCAACATCTGGGTTTTCAAAGCCAGGGGACTCTCAACAACGGCTTCCCAGAGTTTCATCTGATCAAATCACAGAACACTTTTCAAAGTGAGCCCCAAAACAAAGCCTCACATCAGGGCTTATATAGCCTTCTCCTGGCTCAGAGAATGTAACCACCTTCTGGACCCACTGGCCAATCAAAAAGTATCTACTGAAAAACAAGCCTCCCACACCAGGCTCCAGGTGCACTTTAGCCTAGGGGCAGGGAAGATCTTCAAATTTACATTCCCATTACAGAAGCTTGACATCAAAAAAATTAAGATCTTGGCAACTGGTCCCATCACTTTCTGGAGGGAGAGGGAGAAAAAAATGGAAGCATTTTGGGCTCAAAGACCACTGTAGTTGGCAACTACAGCCATGAAATTAAAAGACACTTGCTCTTTGGAAGGAAAGCTATAGCAAATCTGGACAGCATATACTAAAAAGCTGAGACATCACCTTGCCAACAAAGTTGTCTATATAGTCAAAACTATGTTTTTCCAGTAGAATGTATGGTGTGAGCTGGACTATAAGGAAAGCTGAGTGTGGCAGAATTGATGCTTTTGAATTGTGGTGCTGGAGAAGACCTTTGAGAGTCCCTTGGACAGCAAGGAGATCAAATCAGTTAATACTTAAAGAAATTAATTCAGGTTATTCACTGGAAAGTCAAATACTGAAGCTGAAGCTTAAGGAAAAGGAAAAGGGAACATCAGAAGATAAGATGGATAGTGTCACTGGCAGACTTCTCCTTCTAACTCTTTGGTTTCTGAAAAAAGTGGACTCAGACTTCACACAGTTTCTACATAGCATTAGTCCCAATAATTCCATGTTTTAATGTGGCATCACTGCTGGATGATAATGCCGGTCTCTCCTCCATGTAGACTTCAAAGTTGGACTGACTCTGCTGAAACAGACTCCACTCCTGGAACTCAGGTGCCTCCTGATCCCAAAAAGTTCACAACAAAGAGCCAAGGTCCTTTCTCAAAGAGGCTCCTATTCACCACATGGTTAGCAGAAACAGAAATAGTTACACAATATCTATGCATGCTCCAAAGTTCACGTGAGAATTGCATCAGCTGAGGACTCTTATTTTCCAGTCCTCCCTGCATTTGCCAGAGGGCTCTAAGCTCAATGTGAGTCAAGTATTACACACATGGGGAAGACAGTTTCCTTAGTTGTCTTTGTATTTTCACCTAGCACATTTTCTGACACATAGTAGGCACTTAATAAATGCTTGTTGATCGATTGATTCACTGCAGGCTCCACACTCTCTCCACTGTGCCAGGCTACCTCCCAAAGAAGAAGAAGGATAGGTTCATCAGTAGAGGGAATGGTTGTTAGTGTTAATGAGGGAGAAATCAGGTTTGGATGAATAAGAGGGAGATCAGTTTACAAAATAGCCCCAGGGATGGTCAGGGCTTTATGAAAACAATAATCACTTGTTGCTTGAGGGGGAGATGGTCAGACTCACTAGCAAAAAGGAAGAAAGCAGCATGGAAGGATTAAGAAACCATAGAAAAGAACCATTGACCAGATGCTGGTAGAGAGTTTGCATCCTAGACTAGTACATAGTTAGGATACAAGTCAATATCTTGAGGAAGAGAATTCTGAGTTTGTTTATAGCACTGGAAAACTGGGAAGGCTGCCAGAAGTGCCTCCATCTGAGGAAAATACCTGCATGAACAAGCTAGGTCTGAAGGCAATACCTTTCTACTCCAGATTCAAAGATCTCAAGAGGTCCTCTACAGAATCTGACCTTTTGGGGTTCAGTTCAATTCACTCTAGGCCATCCAAAGGTCCATATTAAAACTATTGATCACTGAAGTCAGGGACACCTTAAAGAATATCGTCTTCAAAAGTGATAGTGGGTGGGACAGCTAGGTGGCGCAGTGAGTAGAGCACTGGCCCTGGAGTCAGGAGGACCTGAGTTCAAATCCAGCCTCAGATACTTAACACAAAAACTAGCCATGTGATCTTGGACAAGTCACTGAATCCCAATTGCCCTCCAAAAAAGCAAAAGGGGAAAAAAGTGATAGTGGGGGCAGCTAGGTGGCACAGTGAATAGAGCACCAGCCCTGGAGTCAGGAGGACCTGAGTTCAGATCTGGTCTCAGTCACTTGACACACTTACTAGCTGTGTGACCTTGGGCAAGTCACTTAACCCAAACTGTCTTGCCTTCCCCCCTCCAAAAAAAGAAGTGATAGTGAATCATACAAGAGATGCCCAGGCTAGTTAGTGACCAGGCTAATATTCAATGCTCCAGAGGTAACCATTAAAGATGTAATATAACATCTGCCCATACTTACTGATGCTGGTCAGTGTACTATATTTGGGAAAAGATATTTTCTTTGGTAATTTTCAGGAACTACAAATTTCTTAGCTGCTGAGAGAAATAATTTGCAGGTAAATCTTTCTCCCTCTCTCACCAAGTAATCCTCTGGCTAGTTTTGGCCATATGGAAGCAAGGAGACAGAGACACTGGGTTATTTGAGGATCTGGAGAAAGCACTATGCATCCATACAGCCCCTACAGGGAACTATGTGAATGAAAAAGCCAGCACCAGATGGAGATGTTGAAATGGCAATTGAGCCAGATGGGGAGAGGCCTATAGGCCACTGTATCACATGGCTTCTGGAGAGACAGAGCTTCAGTGAGAGAATAAAACAAGGGAAACAAGGCATTTGCTGGAGCAAGGCACCAAAGAACTGGTACAAAAAGAAAGGCCAGTGTATCAGAGAACCATATGCATTGAGGAGCAACAAGGCTTAGAGCCAGGGTGGAAGGTAGCAATCTGAAGACCTTGTCCTTCCCAGTACTAGATATATTGGTACAAAAGGGAGGTACATTGACCTAGTTTCTCAATGACACCGTTAAGTTAGGCTGATTGTATAGGTCACAGTATTATAGAGTCATAGATTTAGAGTTGGAAGCAATATTAGATGTCATCTTGTCCAACCTCTTAATTTTTTTGCAGATGAGGAAACTGAGGCACAGAGAAGTTAAGTCACAGGTAGTAAGTGACAGAACTTAGGTTCAGGTGAACTTAGGACCTCTGCCTCCAGAGCTTTCTTTCCACATTTCATTCAAAGAGGACTTACTAACATCCCCAAGTTATTTTCCAATGGGGAAGATTAGGAGAGTTTTCTTGATTGTCCATGCAGTTGGGTATAAACCTTTTCTGTATTTTTTGTTTTACAAATACCATATTTCTTATCTTCTATATCTTGTGGGCCTAAGTGATTGGAGGTAAGGTGAAAACCAATTTTAAGTTTCTCTAGGTCAGGGGTAAGAAGATGCTTTTTAAAAATCACCAAGATTGCAACAGATCCTTCAACTAGTCAGCTGCCTTATAATTCCATTAAATTGATTGAAGAGTTACTTTACATCTCCTAAAAGAGTAACAAAGTGCGAAGACTTCATTTTAGTTCTTTTACATTGGCCCATCAAGTTCTGAAAGAGGTGAACCCTTTACAAGATGCACATGGGCCACAACCAGTTTAAAATCTTTTACAAGCTATGAATTCAACCTCCCAAAGTCTGAAAGGAGAAAAACTTTAGCATCTCTTTAGCTCTTCTACCTGCTACTTATATCCATCAAATTGGTTGGGGGTGATCAATTGGCCCAGGATCCCCTGATACACTTTCAGTCCATTTGTATGTGCATATTGTCTATCCTGATAGAGAGAATTTAAGCTCCTTGAATGCAGAAATTGTTTTATTTTTGCCTTCCCATCCCTAGTATCTAGCACAGTACCTAACATATAGTAGGCACTTAATAATTGCTTGTTGCTTGATTGATTAATTAATCAGCTTAGGGGGAAGGTGAGTTCCATTTGAGACATGTTGATTATTAGATGCCTACAGAACATCTAGGAGGAAATAGGTATCCAGCAAGTAATTGATAAGGCAAGACTGACAGAGATTAGGACTGGATATATAGAATCACAGAATTTCAAATATAGAAGGGAACTCTGTAACTATCCTATGTTCAACTTATAAACCTGAAAAGGATTGCCTTGTGTGAATAATATGATTAAAATGTCTTGATCCTTCAACCCAGAGACTCTAGTGCTAGGCATATATACCAAGGAACTCAAAAATACAAGGATCTCACATATACTAAAATATTTATAGCAACAGTTTTTATAGAAGCAAAAATACTGGAAATAAAGTAGAAGTTCATTGATTGTCAAATGACCGAACAAATGGTGGCGCTTGAATGCAATGTAATATGGCTATATCATGAGAAATGATAAATATGAATAATTCAGAGAAGCATAAGAAGACTTACATAAACTGATGCAAGATGAAATAAGCAGAACCAAGAAAATGATATAAACAGTGACTACAACAATATAAGTGGGAAGAACAAGAAAAAAACAATTATGATGGTCAGTCTAATCCTGAAGAAGAATTAAGAAAATGTATCTCCTTCCTAGTTTTACAGAAGTAAAAGTCTACAGGGTATAAAACTTGACATATACTTCAGACTCAGTTAATAAGTTAGTTTTGTTGGTCTAGTTTTATAGACAGCAGTGAAGGAAAAAGTAGACAGGGAGAGATCAGAGATTAGAGAATAAGAGGGAATGATAGTGGGAGTAATCGTCTAGAGAAGATGGAAGAAATAAGACAATCCATTAACAGAAGTGTCTAAAGTAGCAAAAAATTTGGCATCACCCCAGAAAGGAGGAAATTCTGGCTGGTAAGTCTGGAAAAACTGAGTAGGTAGAGGTCCAGGGTCAATGTCAATATTGAATTACTTGGGTATAAGGGCAGGTTGTATGCAAGATGAGTATTTTACCTGCTCAAGCAAAGTGAACAGAACCAAAAAGGCTATTTGTACAATAATAATAACACTATAGAGATAAACAATTTTGAAAGACTTAAGAACCATGTCCAACCACAATTCCAGCAGACCCATATTGAAACATGTTGTTTATTTCCTGACAGAGAGGTGATAGATTTAGATTGAGACGTATTTTATCACTTGACTTCTTCCACGTATTTTTCTTTTCCAGTTGGGTGGAGGGAAGGAGAGAAAACAAAAGGGGAGAAAAAATAGATTTTTGCTACTTGAAAAAATTAATAATTTTTTGCTGTTTATTTTGTTCACTTAATAGTATTTTACTTTTTTCCATTTACATGTAAAGATAGTTTTCAACATTTGTTTTTGTAAGATGTTGAGTTCCAAATTTTTCTCCCTTGTTCTCTTCCCTCCCCCATCCCCAAGATAGCAAGCAATCTGATATAGGTTATACATGTACAATCATGTCAAACATATTTCCACATTAGTCATGTTGTGAAAGAAGAATCAGAACAAAAGGGAAAACCACAAGAAAGAAAAAAAGGTGAAAATAGTGTGCTTCAATCTGCATTCAGACTTTCATTCAGTTCTTTCTCTGGATGGAGATAGCATTTTCCATCATGAGTCTTTTGGAATTGTCTTGGATCGTTGTATTGCTGAGAAGAGCTAAGTTTATCATATTTGATCATCACACAATGTTGTTGTTACTGTGTGCAATGTTCTCCTGGTTCTGCTCACTTACTCAGCACCAGTTCATGTAAGTCTTTCCAGGTTTTTCTAAAATCCACATACTCTTCATTTCTTATAGAACAATAGTATTCCATTACATTTGTATACCACAACTTGTTTAGCCACTCCCCAATTGATGAGCATCCCCACAATTTCCAAATCTTTGCCACCACAAAAATAGCTGCTATAAATATTTTTGTATATGGAAGTCCTTTACCGTTTTTTTATGATTTCTTTGGGATACAGACCTAGTAGTGGTATTGCTGGATCAAAGGGTATGCACAGTTTTATTGCTCTTTGGGTATAGTTCCAGATTGCTCTCCAATAAGTTGGATCAGTACATAACTCCACTAACAATGCATTAGTGTTCTTATTTCCCAACATCCCCTCCAACATACAACATTTTCCTTTTCTGTTATATTAGCCAATTTGATAGATGTGAGGTGAGTTGTTTTAATTTGCATTTCTCTAATCAATAGTGATTTAGAGCATCTTTTCATATGACCATTGATAGCTTTGATTTCTTCCTCTGAAAACTGTTCATATCTTTTGACCATTTATCAGTTGAAGAATGGTTTGTATTCTTATAAATTTGATTCAGTTCTTTATATGTTTTAGAAATGAGGCCTTTGTCAGATACTGACTGTAAAAAATTGTTTCCCAGCTTTCTGATTTCCTTCTAATCTTGGTTTTGTTTGTGCAAAAAAAAAATTTAATGAAATCAAAATTATCCATTTTGCATTTCATAATGTTCTCTGTCTCTTGTTTGGTCATAAATTCTTCCCTTCTCCATAGATCTGACAGGTAAACTATTCCTTGCTCTCCTATTTTGCTTATGATATCACACTTTATATCTAAATCATGTACCCGTTTCTTGGTACTTATCTTATCTTGGTATAGGGTGTGAGATGTTAATCTATGCCTAGTTTCTGCCATACTATTTTCCAGTTTTCCCAGCAGTTTTTATCAAGTAGTGAGTTCTCATTGCAGAAGCTAGAGTCTTTAGGTTCATCAAACAGTAGATTACTGTGCAACTAACCTATTCCACTGACCCACAACTCTATTTCTTAGCCAGTATCAAATAGCTTTGATGCTTGCCACTTTGTAACATAGCTTTAGATCTGGTACAGCTAGGCCACTTTCCCTTGCATTTTTTTTCATTAATTCCCTTGATATTCTTGATCTATTGTTCTTCTAGATGAATTTTATTATTTTTTTTCTCACTCTATAAAATAATTTTTGGTAGGTTGATTGCTATGCCACTGAATAAGTAAATTAATTTAGGGAGAATTGTCATTTTTATTATATTAACTTGGCCTATACATGAGCAATTGATATTTTCCCAATTGTTTAGATCTGATTTTATTTGTGTGAAAATTAAATTAAACTTTAAAAATATTTTATTTGCTTCCTTCAAGGCTCCAAACCATATAGCTTGTAGCTCTGTCTATTGGCAGGATATCCATCTTTTAAGGTATTCCCTATTACTGGATTGATAGACACCAAGGTTTAATTGCCTTTCTGATAGGGAAATCATCAGTAAACCAGGTCCTTGGAGGAAAGACCATTGGACTGGCAGAGGAGGCAGGTGCATCCAGATTCATCTGAAGGACTTTTAATATGACTCCAATCCAGGACATCAAAGTTCAATCTTACTAGCACTCCCATGGTCTAGAAGTGTGTCTTACAACTTCCCAAGTTCCACAAAGGTAACAGCTCACCTGCCTTCTAACCCTCAGTGAAGGAAGTCACCTCACTCGAATTTCAAAACTCTCTTCTTAGCAGGATGTTCTCATCAATTTTCCTAGAAAGGCAACATGATGTGGTAGATAGATGTAATGGCAAGCGCAGAAGTACTTAGCACATTGTTTCAGCTATTTAATTATTTAACACCTTGTTGCAGTTCAAGTTTCTTTTGAGTCTTACCCATGATTATATCAAGTCTTTGTTAAGAAACAGAATTTGTGAAACCCTCCGTGGGAAGGACTTGCCAAAGACAAGAATAATAAACATGTAAGAGGAGGGCAGAACAGGGAGGAGCTAATGACCAGATAAAAAACTGAGCACAAGTTGGGAGAGAGCAGAACTGAGAAGGGAACACTTGTGGTGGCAGAGTTGAGAAGGAGAAAACTTGTGGTATCCCGGCACTCTGTTTGTCTGTTCTGTCTGTGTTGATTTGTACTTTGTACAGAAGCCCTGGAACCTTATTAGAAGCCCTGGAAGAAGATTTTCTTATTGTCTGTTTACAGAAGTCCTGGAGGAGGGTTTCAGAGGTCCTGGGACTTTACTAATGATTTGTGCTGACCTCTTGGACCTTGTTTGTGGGTCTCTGTTGATTTCACAGGCAGATAGGATAATGGTGTTGGCAATGTGTAGAATGTTGTTTTGGCTCTGTTAAGCTTTGTCTTCCCAGAAACAGAAACTGTGAAGGACTTGAGGTGGACTGGACACTGTGAGCTTCCATATGGAACCGGAACTGGACGAGGAACTGGACAAGGAACTGAACAAGGAGCCAGACAAGGAGTTGGATGAAGAGCTGAGAACTGCCTACCTTTGAATCCAGGTGACAGTTGGGTAAATTCAGGCAAAAGCTGGGACCATGGAAGAATAACCATGGAATCGGAGAGCCAGCCTCGAGTTAAGATGAAAAGATGTCTCCTTGGGTATGTTGTGCTGAATAAGAAGATCATGATTTACTATGGCCTTGGGGTGGGAGAATTTTTTACTCTGTACCTTGTACCTCTTAAGGATGATTGAGTTAATGAAACTAATCTCCAATCAGGAAGAAAAAAGACTTTTTGACTGAGAGATGTACTTTGTGTCACTTAAGGAGGATTGCTTCTTTTTTTGTTGTTTTTTGTTTTTGTTTTTGTTTTTAAAGCAATTGGGGTTAAGTAACTTGCTCAAGGTTACACGGCCCGTTATTTCTGGTTGTGGTGCTGAGTATCTGAGCCCGGATTTGATCCAGGTCATCCCCACACTGGAGCCAGTGCTCTTACTTGCTGAGCCACCTAGCCACCCCTAAGGAGGATTGCTTCTTAAAGATGATTGAGTTAAACACTTACTGAATGATATCTTTTGTTGAAAACTACGCAACCACTTTGGTGAAAACCATGGGGTCACTTTAATGATAAGTTATTATGTTATAACATTGTGAATGCTGTACTTTGGTTTCTGTGAATGTTTTGTCTTAGTTTATTACTGAATAGAGAATTCACTATACTATGTGATCAGAACCTTAAAGCTATTCACAGCAGCAGTCCTCTGGAGAGCTGCTCGTGCTTGGTTTTACAATAGAGTACTAGATTTGGAGTCAAGCAAGACCTAGGTTCAAATCTTGCCTCAGACACTTATTGTGTGACCATGAAAGTCACTTAGCTAGACCTCAATTTTTCATCTATAAGATGAAGAGGCTAGACGTAATGATCTCTAAGGTCTCTTCAGTTCTAAATCTATAATCTTACGGTCCTTTGCAAGTGACTCAACTTTTCTAGAGTAGTCGGATGTAGATACTACCCCATTGGTACCTTTATTCTTCCTCTCAACATCCTTAACTATCCAGAGGGCTAATCCCACTGTCCCATTGAAAGGACTCAATATATGTGATCAAAAGCATGGCAGCCACAGGGTGTCAGACTCCCATATCAGGCCACCCAATGACTTTGGGCTTTCTTCTCCTCATAGTTCTTCCTCTACTTCAACTATGAGGTTATCCACAAGACATTCTGAACCAATTTTGTGTCTATACAAAATATTCAGGGTCAAATCTGACTCAGTGGTCCAAGGTTCAGGATTAGAACAAAATGAGACATTTGTAGATCACATAACATTTAACCAAGAA
Organism: Petaurus breviceps papuanus; assembly: GCF_028583685.1. Taxonomy (NCBI): domain Eukaryota; kingdom Metazoa; phylum Chordata; class Mammalia; order Diprotodontia; family Petauridae; genus Petaurus; species Petaurus breviceps. The sequence goes on along the minus strand of NW_027186448.1, from coordinate 566,996 downwards.
GTTTATTGATGGAAAGGATATTCAGCAAGAATATTCATGAGCTGGAGGGAGACTAGGTAGTGCAGTGAATAGATCACCTGCCCTGGAGTCAGAAGGACCTGAGTTCAAATCTGGCCTCAGATGCTTAACACTTACTATCAGTGTGACCTTGGGCAAGTCACTTAACGCCATTTGCCCTGCCTTCCTCTTCCAAAAAGCAACTAACTTTGGAGTCAAGATGGCAGAGTAGAAACAGCACTTCCGCGCGGCTCTGGCTCCCACCTCCTCCAATTCATATAATAGGTGACTCTGAACAAACTTTGGAGCTACAGAACCCACAAATTGACACAGAGAAGCTAACCTCCCACTGAAGACAGCCTGGCAGGCTGGCAGGAAGTGGCCGGAGCAGTGCTCTGGGAGCCAAGCCTAGCCCTGCATGAGCTGGAGGTTTTAGCCTCAGGGTGGGCCTGACCAGCTGCCGGCTAGAGGGACTTCAGATCACCAGCAGCTGTGGTGGTTTCCAGAATTATCGACCCATAGATACTAAGGACAAAGTGAGAGGTCAGTGCAGTGTGGACTTTGGGATCAGGTATTTTGGGAGGTCGGTAGGCCTTTATCCCCTGAAGGGAGAAGCCACTGAGGTGCCGTGGCCATGCAGCTGCCACCATGTGGCAGCTTCTGCTCCTGGATTGCAGATTAGATTGTAGGGAGACCAAGCAACCATTCTGAGGGGTAATCGCTCTCGCTTTAAATTTCTGGGATGAGGATTGTGGTCTAGGGTGAAAGTCCTGGGGTGTGTGAACAGCTTTCCAGAGTGTGTGGAAATTTCAGAGAGGGCACCCAACTAATAGCTCTGGCAGCTAAGAAAACCCCAGCAATTTGGGACAAAGCTCCCCTGTCTGGTAGCAGAGCCCTACTGTGGCAAAAAGCTCAAAAGTCAAGTAATTGAGTGGCAACATGAGCAGGCAAAGGAAGCAAACCAAGAAGAGCAATCCAACTTTATAATCCTATTTTGGGGATAAAAAGGATCAAAGCATGGAAGAGGAGGAAGACAGAGAAGTCAGAACTCCTGCACCAAAAGCTTCCAAGAAAAATATGAATTGGTTACAGGCCATAGAGGAGCTTAAGAAGGATTTTGAAAACCAAATAAGAGAAGTGGAGGAAAAATTGGGAATAGAAATGAGAACGATGCAAGAAAATTATGAAATGAGAGTCAACAGCCTGACTGAAGAAAATAACACCTTAGAAAATAGACTAACTCAAATGGCAAAAGAGGCTCAAAAAGGCAATGAGGAGAAGAATCCCTTAAAAAGATGAATTTGCCAGATGGAAAAAGAATCTCAAAAGCTCACTGAAGAGAATCATTCCTTCAGAATTAGATTGGAGCAAATGGAAGCTAGTGACTTTATGAGAAATCAAGATACTGTTAAACAGATCCAAACAAATGAAAAAATAGAAGGCAATGTGAAATATCTCATTGGGAAAAAAAACCCACTGACCTGGAAAATAGATCCAAGAGAGATAATTTTAAAATTATTGGACTACCATCAAAAAAAGAACCTAAAAATCATCCTTCAAGAAATTCTCAAGGAAAATTGCCCTGATATTTTAGAACCAGAGGGCAAAATAGAGGCTGAAAGAATCCACCAATCACCTCCTGAAAAAGATCCCAAAAAGAAAACTCCTAGGAATGTTATAGCCGGGTTCCAGAGTTCCCAGATCAAGAAGAAAATATTACAAGCAGCAAAGAAGAAACAATTTGAATATTGTGGAAATACAATCAAGATAATACAGGATCTGTCAGCTTCTACACTGAGGGATCAAAGGGCTTGGAATATGATATTCCAGAGGTCAAAGGAGCTAGGATTAAAACCAAGAAATATTTTCCCCTGAAACATGAAGCTCAATTTTTCTGGGTAGGTGATTCGTGGAATAGAGACTTTCAAGAATCCTTGATGAAAAAACCAGAGTTGAATAGAAAACTTGACATTCAGATACAAGAAGCAAGAGAAACATAAGAAGGTAAACAGGGAAAAGAAATCATAAGGAACTTATCAAAGCTGAACTATTTACATTCCTACATGGAAAAACAATCATTGTAACTTATGAAACTTTTCTCAGTATGAGAATAGTCGAAGGGAATATAAATGTATATATATATATATATATATATATATATATATATATATATATATAT
>NW_027186448.1:553757-563948 GCF_028583685.1 Petaurus breviceps papuanus | reverse complement strand
CCTGTGCCAATGTCATAACTACTCTGATGGCTTTCACTTTCTGGTTTGGGGACTCAGTCTTTTGGTATCTTAATAAATTTTCTAGTTTATTCCCCCATATGGCAAGCATGACATATTTTGTGATGGATAATTATATCAGCATATTTGTAATCTCCATAGGCATTGTGAATATGGCATTGTTGATACAGAGGGGGGATGATGGAAGGGAAGACAGGCTGGGGGGAGGGAAGTTGGAAGCACCCACTTTTTAAAAGGGACAGGATCAAAGTAGGGAATAGAACAAGTGGGAGGTGGGATAGGAGAGAGGGAAATATAGTAAGTTTTTTACAATATATCCACTATGGAAATGTTTTGCATAGCTACACATGTACAACCTATTCTGAATTGCTTATCTTCCCAGTAAGGGTGGGTGACAAGGGAGGAAGGGAATGAATCTGGAATTCAAAGTTTTAAAATCAAATGTTTAAATATATATATATATATATATATATACACACACTATTATCAATATTATTTTATAGGTAACTAGGAAATAAGATATACAGGCACTAGGGCATAGAGATCCACCATACCCTCCTGGAAAGTCAGAGGGCATATGGGAGAAGATATGGGAGATCGGAGGAGGGGATATCCAGTGGGATCACTATTTTGGGGTAATGGGTAGGGGAAAAATGGGGAGAAAATTTGTAACTCAAAATCTTGCAGAAATGAATGATGTAAACTAGAAGTTAATAAAACATTTGATTTTAAAATTAAAATAAAAAAAGAATATTCATGAGCTGTACTTGAGGAACTTTTATGCCTTAGGTCAGTGTTGTCAAATGCAGTTAGAAATACATATGGGCCACATGCTGCCTTAGAAAACCATATATTAAAATTCTCTGTGTTACTGTATTTTAATTTATTTTGTTAAATATTTCTCAATTATAGTTTAACCTATTTTGGGCAGCACTTATAGGTCAAGTGTTTGAAACCCCCTCTTTAGGCAACCAGGAATATAAGTATATAAATTCAGCTCCATTGCCTTTTAAAGGAAAAACTAGCCTATGAGTCAACTGGATTTTCTAGTCTTGCTGCCATGGATCCCAACTACATTAGCAATAAATGTTGTTCCTACTACACCACTTTTGGGGAAACCTAGACATTAACCACACCTAAACTTTATTCAAACTTCCCTAGAACTTTGGGGTCAGGGGTAAAAGTCAAAAAGAGACAATGTCCCTTTTGGTTCAGGCCCCCAGAATCAAATCCAGCCCTTGTGAGCCTAGTATCCTTGGGTGGCCCTAGGCCATGGGTTGGTTACACATTAATGCCTACTGTTTGGGCCTAGCCATTGAACCAACTTTAAATCCATTTAATTGTAAGTCCATCTTGTCTAGGAGACCATTACTGACATTATCCAATTCCTGCCTAGAATGGGCTCCCTCTTAAGCTCTGCCTCTTAGGACCTCTACTTTCCTAGCCTAGCACAAATGCTATTTCTTTTAAGTAATTTTGCTATTCCTCCTCATTGCCCATTGCCCACCCCCAACCCCTGAAAATTATCTTGTATTTATTTTGTGTATATTTATATATTGTCTCCCTTTTAAGAGAAGGGGCGTTTTGTTTTTGTCTTTGTATCCTAGGATCTGGAATAATGCCTGGCACATAGTTGATGTTTAATAATGATGGTGATGATAATTAATATTTATGTTATGGAAATTATCACATGCCCAGATATAAGGTGAATTTTAGTGTAAGTAAAGTGGATTTTAGTGTGTGTAAAGTGAATTTTTGCTATTATTTCTTAGAGGTCAGTTTCCCAGGATCCATAGCCATGACAATCTCTTGTTCCCAGTTTTAGATATGAGTTCCCACAGTTATGGTTCAAAATATCTCCACCATGCTTGTGCAGCATTATATAATGATAAATAATATAAACATCCACTGTGGCTGCACAGTGAGATACAGGGATGGGGTGATGTAAACTTGTGAGGCTATTACTGACAATATGCCTTTTTTGTTACCACTATAAAACAGGTAGTCATTGATCAGTGAATGGGGAACCTTATGGTTGAATGCATGAATACTGTGTGTGCCTCAAGTGGCCCCTATTGAGGCTTAGGGGGAACCACAGAGTTGAGTGCACAGGAGCTGTACATGCCTTCATCAGCCCCCATCAAGGCTTGGGGCAAATCTTTGTTTGCCTCAATTGTCCCCCTTTGAGGCTTGAGGGGAGTTAGGGGATGTGCTTGTTGTGCCTGTCTCAACTGACCCCAACAAGACATAGGGGTAGTTGCCCCCCCTTCTCACTGGCCCCTGCAAGAAGAGTGACGAGGGAATGCTGTAAGAGTTTATGCTCCTGTTATAAGCAATCCTACTTCTGAGAAAACTAGACTAGACTAAAATAAGATTATTAATCCCTTCTTAGTGTCTGTCCTGTCTAACCAGATCAAAAGTGAATCTGTGCTAGCAGACCTCCTGTGTGCTGTGTTTATTTGTCTTACACTGGATCACCTAAGACAGCATCATCCATGTGAAAGACACTGGAGAACCAGAACGTGTGTGGACATTTGGTGGTGTTGGTTAATTATCCTATGATTGGGAGCAGACTTTTCCCCCCTTTGGCCGTGTAGCTAGAAAGATGTTTATCTTTATAAACTACCAACTGAGCATAGCCTGAGCTTTTCCTGAATTTGTACCTGAGGTTAAAGGACTCCTTCAGTCATAGCAAGCCACACTGTGAACTAACTAGGGAGAGCTTGAGAACCTCCTCCTCCTCCTTCTTCTCCTCCTCCCTACCCTTTCTTAGGTCATGTGGCCCTGAGAAATTCTGACCTGAAGTTTTAGCCTTTTTCGGTTCATCATGTTCGGATTAGGGGTTCAGGGAGTGGAGTTTTTGCTATGGGAGTTGTCACAATGAGGATCCGAGTTTCTAAAAATCCAGACCTAGCTTGGAAGCCATGCTAGCAGAGATGCCCTGAGGGGCAAGGTATAGGGGCAGCAGCCCAAGAGCCTTTGGACTTGATCTTGGTGGTACTAAAGCTCAGTTGTAACTCAGAGCTAAACTCAGAAGCTAAGGTGGTATAGGGGGCATTATGTCCCTCAGGTACTGGGTGGAAATGTTTGTATGTTGTTCTTTGAAGTAAATATATCTTTGTCAAAATTAATCCTATGTTAAGTGGTTCCTGGAACTGGGTTGCTACTCACAGGGCCCCTAAAATGGGGGTAGCCAACAATCTGTAGAGCTGGAGTCAATGACAACAGGAGACAATCCCCAACCTCCTCAGGTATTGAGAAGGGGGAGAGGGGGAATGTAACACACCTGGCCCTAAGAAAATGGGACCAGAGTAAAACGTGTTACATGTAGAGGCTTGCCTGGGATGAAAGCACATTGCAGGGACTCCTAGAGAGATTCTACCCAGAACTTTAAACTCTGGATACCTAGTTTGAGAAATTGACAAAAAAAAAATTATTTTGTATAGTGATTTTTTTTCTGCTGTTTGCTTCCTTACAAGTCAGTACCACTGATGTAACTTGACAAACTTCACATTTGCTAATTCCTTGAGTGTTCATATACCAATAGTTGCTATACTACTAAATCCTGTGTAAGTATTGAAATTGAGTCTAATGTGAGAAATATGGAGTTTACATCATTAGTATGTTGCTACCATAAACATGTATTAAGCATCAATTATGTGCAAGACCCTGTGCTAAGAACTGGGGACACAAAAAGAGGCAGAAGACAGTCTCTGCCCTCTAGGAGCTTAAACTCTAATGGGAGAAACAGCAAGCAAGCAAATATATACAAATAAGCTACATACAGGATAAATAGAAAATAATTAACAGAGGGAAGGCACTAGAAATTAAGAGGGGTTGGTGCAGGCTTCCAATAGAAGATGATATTTTTAGGTGGGACTTAAAAGAAGCCAATAGACCAATATTATGAGAGAGAGCATTCTAGGCATGGAAGAGAAAATAATGGAACTGAGAAATGAAGTTGTCATGGAACAGCAAGGAGGCTAGTGTCCCTGGATGGGAAGAGACCAGGCAGGGAAGAGGGGGAGGAGGAGTGCTAGGTTATGAAGGGCTTTTAACACCATACAGGGTTTTGTATTTGATTCTGGAGGTGATAGAGAACCACTGGAGTTTATTCAGTAGGGAAGTGTCATACCTAGTTAAGAAGTTGCAGTATTTTTTTTTCCTTTTTGTTAATATCTCTTTAAGAAATGTGCTTTCAAAGTCTCTGCCTTGGTCCAAATGTATCCTGGTTGGAAGTCTTTACACTGCATAATGCTTCTATAATTGATTATTTTTATTTTTCAAATGACGAATTACTCTTCTCCCCTACTGTGCAAATTTAAAAACAAAAACCTGAAAAACAAATATCTAAGTAAACATGCAAAGGGCAGCTAGGTGGCACAGTAGACAGAATGCTGGGCCGGAAGCCAGTATGATTCATCTTCCTGAGTTCAAATTTTACCTCAAACACTCAATAGCTTTGTGACCCTGGGCAAGTCATTTCACCCTATTTACCTCAGTTTCCTCATCTGTAAAAATGAGTCAGAAAAGGAAATGCAAACCACTCCAGTATCTTTGCCGAGAAAACCCCAAATGGGGTCACGAAGAGTTGGACATGCCTGAAAATGACTGAACGACAACAAAAACATACACCTAGAGAACCAAATTCCCACATTAGTCATGTCTGAAAAACATGTCTCTGCATTTTGAGTTCATCACCTCTCTGTCTGAAGGTGAGTTCCAAATCACTCTTTTGGACTTGTGCTTTATTATTATATTGATCAGAGTTCTAAAGCCTTTCAAAGTGGTTTTTCTCTATAAATGCTGCTGTCATCGTATAAGTATTTCTCCTAGATCTGCTCACTTTACATTAACTCATAGAGGTCTTCCTAATTTCCTCTGGAAATGTCTGTTTCATCATTTCTTCATGGTACAGTAATATTTCATTATATACATGTATCACAATTTGTTTAGCCATTCCCTAATAAGAGAACATCCTCTGCCTAAGTTTCCTATTTTAGACTACTATAAAGAGAACTCTTATAAATATTTTCTTTAAATAAATTCTTCTTTCTTTGATTTCTTTAGGGGTACAAGCAAGACATTAGTATAACTGAGAAAAGGTATGCACAGTTTGGTAATTTTCTGGGTAGAGTTACAAATTGCTTTCAAGAATGGTTAGACCAGGGGCACCTAGATGGTATAGTGAATAGAGCACCAGCCCTGGAGTCAAAAGAACTTGAGTTCAAATCAAGCCTCAGACACTTGACACATTTGCTAGCAGTGTGACCTTTGGCAAGTCACTTAACCCCAATTGCCTTGCCTTCCCCCTTCCAAAAAAAAAAAAAAAAAGAAGAGAGTAGCCGGACCAACAGTGCTCTAGAATGCCTGTTTTCCCACAGCCCTTCCAAAATTTAGAAATAATTTTCCTCTTTTGTTATCTATTCCAGTCTGGTAGGTTCAAGGTAGAACAATCAAAGTTGCTTTAATTTGCATTTCTCTTATTATTTACGATTTAGAGCATTTTTTTCACATAATCATTGGATATCTTGGATATCTTCTGTTGAAAGATTCCTGTTCGTATCCTTTGACCATTTATCTATTGGGGGATGGTTCTTAGCCTTTTAAATTTTAATCAGTTCTATATAAGTAGATTGATATGCAACTGATTCAAAAAGAGAAATAGATATGTATATGTATACATGCATACACACACATATTTACATGTATGTTCAGAAGCCAGCTCATATCAGTTTAAACTTAAAAGTATATGCTACCTATCACTCTTAGCAGATGATATGATGGTATATACTTAGAGAATCTTAAAGAATCAAATGAAAAATTACTTGAAATAATAAACAAATTTAGCAAAGTTGCAGGACATAAAATAAACCCACACAAATCATCAGTATTTCTATATATTACTAACAAAGACCAACAGCAAGAAATAGAAAGAGAAATTCCATTTACAGTTACTGTAGACATTATAAAATATTTGGGAGTCTACCTACCAAAATAAACCCAGGAACTTAGATGAACACAATTTCAAAATACATTTCACACAAATAAAGTCAGATCCAAACAATTGGGAAAATATAGATTGCTAATGCATAGGCCAAGCTAATATAATAAAATGACAATTCTACCTAAATCAAATTACTTATTCAGTGCCATACCAAGCAAACCACCAAAAAGTTATTTTATAGAATTAGAAAAAACAATAACAAAATTCATCTGGAAGAACAAAAATTTCCGAATATCAAGGTAATCAATGAAAAGAAATGCAAGGGAAGGTGGCCTAGCTGTACCAAATCTTAAATTACATTATAAAGCAACAACCATCAAAACTACTTGGTACTGGCTAAAAAATAGAGTGGTGAATCAGTGGGATAGGTTAGGTATGCAAGACACAGTAGTCAATGACTGTAGTAATTTACTATTTGATAAATCCAAAGACTCCAGCTTCTGGGATAAAAACTCACTAAATAGTGAGTTACTTATGGAAACTGATGGGAAAATTAGAAAATAGTATGTCAGAAACTAGGCATAGACTAGGTTTAAGATGTTGATCTTAAACCCTAAAGTCAAAATGGGTACATGATTTAGATATAAAGATTGATACTATAAACAAAGTAGAAGAGCAAGAAATAGTTTACCTGTCAGATCTATGGAGAAGGGAAGAATATATAACCAAACAAGAGATAGAGAACATTACGAAATGCAAAATAGATTATTTTAATGACATTAAATTGAATTTTTTGTACAAACAAAGCCAATACATCATTTTTATTTTATTGGTTCAACCTACCTATGAGCAATTAATGTTTCTCTAACTATATAGGTCTTAAATCTTATAGATTCTTATAGATTCACATAATCTCTGGGTGAATCTTGGTAGATACATATCTAAGCATTTTTTAGCTTGTGTGGTTATTCTGAATGGACTATCTCATTCCAGATCTTTTTCCTGGATCTTGTTGTCTTTATGTAGATTTAGCTTATATCCTGCAATTTTGCTAGCTATTAATTATTTCGATTAATTTTTAGTTGACTTTCTAGAGTTCTCTAAGCACATCATCATATTATCTGAAAAAAAGCATTAATTTTGTTTTCTCTTTTTCTATGCGTATTCCCTAGTGAGAGAAATCCAGTGAGGAAGCAAGAAAAGACTTGTCCCAACCCACCTCAACAGTTTCTGGAGTTAATCAAAATTGAGCTTTTTTGGTGTCAATCTCTCTTTGCAGTTTTACAATAGTCGTGTAACTTACATACTATGCTCATGAATTGGGAGAAATGTGGTGGTGTTTGTTGTGTTTCAAGAAGAGCAAAGCATTTCCACAAGTATTTCCAGGCTATAAAACATACCTCTCCTCACTTGCTGCAGTCTGAACATATATCCTCATCCTCAGGTGCTGCTGCCCCTAAGTGCATCAGTCTCTGAAGCCTGGCATCCACCCAAATCATGAACTCAATTAGTTTTTCTCCTTCACACTAAGTAGGAGAATGGATGAAAGTGACATATACATCCTGCGGAGTCTCACCATCACCTAATTGACTCTCTAAGTTTGTACACATTCTTGCCATGTGAAGTCAGGCTGCCTGGGCTTACTGGCCCTACAGTAGTCTATATGCTTCTCCCCCAAGGTTTTCCATCAATATATTCCTTTTCTCTAGGTAAGAGCCCTGCCACTTTAGCAATCAGAGCAGTGATCGGAGCTTCTCCAGGTGCTTTCCCAGAGGGACATCACTGTATTTCTGAGAAATTCACTACAATAGTCCTATGAGATCCCTCTATAATGATAAGTCTACATACAGTCTCTCCTATATGTGGTATTTTCCAGCTCCACTCTGGGGAATCTCCCTTCTGCCTTCCTCAAAGATGAATTGTCTTTTTCTAACTTAATTACTCACTTCAATCTGCTTAACAGCAGGACCTCTTTACTCATTAAAGCCTCTGCTCTCTGATCAACTCCTTCTCCAGATAAGGAGAAAGGGAGATTAGTTCCCAGGTACTATCTCCTACTTTCAGTTTATCTAGTACTTTTTAATGATTCGGTAGTTTAGGCAAATTCGGTAAGTGTTGAATGAGTGGCCTTCCCAGGTCTGATCTTGCAACTTCCCAGTTCCCTTGATGGGTATTTTTTTTTTATTTTGGAAGCAATTGGGGTCACACTAGTAAGTGTGGAGTGTCTAAAACTGGATTTGAACTCAGGTGTTTTAGCCACTGTGCCACCCAACTACCCCTATATCTTTTTTAAAATTTAACTTTATTCTTTTTTCAAATTTACAAGATCCGTCTCACTTCCCTTACCCTCAAATGAACAATTAAAAAAAGAAAAAGGGGGCAGCTAGGTGGCACAGTGAATAGAGCACCAGCTATGGAGTTAGGAGTACTGAGTTCAAATCTGTCCTCAGACACTTGACACCCTCACTAGCTGTGTGACTTTGAGCAAGTCACTTAACTCCAACTGCCTTGCCCTCCCTGATCCAAAAAAATGAAAACCCCATAACAAATAAGCTCAGCAAAGCAAAAATACATGCTTATATTAACCATGTCCAAAAATATATCTCATTCTGCATTTTAAATCTATCATTTTTTCTGGAAGGAGGGGGGTAGGTAGCCTCATTATAGGTCTTCTGTAATCAGGGTTTGCAATTGGGCTGAGTGTGTGTGTGTGTGTGTGTGTGTGTGAATTAGGTCTCTCTATCTCACCCAGACTGGAAGTGCAATACATTAACTTAATGCTACTACAGATTGGCATGGGAATTTTGACCTTCACTGTTTCAGACCTGGGTCAGTTTCTTCTTAAGCAGCCAAGTACCCAAACCCCCTTCAGGTGGCTAACCATACTGTTAACCATACTGGTGCCATATTTAGTATGGACACCCATTCAGCTTTAGCCCATTAAAACTTAAAACTCCCAAGTTCAAGTGATCTACCAGGCTCATCCTTTTCCTTAGCAGAAATTATAGGCAAGAGTCACCACACCCAGAACTGATTCCAGTCCTGAAGACTCCAAGTTGTTTTTCTTTATAATGTTGTCATTGTATAAGTGGTTCTCCTAATTCTTCTCACTTCACTCATCTTCGGTCAATTCATAAAGACCTTCTGAATTTCCTACAAAACTGTCAAGTTTATAACTGTCGAGTTTATTGAGCAATTATGTTACATTACATCCATATATCATAATTTGTTTAATAATTTCCCAAGAGGACAGTCCCTTAATTTCCATTCCACTACCTAAAAAAAAAACTGATATAAGTATTTTTACAAATATAAATCCTTTACTTCTTTCTTTGATTTCTTAAGAATATAAGCCTGGCACTGGGGTATAGAGATCCACCATGCCCTACTGGAAAATTGGAGGCAGGATAGGGGAAGATATGGGAGAGAGCAGATTGGAGAAGGGGATATCCAGCGGGACTGCTATTTTGGAGTGCTGGGTAGGGGAAAAACAGGGAGAAAATTTGTAACTCAAAATCTTGTGGAAATGAATGATGTAAACTAGAAGTTAATAAAGCATTTGATAAAGGAAAAAAATGAGATAACATTTGTAAAGCGTTTGGCATTGGTATCTGGCACCTAAATAGGAGCTTAATAAATGCTTGTTGTTTTCCCTAAAAACAAAACAAAACAAAACCAACAACAACAACAATGAAAAGAATATAAGCCTGGGGGGCAGTTAGGTGGCACAGTGAGTAGGGCACCGGCCCTGGAGTCAGAAGGACCTGAGTTCAAATGTGGCCTCAGACACTTAACTCTTACTAGCCTTGTGACCCTGGGCAAATCACTTAACCCCAACTGCCCTACCTTCCCCCCTCCAAAAAGCAAAAAAAAAAAATAATATAAGACTGGTAGCGACATCACTGGCACAAAGGCATACACAGTTTGGTTTAAACTTTGGGGACAGAGTTCCAAATTGCTTTCTACAAGGGCTAGACCAATTCATTACTCCACCAATAATGCATTAATATGCCTGTTTTTCTACAATTTCATTTGTCATTTTTGCCAATCTGATGGGTATGAGATCTAACCCTTTAATTTTCATTTCTCTAATAAATAATGATTTGGAGCATTTTTTTTTTTTTGCCTTTTGGAGGGCAGTTGGGATTAAGTAACTTGTCCAAGGTTACACAGATAGTTTGTGTGTGTGTGTGTGTGTGTGTGTGTGTGTGTGTGTGTGTGTGTGT
>NW_027186448.1:534376-553747 GCF_028583685.1 Petaurus breviceps papuanus | reverse complement strand
TGTGTGTGTGTGTGTGTGTGTGTGTGTGTGTGTGTGTGTGTGTGTGTAAGTGTCTGAGGCAGGAACCAAACTAGGGTCTTTCTGACTCCAGGACCGGTGCTTTACTCACTGCGCCACCTAGCCGCCCTTGGAGCATTTTTACATGATTTTTGATAGCTTGAATTCCTTCCTTTGAAAAGTATATATTCATATCTTTTGGCCATTATCTATTGGGGAGCAGCTCTTAATTTTGTAATTTGAATTAGTTCCTTATGTTTATCTTAGATATGACACCTTTTTCAGAGAAACCTTCTGCAAAAAAAAAAATTTTCCCAATTAACTATTTCCCTTCTAATATTAAATGAACTAGCTTTGCTTATGCAATAAAAATTAATTTTATGTAATCAAAATTGTCCATTTTATCTTCTGTGATCCTCTTTGTCCCTTATTTGGTCATGAACTTTTCCTTTATCTATAGATCAGAAAAGTGATTTCTTCCTTGCTTTTCTAATTAGCCTGTGATGTCACCTTTTATGTGACATCATGCATCTATTTTGTGTTTTCCTTGTTGTATGGTAGAGTGGTTGCTATCTAATTTCTACCAGATTGCTTTCTAGTTTTCCCAGTTTGTTTTTTAATTTAGGAAGTATTTTCATTTCTGAAAAAATTTTTGACATATTGATTCAACCCACCCATGAGCAATTACTATTTCTCTAGTTATTGAGATCTATATTTCTGCATGGAGTATTTAATAGTTATATTTATATTGTTTCTGGGTTTGCTTTATTAGATATCTCTAAATATTTCATACCTCCTATAATTATTTTGAATGAAAATTTTTGTTCTGCCAGATGAGTTTTGTTGTTGATATACAAGAATGATAATGATTTATGTGGACTTATTTTATATCTTGCATCTTGCTGAATTTATTGTTTTAATTAACCTTTTAGTTAATTCCCTAGTGTTATCTAAATAAATTATCATACCATCTGTAAAAAGGGATAATTTAATTTTCTTGTCTATGCTTATTCTTTTGAATTCTCCATTTTGGTTTTTGCTATAACTAGCATTTCTAACTCTGTATCAAGCAGTAATGATGATAATGGACCTTTTTGCTTTAGCTCTGACCTTATTATAAAAGCCTCTAACCTTCTCCTTTATTTATATAATGTTTGCTTTTGTTTTAGAGAGATGCTATTTACTATATTAAGGAAAATTCTGTCTACTCCTATACTTTCTGAAGTTTTTAACAGAAATGAGTTGTTATGGATGTTATGAAAAGTCTGTTTGGCACCTGTTGATATAATCCTATATAGTCTTTGTTATTTACATTATTAACATGTTTTATTACATTTATAGTCTTCCTCATATAGAACCAGCCATATTTTGTGATTTAAATCCAACCTAGTCATAGTGTGTAATCTTTCTAATATCTATCTATCTAATCTATCTAATATGTATCTGTCTCAATGCTTATTAGGGATATTGATAGTTTTCTTTTTACTGCTTTGTCTCTACATAGTTTAGATACCAAGACCATATTTGTATCATAGAAAGAGATTATTATAGTACATTTAATATTAGAATGAATCATTCTTTGAATATGTGAAAGAATTCATTTTTAACACCATCTTGTCCCAGATCTTTTTTTCTTTTCCTTTCCTTTATAACTTATTTGATTTATTTCTCTGATAATGGGTTAAGGAATCAATTTCTTCTTTTGTTGATCTTAGTGTTTTTAATTTTTATAATTATTACCCATTTCCTCTAGGCTAACAATTCTATTAAACTCCTTCAGGATAAGGACTTATTATTTTTGTGTTTGTACAGGACTTAGGACATAATAAATACTTGTAATGCTTTTTGTGCACTTATTCATATCTCTCATTCCTTTTGAGGGATGAAATTCATCTTAAGGTATCAAGACATTATTAGCCACTCTTAACTTTTGGTAGAAAGAAAACTCTTGGAGATGTTTAGATGACTCTGTGCCAGGCTTGGAATTCATTTGCTGAACTTCTCATCTATTTCCTCTTTCTGTCCAAATGGTCTATAGTAAATGCTGACTACAATATCTTGATTGATCTTCACCCAAATAAAATACTCTGGCACAAACCACTATGGCTCACCTCTCTGGTTTCTTTCTTCCACATATCAGTATATTTTCTTAAAATTCTATATTAATATGTCCCCCTCCCCTGTCCCTTTCGCTAATCTGAGCCTTTTGAATAAGGACATAATCTAGTTATGAGATCTATCCCACCAAATCTCAGTGATCTGACCTATAAGGTAAAATTTATCTCCTTACATTAGATGGGCTCTCTAGTTCATCTCATTGCATGAACTTTATGCATTTGTTTAGAGACATTTGAAGCCATGGGTTTTATTGCTTCCACCTTTTTGGGATGTCTCCTATGAACTTCTGAGTGTCCCAGATGCTATTCTTTCCATATTGTAACTACCCTCTAGCATAACTACCTTGGTGTAAATACATACATAACTTTCTCTTTTTCCAGTAATACAGCTTTCCCCCTCCTCATCTCTACCTCCTGACTTCCTTCAAGTCTTAACTAAAGTCCTGCCTTCTGCAAGAAGCATTACTCATTCCATCCTCCTCAATCTTTTTTTTTTTGTTTTGTTTTTTGGAGGGCAATTGGGGTTAAGTGGCTTGCCCAAGGTCACATGGCTAGTTTTTATGTTAAGTATCTGAGGCCAGATTTGAACTCAGGTTCTCCTGACTAGTGGTTAGTGCTCTATTCACTGCACCACCTAGCCCCCCATATCCTCCTCAATCTTAGTAACTTCCTTCTAAGACGATCTCCAGTTTATCCTGTATATAACTTGTTCATACCTATTTGTATGTTGTCTCTCCCCCCATTAGATTGTGAACTTCCTTAAGGCAGGAAATAATTTTTGCCTTTCTTTGTATCTTCAGTTCTTAGCTCAGTGCCTAGCTTAGGTAGGTGCTTAATAAATGCTTATTGACTTGACTGTTTGACTAAAGACCTTTTGATTAGATTTGCAAAACTACAAGCAAATATAGTCTTGCCCTGACTTGGTACATGTCCCCCTCCCTGACCAAAACCCTTTAGTTCCTACATTTAAAGCCATGATCCAAAAATCCAAATCCCATTCTCTGACACTATCTTCTTAATAAGCTTCCTAAATTTGCTTTTCTCTCCTAAATGTTTTGTGGTGCTTTTGATGGGGAACACTGATGAAAACACCAGCAGCTAGGTTGGTATGGTGGATAGAGCGCTAGGCCTGGAGTCCAAAAGACCTGAATTCAAATACAGCCTCAGACACTTACTAAGCTATGTGACCCTGGGAAAGTCATTTTACTCTGTTTGCCTCAGTTTTCTCATCTGTAAAATCAGCTGGAAAAGGGAATCACAAACTACTCCAGTATCTTTGCCCCAAATGAGACCAGACATGACTGAAACAACTGATGATCAATAATGTGAAGAAAATAGTACCTATGATCCTAAGGTCTTCAGTTTTTTGGTCAAGACTTCATAATCTTTAACAATACTTTATACATTCCTTCTGGCAGGATCATTTGTTTCCTTATGAATCACCAAAAATGGATATTAGGCATCCATTTTTTATCACTTGTTGGAAGTTCTCTGTCATTTTTTGGATATGTTCCAAGAATATAATTTTGCTATCAGATCAACAAATAGTTGTCTCAGTTCCCCCTCAGTAGGAAGTCACCAACCACCACCTTTTTTCTCTTTTCCTTGGGCCCTTATTAGATGATCACTAGGTACCCAAAGATCCTAGGCACCTAATAGCACTTAGGAATCCACACAATCATTCCTTGGAAGACGAACAGGCTCCTCTTCAGGAAGAACTTCAAAAGTGTTTTTGGAGGAAGCATAGAACAGTGGAAAGACTTTGGAGTCATGAGGACCCGCCTTGGGTTCAAATCCTGATTCTGCTACCCGTGTTTCCCCGATAATAAGACACTGTCTTATTACTTTTTTTGGAAAGAAAAACCCCAGAGGGCTTATTTTCAGGGGAGGGCTTATGTTGTCCTGCCTCAGCTCTCCTCCGCGGCACTGCTCTCAATGGCGCCAGCAAGCAAATCACTGGGGAAGAACAGGATGACGCGCTCACTGCTGTAGCTCTGATTGGATGCAGCTTGGAGAGCGGCATGCGTTTCATGGGGGGGGAGGGGGAACGGTCCATACAGAGGGTACCGTAATGTAGTGTGTAGCGCAGGGGATCACCTTCACTACAGTAGCAATCTCAATAGGGCTTATTTTCGGGGGAGGGCTTATTTTAGAGGAATCTTACACAGTAAGGGGAGGGCTTATTTTCGGGATAGGTCTTATTATCGGGAAAACACGGTACTTACTACTTAGGTGACTTTGAGCAGAACTTGGTCACTGAGCCTTGATGAACTGCTTTAAGGCAGAGACAACTTCTACTTGCTGTCAGTTTCTTCTCTCCATAACATATGGCACAGAATTTTCTTTCTGGGACTTCCCATGAGCAGAAAAGAGAAGAAACTCCTCTTCCTACTCTCCCTTCTCTTCTTCCTCCCCTCTTTCCTCCCCCTCCTCCTCTACCTCTACTTTCTTTTCACCCTTTCTTTTTCTTTCTCCTCTTCCTCCCCCTCCCCTTTTTCCTTCTCTTTCCTCTCTCTTTCTCCTTTCTCCTCATTCTCTCTGTCTTTCTCCTTCTCTCCCTCCTCTTCTTCCCCTTCCTTTTCCTCTTCTTACCTCCCCTCTACCTTGTCCTCTTTCTCCTTCACCTCTCCCTTCTCTTTCTTTTTCCTCTCCTTCTGCCTTATCCCTCCTCCTTTTCTCCTTCTATTCTCCTCCGTCTTCTCCCTCTCTCTTTCTCCTCCTCCTCCTCCCATAGCCCAGCACCTTTTACTGTACATACAGCTGCTCATATTGTATATACAGCATATATGCTCAGAATATATACTGCCTAGGTGAACCTCAACCTGGGCCTCAGGTCCCTAGCCACCTCTTCTGCCTTGTTTTTCTTTCCTTAAAGAAAGTTTTAGAGCTCCTAGGTTCCTCATTCTGTGCTGGCTGAGTGTGAGAGACCTCCTTCAGCTACTATGATACCTCTTGGAGAAGATGAGCCCAAGCCCTAACCTGGCTTAGCAGAAGACTTTTCACCTTGAGGAAATTATTCAGAGCTGAGGTGAAGGTGAAATGGCTATTTAATATTCTCACTAGGTTCCTCATGGTTTAGTGTCTTACATGTCAAGCAGAGTCTAAAAAGAGATAATCAAACAACACATATTTTTGTTAAGTGCCTACAATGTATCTAACACTGTGCTAGGGTTGGGGATACAAGCATAAACAATGAAACAATTCCTATTCTTTTTGTTTGTTCATTTGTCTTTAAGTTTGTTTTAAACTAAACACAAAATAAGAAAAGAAAAAATATTGCCATGTATATAGCAGAACATAAGAGAGGACTCAGTATAAAGCATTGCATTTCCATTTTAAGAAAACCTATATACTAAATACTATACATGGTTTGCAAAGCTATCCAGCTTTTCTTTTTTTCCTTTCAGGTTTTCTTTTGTTCTTTGCTGTGAACTTTTTACTTTATTTTTCCCCCTCTAAGACACCCCCCCCGAAGGCTACAATTAAGCACAGATATATATAGATATCTATAAACATACGCATATATACACATCTACACTCATACACATATATGTAAAACTGTACTTTGCTTAATTCTGTTTGTCGTCTGTTTTTCTGAAGGTAGATAACCTCTTCCTTCATAAGTCTAAGTCTTTCCATGTTTTTCTAAATCAACCAGATCATCATTTCCTAAACCAGAGCAATTCCAACCCAATCACATTATATCTGAGAGATTGCCCATGAAAGGTTTTCTCCCCCCAATTTTCTGCATTCCTTCTATTCTTGGCTGCATAGGTTTTATTTATGAAATAAAATTTTAATTTAAAATAATCAAAATTATCCATTTTACAATTCAACAATGCTCTCCCACCTTTTAATATAGTTTAAAGTCTGAGACTACTGAATCTGCTTCCTTTACATCTTTTTCCCCTGGTTTCTTTGAAGTTCCTGACCTTTTGTTCTTCCAAATGAAGTTTATTATTATTTTTTCTAACTCACTAAGATAATTTTTTCATAATTTAATTGTGATGGCATTACATAAATAGTTTAGTTAGGAAGAATTGTAATTTTTAAAAATTATATTGACTTTACCTGACTATGAACAACAAATATTATTTCAATTATTTATATATAATTTTATTTATATAAAAAGTGTTTTGTGTTTGTATTTGTACAGTTCCTATGTCCTGGAAGGCATATTCACATGCATTTTATACTATCTAGTTATTTTAAATGTTCTAAAACAACATTGAATAATATGGCTGATAGTATAATTTCCCTACTTTTCTCTTTTAATTAAATCTATTTTAACTTTAACTTTGAGATCATGATTATTTACTTTTTTTGCATAATAAATTCTACTCCTGACCTTTATTTTATTTTATGTTTGTGTGTATCTCTCATTTTTATTGTGTTTCTTGAAAGCAACATATTGTTAAATTCAAATTTTTAATCTGCTATCAGTTTCCATTTTATGGGCAAATTCATCCCATTCACATTGTAAGCTATATTTGTTTTATATTTTCCTCCTTCCTATTTTTTACTCACTATCCTTCTCACCCTATTCCTATCCCTCCTCACTCCTCTACTTTACTTCTACCCACTACCTTACCCTCCCTTATACTCTCTCCCCACCCTCTTCCCTTGCCCTC
Source organism: Petaurus breviceps papuanus (assembly GCF_028583685.1). Classification (NCBI taxonomy): domain Eukaryota; kingdom Metazoa; phylum Chordata; class Mammalia; order Diprotodontia; family Petauridae; genus Petaurus; species Petaurus breviceps. Next base: position 547,002 of record NW_027186448.1, on the reverse strand, counting down.
TTGTTTCTTTCTGAATTTAGAAGACTTTTATATCCTTCTAGATAAATATATGTTGTATATAAATATATGTAATTTATACATATAAATTTTACATATAAATATATGTAATATAAATATCTTTAACCCATTACTGTTAATTTACACACCCTTCTATACACTCTTTATCCCATTCCATCACCCTTTTACTTCTTTATAAATTTTGAAGATTCTTATACCCATCTAAATTTATATGCTATTCTCTCTTCAACTCATATCTGATGTGAATGGGGTTCCAGTACTACCAGTCCTCCTACCCTATCTGATTCCTCTGTGTCAGTTCTCGCTTCATTTGTATGAGATAATTACTCCTTTTACCTTTTCCTACATAATTTTGCTTTTTAGAATCACATCATACTCAGCTCTACCCCAATCTTTCTTTTGGATTACCCATTTATTGATGATAATTTTATGCCTATGGTTTATATTTCTATATATAAAAAGTAAACAATTTGTCCTTATTGAGTTCCTTGTAATTGGTCTTTGATGCTTACCTTATATTTCTTCTGGATTTTGTATGTCAGATTTTCTATTAAGTTCTGGTCTTTTTGCAACAAAATCCTCAAAGTCTGTCAATTCACTGAATGTCCATTTTTTCATTTGGAATTATACTTAACTTTTCTGGGTATGATATTTTTGGCCACAATCCCAGTACCTTTGCTCTTCAATATATAGTGTTCCAAGACCTGCCGTCTTTTGGTGTAGCCACTGCTAGGTCTTGTGTAATTCTTTTTTTTTTTTTTGCCTTTTGGAGGGCAATTGGGGTTAAGTAACTTGCCCAAGGTTACACAGCTAGTTTTTTTTTGTGTGTGTGGGTGTTAAGTGTCTAAGGCCAGAACCAAACTCAGGTCCTCTTGACTCTGGGGCCAGTGCTCTACTCACTGTGCCACCTAGCCACCCTGGTCTTGTATAATTTTAATTGTGGCTCCACCATATTTTAATTGTTTTTTTTACTTGTTTGTAATATTTTCTCCTTAACCTGAGGGTTTCAGAATTTGACTGAGATATTCCTGTAGGCTTTCATCCTAGGATCTCTTTCAGGTGATAATTGGTAGATTTTTTTCTATTTCTCCTTCCCTCTTCTTGTTCTAAAACTTCAAGGCAATTTTCTTTAATTATTTTTTGTATTATTGTATCAAGATTCTTATTTTGATTGTAGCTTTCAGGTAGTCCGATTATTCTTATCTTTTCTCTTCTTGATCTGTTTTCGAGCTCAGTTGTTTTGCTTATGAGATGTTTCACACTCTTTTCTATATTTTTATTCTTTTCATTTTGTCTTATTATTTCTTAGTTCCTTATATGTCATTGGCTTCCCTTTATCCAATTCTAGCTTTCAAGGAGTTGTTTTCTTCCTTAAGATTCTGGATCTCAGGGCAGCTAGGTGGTGCAGTGAATAGAGCACTGGCCCTGGAGTCAGAAGGACCTGAGTTCAAATTTGGCCTCAGATACTTAACACAAAAAACTAGCCATGTGACCTTGGGCAAGTCACTTAATCCCAATTGCCCTACCTTCCCCCCTCCAAGAAGCAAAAAAAAGATTCTGGATCTCCTTTTCCATTTTGTTGAGTTATTTTGTTAATTTTTCCTCAATCTCTCTTCTCTGATTTTTGAAGTCTTTTTTGAGCTCTAAGAATTCTTTTTGGGCATGTGACTATTTGACACTACTCTTCTGGTTAGGAGAGGCTCCTGTAAAGATGAACTCTAGTCTTCTCTATTCCCATAGTAACTGTCTGTGGTTGGGTTCTTTCTCCTTTGCTTGCTTATTTTTTTTTAGCACTTTGTTATTATAATCACCTCTAACACTGGGGCATGGGGATGGTGCTTCTGACCTCAGGTCCTTCTTAATGTTATTTTTTGAGCTTTGTCCTGGACCCAACCTCAGCACTCTTTTCCCCCTCCAAGCTGCAACTAGGGCCCTGAGCACACTATGCTGGAAATGCTCTTAATCCCTAAGGACCTGCCAATGGCTATAACCTTCAGTTCACCTCTCTGGCCTGGAACCAAAACCAAGAACTCAGTTGTCTTATAAGTGCCTATAGCCAGCAGCATCCCCACCCCATTGTTTCTACACTCAATGGTCATGTGCTGGTTCCTTATCTCTGGGGACTGTGTCACAGCAGCACAGCTGGGCCTGGTATCCCTTGGGAGCAGAGGTTCCCTCAGTCTTCCCTTGCTCAGATGTCTGACCCTCCCCCTCACTGTCGGTGAGGTGACAGTTCCTATGGCTGAGTCTGAGACTACCTCCCAACCCAGCTGCCCCTAGAGCTTGTCATTTCAGCGGAGATAGCCTGGAGGTGTTTGAACTTCACTCAGAGGGAACCTCCATCCTAGGGTCTTCCTTCCAATCTTCTCTACTTGTCCCAGGAAGATCACTGTTCTGCCCCAACTCTTGTTTATTTTTGACACTCTACATTCACCCTGAGGTACTGTTTTGTCTTGTTTGTGGAGGAAATCTGGAGAGCTTGGAATTTTCTGATGTATTCTGCCATCTTCCCAGAATCCTCTTCCAATACCTATTCTCAAGAAGCTTACATTCAAATGGGGGAGACAATAAGTTGCTGTTGTTGTTAAGTCCTGTCAAAATCTTCATGACCCAATGGATCATAGCACGCCACTGCTGTCCATGAGTTTTTTCTGGCAAAGATACTGGAGTGGTTTGCTATTTCCTTGTCCAGTGAATTAGTGACTTGCCCAAGATCACACAGCTAGTAAGTGTGTGAAGTCACATTTGAACTCAGGTCTTCCTGACTCCAGGCCCAGCACTCTATCCACTGTGCCACCTAGCTTCCAGACAAGTACATAGATTACAAAAACATGTTATAAATATAAAGCAAATAAATGAAAACATATATATGAAGTAGTTAAATACAAGGTATTTTTTGAAGGAGTGCACTAACACTTGGGGGGAAATCAGTTAAGGGTTCGTGAAAATGGTGCTTAAGCGCCTTCTTAAAGGAAGAGAGTGGATAGAGCACAAGCCCTGGAATCAGAAAGACCTGAGATCAAATACTACCTCACATGCTTGCTAGCTATGTGACTCTGGGCAAGTTACTTAACCATTGCCTCAGTTTACTCTCTTGGTGTGAAGATCAAATGAGATAACATATGAAAAGTGCTTTGCAAAATTAAAGTACAGTGGTTTGCTAGTAGTTATTATTATTAGGCAGTGGTAAGGAAGGAGTAGGTTCCAGACATGTGGAATGGCAAAGACATGAAAATACAGTGCCATGTGTGAGGAACAGAGAGAAGACCAATGTGAGGGAAACGGGGTAACAATTTCCAGTGAGGCTGTAAAGAAAGGCTGGGGTCAGGTTGTACAAGACTTTAAAAGTTAAACAGCAGAGTTTCTATTTTATCCTAGATGCAACTGGAAGTCACCAAAATTTATTTGACTTGGAGAATTCATGGTCAATCTGCATTTAAAGAAAATTCATTTGGCAGCAGGAACCAAGAGAAAGTAGTGTATTCAGGTGGAAAGGTCTTATCAACAGTGTCAAATGCAGCAAAGATATCAAGAAAGATAAGGACTGGGGCGGCCAGGTAGCACAGCTAGTAACAGCACTGGCCCCAGAGTCAGGATGACCTGGGATCAAATCTGAGCTCAGAAACTTAGCACCCACCCAGAAACACCTGGCCGTGTAATCTTGAGCAAGTTACTTAACCCCAATTGCTTAAAAAAAAAAGAAAGAAAGATAAGGGGGGAGGCCAGGTGGCTCAGTGAGTAAGAGCACCGGCTCCAGTGTTGGGATGACCTGGGGATCAAATACAGGCTCAGATATTTAGCACTACACCCAGAAATAACTGGCCGTGTAACCTTGAACAAGTTACTTAACCCCAATTGCTTATAAAAAAAAAAAAAGAAAGAAAGATAAGGACTGAGAAAAGATCATCAAATATGGTAAGAGATAGTGGTCAACTTTGGTGACACTGTTGCAGTTGAGTGATGAGGTTAGAAGCTACATTGCAAAGGGTTGAGGAAAGAAAGGAGAGGATGTGAAGGCAGTGAGTGTAATTAGCTTCAAGGAATTTGACTGGGAAAGAGAGGAGAGATAAAGGACCATAGCTTGAAAGGGAAGGTTTTTCTTTTTTGCTTTAAAAAAAAAAGAGAATAAAAATACTTGGCCATATTTTAAGGGGGTTAGGAAAGCAACCAAGAGAGATAGAAGAGTTTAAACCAAGTAGGGATGATTGAGGATGCAATCTGTTGTCGAAGATGGGAAACAATGGGAACAAGTGCCTATGTAGAGAGGTTGGCCATGGCAAGAAAGGTCACCTCTTTGTTAGGGACTAGGGAAAAGGAAAAGCATAGAACATGATGTCAAGAGGTTTTAAGATTAAGACAATGGAAATCTTTCATAAGAATGTGTACTTATACATCTTTTGTGTTTTAAGCATTTCTTTTTTTTTTCCTTTTTGGAGGGGGGAAGGCAGACAATTGGGGTTAAGTAACTTGCCCTAGGTCACACAGCTAGAAAGTGTTAAGTGTCTGAGGCCAGATTTCAACTCAGGTCCTCCTGACTCCAGGTCTGGTGCTCTATTCACTGCACCACCTAGCCACCCCTTAAGCATTTCTTTTAAGTGGAAGAAATAAATAGCTGTCCTACACCAGATACAAATTGTATGTTGAATACTTTCTGCTCCTTTTTGAGAATCCTGATCCTATTAGATATGAACCAATCCTAAGCTTTAAATGATTTTTCCCTGTGGTTCTGGGCTAGGGTCATAAAGAGCCAGAGAAGGCAAGAAAAAGTATCTGATCTATTTCTTTAGAGGTTATGCTCTCCCAGGACTGAATATAGCCTTCACATAATACCAGAACTGGCACCCTTTAGTGAGAGAGAGCAGACTCAACCTCCCTACGTCCAGCACCAGTCTGTTATATTTGTGTGACATTCTTCCACTTCCCAACATTCTGACATTCTTCCCTGACTCTTTAGATCCCTTTTCTCCTTGGTTTTCACCAAGAAAACCTTTAAGGAACCTTCATTTAAGGAATACTTCATAGGGGCAGCCAGGTAGCACAGCGAGTAAGAGCACCGGCCCCAGTGTCGGGATGACCTGGGGATTGAATCCGGGCTCAGATACTTAGCACCACACCCAGAAACAACTGGCCGTGTAACCTTGAGCAAGTTACTTAACCCCAATTGCTTATTTAAAAAAAAGAATACTTCATTGTCCCTGATAACTTGAAGAGTAGGGAGTTATTCCTCAAGCCCATTTGCCTCCTCTTTCAGGAATAAGCCCAGCACATACTTTGAACTGTGGCATAAATTACAAGGAACAAGAGCATCCCAGAGGAGGGCTTAGTCCACATTATCGAAGAAGATGAGTACTAAGAAAAGGCCACTGGACTTATCAAATGCAAAAACATGTTATAGAATCTCTGATAAAAGCCAAACATTCAAAATCTGGAGGGAATTAACTGAAATCTATAATCTATAAGAGCTATTCTCTAATGGACAAACAGCTAAAAGAATATAAACAGTTTTTAAAAGAAGAAATCAATTAACAATAATCATAGGAGAAAGTCTTCAAAATCACTAATAATTAGAGAAATGCAAATTTAAACAATTCTGAGCTATCACCTCATCCATAAAATTGACAAAGATAGGAAAAAATGGAAAAAGTCAATGTTGGAGGGACTGTGAAAAGACATGCATACTAATTCACTGATACATTCATTCTAGAAAACAATTTGGAATTACATGAGAAATGCTACTAAATTGTTCACCCCATGTGATTCAGCAATACCATTATTGAATTTATACCCCTAAAGAGATCAGTAAGAGAAAAGTCCTTTATGTGTCAAAAAATGTTTCTACCAGCCCTTTTTGTAATTTGGAGCAGAAATGGGGCGGGGGGGGAGGAAAGGGAAACCATATCTCCAAAGACAGGAGAGTAGTTGAAAAAATTGGGGTGGCTAGGTGGCACAGTGAATAGAGCACCAGCCCTGGGGTCAAGAGGACCTGAGTTCAAATCCGGCCTCAGACATTTAACACAAAAACTAGCTGTGTGACCTTGGGCAAGTCACTTAAGCCCAACTGCCCTCCAAAAAGCAAAAAAGACAATAATAAGAAAAAATTGTGGTATATTAATGTAATGGAATGTTACTGTGCCATAAGGAATGATGACTATAAAGACTTCAGAGAAACATGGGAACACTTGAATGAACTGATATAAGTGGAGAAAATAGGATCAAAAGAATACTATTACCAACTACAACAATTCAAATGATAACAACGCTAAGAGGCAGACAGAGACAAGAGACAGAGGCAAAAATTCAAACCAGGTTTCCCTGAACTAAAACCCAATAGTCCCTTTAATGTGCCAGGTCACCACCTCCATAAGGCAATGAAATTCAGAATAAAGTTGAAGCACATATCCTTTCTGTTAGCAAACTGCAAGCTGCAAAAGTCACAATTAACATCCTGCCAGTACAATCGCTATATGTATTAAATTATTTTGCTTAACTATTTTGTGCAGAAAGGTGCTACTGGGGCAGGAAAAGTCGTTTGTTGAAAAGTGCCTTCTGGAAAAAAATATGTTATCACCTAAAATGTCTTGCTACCCTGTGGTCTGCTCCTTAGGCAAAGCCCCCCAGAGAACTCCAAGGGGCTGATATAGCAATTTGTGCTTGTGAATTCCTGTGTTGTGTATGCTCAAGTTGTATTTCTGCCTTTCCATGTATCTTTACAGGTATTACCTGGGGGCATTTATCTATGCAAGTAAACTCAGGGATTTGTGTATTCATCACCTGGGTATATGTGTGTTTGTATGTTGTCTGAGTGGTGTCTTTGTATTCTAGTGGAAAAACAAGGGGTGTGTGCACTTTTGTATTTCTGTGTCTGTTACAGAATGTATACGATGTTTGGGGGGGACTGGGCCCACAATCCCACCCCAGTCTGCAACTCTGTGTGTGCATATGTATGTACATACATGCTTATATACATGTGTGGGGGGGTTGGATATGTTGGGAGGGGGAAGGAAGGGGTGGAGATGCCATCATATGTGTACATCTATCCCCAGGTGTTTCTCTTTTGCTTTCTTATTGGGGTGGTGTCTTTGGTGTATATCTATCCCACCTTTCCTTTGCCTCCCTTTATCACCTCTTGCCTTTATTCTTGTCAGTCTAGGCCCAATCAAACAGCCCAGCCCCTGTCCTGGACCCCTCCTTTCCATGAAGGCCCTGTTGCTGGGCTCCAGGTTGCCGTAGTGACAGTTGCCAAGTCCCTGAGGCTGATAGCCAGCGATTGGGGCTGGGGCGGTAGGCTCCACCAGAGTGGGAGGCTTCCCATTGTATAAAGAAGGGGATGTTGCCATGGTAACACCCCCCACGAATCAGGGTCCATCCCCTCAGACTCCCTCTCTCCAAGCAGCTAAAGTGGGGAGGGAGGTGCGGCACACAGGATTGGCAAAGGGCTGCCTTAGAGGATAGGATATGTTGGTCCAGAGTTAATTCAAGAAGCAAACTTAGGTATTTGACCCACCCTACCCTCTCCAGTCACCAACTGTCCCCTCACAGTCCCTGTATCCCTCAGGTACTTGGGCATATAGTACCATGTCCCTGATCCCATCCCCTTCTTGATCTAGAGGTTGGAAAGGGGGAATTGTCAGGATGAGGTGCAATAGTTCCATTGGACAGAGGAGAGGGAAAAGGGCCATAACATCCAGGCAGAAGGGAAATAGGGAGGGAACTTGGAATTATGGGAGGGATGGAGAGGGTAGAGGTCATGACCTCTGCCAGTCTGCTTTAGTGATGCCCCTGATGGCTACTATTGTACAGGAGAATAGAGCCAGAATTTCAGGGGCTAGATGCTTGGTCTCCTTAGAGGAATGAGGGCTGGGAGTAGGGGAACAGAAAAGCCAGAAGCTGAAGAGCCAGACCCCTAGGCTCCTGAGTGACGTGCACAATTGGCTAGTTCCTCCAGAGGTTATCCAATTCCACCCCATGACTTTAGAACTCTCTTTATCTTCCAGAATAAGCTCTCTCTCTCTCTCTCTCTCTCTCTCTCTCTCTCTCTCTCTCTCTCTCTCTCTCTCTCTCTCTCTCTCTCTCTCACACACACACACACACACACACACACACACAAACACACACACGTAAGAGACCAGGTGGGACTGAACTCCAAAATCTGAGACACCTAGATGGGTCCAGTAGGTCATTCAAGAGGGACACATTTGAATATATATCCCCACATTTTTATCTTTGTCTATTTCTCTTGACTCCACATCCCTTTTTTTTGGTTTGGAGTGCACCTTTCATTCTACATTTTCTAATATGACTTTAAAATCTTTCATACACAAGGCAATGGTGTAGGTCCTCTAAACCATTTTAAGATGTTTCAAATAGTGGCTCCCATAGCAACCTCAGATCTTTTCCCCACCTTTAGACGGGGAAAAGCAGGTTCTACTTTTATATCATATCATTCTAATGCAGCATTGTTAAGCTCCTCAGGCACACCACAATTCACTTTTTTAAACCCTTCTCCCTTTTTCATTTCCCTTTGAATTCTTCACCCCAGATCGTTTAGAAGCCACTCTGACCACCAGCTCTATCAGCCCCATTCCATTCATCCTCCAGCCTTCTCTTCTGCTTTTGTATTTTTTTATTCTTTTTTTAAAACTTTTGTTGTTCAAATTTCCCTTTTACAGTAAAACTATTGAGGTGACAGCCATACCCTGCTGCCTCCTCCATGGCAATGTCAACTTCCTGTTCCCTGGGGGAAGGGACTAAAAAAAAAAACCAGGAAGGAACTGAGAGCTGCAGAACCAGAGAGGTGACTTGGTCTCCAATGGCCAGGGCAGTCATCTTGGCTGGTGACTAGGGGAGCCACCATTATTAGCAAGTCACCATCTTGTTAGCCAAGGTCCACCCTGGAAATGAGCTGAGAAGAAACTGAGGCAGCACCCGATTAAGATAGTTGTACTGGAGAGCAGGATGAGGCCTAGGCTGATAACTATGACAGTATCTGCAGTTGCTAAGGGCTGCTGTGGGCTGAACCAGTTGGGAGGCCACCATTTATGTTACTAAGGAAGAAACTGTGTTGGTTGGGGAGAGACTGAGTAGGAAAATGGAGGGTACCATGAGCAAGAGCAGCCATGTTGGAATGGGGTAGGGGAGGGCACATTTTGCTTGTTAGGGCAGTCCGTTGGTTGGTAATTTGAAGGAGGAATGAGAGCAAGCTGAAACTCATCTGTGGTAACAGTAGACAGGCATCATTTTAGTTGCCATGAACAAAGTAGGTAGATGAAGTTCAGGTAAAGGAAATTCTGGGATGTTGGTACCAACACCACCCTCACTGCCAACCCTCACTAAAATCCCATTCCCAGTCCACTTCCCCACCTGCCTCCCCCACCCCCTTCTCCTATTAGTCAACTCCAGCTTCCTCCAGAACCAGGAGGCTCTATTCCACCTCCCTCCAAAGAGGAAACACTGTCTACCTCCCACCCACCCAGCTTGTGTCACTTCCAGTTCCAACCACACTTCCCAAATCGGAAGTGTCCCTTCTCATCCTGGTTGAAGGCACTTCCTAGTCCAAGTGCATTGCTTCCTGCCAATTCAGGGAACATTTCTGTTCAGGCCTTGTCAATGCCCATCAAGGCGGGTCCCTCTCTTGTCTGTTCCAGCAGAGGCCCATTCAATGTAGTACCAGGCTTTGTTGCTTCCTTTCCAGGACAGTTCCTTTTCTTGCCCTGGCAACAGTCATTTCCCACCCAGCCCTGGCCACTTCTTAGGCAAAATGGGTCAAAGGCAGTCACCATTTTGTCCAGTTGTCCTAAATGGCTGAAGGGAGTAGAGGATTTGAGGGAGCGAGCATTGCGGGAGGAGGGAGAATCTGCTATCCACCCCTAGGCTGGGCTGGAGACTGGGCCTTAATTAAGGCCCCAAATCTTTGAAGAGCTGTAGGAAAGCTCTCAGTTTGAGAAGTTAAAGGATAGAGAAGGAACAAGATCAAAGACCCTGCCCCACCCCCAGGAGATGGGAGAAAAGAATGAGAAGTTGAAAGGACAGAAAGAATGGGGTATGTAAGAAAGAGACAGAAGAGAGGGATAGTGAAGACAAGCAGAAAGAGGAAGAGAGAGAGAACGACAGGAAAATAAACTATGCAACAGAGAGGAGACAAACACATCCAATGCCAGAGACTTGAGGTTCTGCCCCACCAAGAGGGTGAAGCAAGCACCAAGGCAGAGAAGGGCTCTGTCTCTACCTCTATCTTCTCTGTAGCCAGGCAGAAGGCAGGACCACAAGCTGGAGGGTAGGCAATGGTATAAGGGGCAGGGGAGGAGGGGGTGGATGGCAGCAGAAACTTGATGGGTCTTTTAAGGGATCCTGGAAACTTAGGGAGATGTTCAGAAGAATGAAGGGGCAGCAGATCGGGGTTCAAAGAGAAAGTACTGGGGAAGAAGGAATTCCCTCAAACCATGATTGAGAGTGCAGGGCATCCCTAGTGTGTCTCTGGGAAACCCAGATTTTGTAAGTAGTGTGGGGACCATCACACCTTGTAGTAGATGTTCGGAGGGCTCTGAGGTGGCCCATCTTGCACGATGTACACAGGGTGTCCATAGTCACCACTCACCTTCTCATAGTGAGGACAGAAGGGGGGATCTGTAGCCCCACTGCCCCTTAGAGGGATCCCCAACTCTCCAGGCTCAGTATCTCGGTGACCTACTCCTCCTGCTCCCCCACCCCCAAGTCCCACAGATCCTCCCCTCCCCAGAGAGCCTGGCCCAGGATGTCGGCTCTCCGAAGGCTTGGCCCGTCGTCTTCGCCAACACATGGCACCCCCTGCCCCTGCCACACCCAGGAGGAGCAGAGCCAGTCCCCCAGCTGCCCCAGCCACTGCTGGTATGCTAGGGGGAGGAAGAGGGCCTTCTGTACCCCGGGAAGTTGTATTACTGGAGGGATCACCTGAGAGAAAGGGAGAACAGGAGGTGCTGAAGAAGGAACTAAGATACCTGGCCACACAAGCACTTCCCTGCCACTCTTCAATCCCCTCTGGGACCAAGGCATCTTAATTTTTCAATCTTATGCTTCCCTCCCCCTTTACTTCCACTCAGAACCCAGGTGTCCAACCCCTGGGTTCTTTGCCACAGGCCCTCCCCCCTTGTCTGACAGTGCTAATTAAAGCCATGACTTGGCTAATTAGCTCTAATTAAGCCTCTCCCTCATTTAGCTTCCTTCCCCCTCCTATCTTCAGTCCCTCCCCTCCTTTAACTGTTCTCTCTATCTCTGCAGAGAGAGGGAAAGGGAGAGTAAGAATAGTGTAGACTTTTGGGTAGAAAATGTAGGTGCCTAGACATCTGGAGTCATACCTGACATATTCTCTTTGCTGGGATCCAGGCGGTGTGCTGCACCTCGGTCCTTCTCTATTGGCATTTGAGAGACAGGTTTTCGAGGAGCTGTCCCTCCCCGTGGACCTGGAGAGCAAGCCAAAGAGGACTCAAAGCATCCAAACCCCTATTCCACTTAGCAAACCTCTGCTGGCTGCCTGACCCCCTTGGAATTCCAAATGTCTTAGAATCTTCCTTACTTCCCCAGCTTACCCCAGCCAGCCTCTACTCACTCTGTCCCACACGGAGAAGTACCCTCATCCCCCTGGTCAGGCAGACCCCACCCTGCAGACTCTCCAGGCCCTCTCGGGTTCCATCTGATGTAGCTATAGAGAAAACAAGTGAAAGGTTGTTACCCAAGAGCCTGAATCCTGAATCAGCCAATTAAACCCATCCCATATTAACCTCTTCCATTCGTCAGTGGGCAGTAAATAAAGACACATTTGTATCCTGCCTCAGGACATACCTGTGTCCAAGACGCATGTCAGCGTTTGCCCTCCTATAACTCTTCCTTCCCCACTTTTCCCTCCTCCTCCAGTAAGCTTCTCCCTGACATTTCCCCAGCCCCAGTACCAATGATGTAGTAGTCATGGTGTGAACGGAATTCGTGTCCCCATAGGTTGGGGCTGTATTCCTGGAACTTGATGGTGAATCGAAGATCAACATCAGGCCGGTCACAGGTCAAGAGCAGGTTAGGGGATGGGGGTGCCTCACAGCGCCGGCCCTGGGCTCCGCCAACCAGGTACAGTTTGTAGAATTCATAGTCTGGGGATGAGTGTGGGCCAGGGGGCCGGGCCCGAGGGCATAGCAGATCCAGTCTGTCCCCAATCTGGGGGTAGAGCACATAACCTCCCTCTGCCTGGAACCTGAACAGAAAAAAAGAGGGTCCAAGAGCTCTAACTCCCCTTAAGAATCTGGCCATCCAGACTCCCAGGTGTCAGTTCCTGCTTCCTCACTACTAAGTCAAAAAATATATACTAATAGATTTAATATATTGGCCCTATAGAAAGCAGGGACTAAAGAGAAAAGCTGGGGAGAGAGGAATGGAACAGACACTTGGATTCATTACCCCTCAATATTTCCAGATGTATTTTACTCAGTACTCTCCCCCCGCCAAACTATACACACTCTGCCATCCAAGTTCCATCACCTGGCCTGTTGTCATGGTAACAGGATGCCAGTTGCCAAGGAGCTGGCCTCTCTGGAGTCATGGGGCCCACCCCTCACTGGTGACTTAATCATTGTAGTCCATGGCAACCA
>NW_027186448.1:487121-534366 GCF_028583685.1 Petaurus breviceps papuanus | reverse complement strand
TTCTTCCTTTCAATGCCAGCCCAGTGATATCATAGTGGTTGCCATGGCAATGTGATCAGAAGAAATAAAGCACTGAAGATGGGACCAGTTTAGGGCTAGAGACCTGGGCCCCTAATGAGAACCAGAGCTGGGGACTTGAATGCCTAGGTTCATTCCCTAGTTTCTGTCCCCTCTCATCCCAGACTTTAATTTCCTTGAGAAAAATAACTCTAAAGCTTTAGCAGCCACCTCCCTGCTGGGGAAAATAATACTGGCCCTAGAATGAGATTCATGACTCACTTCAATACTGCCCTCATATATCCAGGCATATGATCCTCCAGTCCCTACTCCCATCACAAACTAAACCATCTCTTCCTATCCATATTCTCTCGCATCAATAGTAACAAGATGTTAAATACTGATCCTTCCAGGGTCATGGAGATTCTCTCTTCCTCTGCCTTCTCTTGACTGGCCAATTCCCCAGGAAGGAGACCCACAGAACTCTCTGACTCTCCTTGTCAGCAAGCCCTGCAATTCTGATCTACATACTTCCTGCTCTATGCTATAGCAGGTGTGTAGTTAGGAACAGAGGGTAGCTACTTGCAGTAGTCCATGAAGTTAACTGTGCTGCTCATCCTCTTCCATACACTGGAAGGAGAAATAGAAGTAGAGCTGGAGGAGTTCCTGTCTCCCTATGGTGAGGTCCTAGCCCCCTTTATTTAGTTCCTCCGGTGATTGATGGAATAGAGCTGAGCAGGGAAGCACTGAAATTATACCCAAAGGAGTCTAAGGAGGATAGGGTACAGTAGTAAGCCCATGGAGGAGTATGATGAAGAAGGCTCTAACTTGGCAGCTGGGGAAAGAGGTGGTTTTCAAAACAATTCTTGGCTAGGGGAGGAACAGTCCTGAACGGAGGCAAAGGGATGAATGACCTGTCTGTCCTGTTTTCCTTGAGGTCCCCTCTGACCCTTAGACTGTTCTCTTGATAAAACAAGGAGAAGCAGTAGGATGTCCCAGCTAATAATCCAAGAGGGATGTGGCTAAGCCTACCCAAAGAGGGGAGGAGGAAGACCTTGGGGTGGGGTAAGGCTTCCCATCATTAATAGATCCACAAGGCAGGGAGGCCAGAGAGAGAGGACAGAGTCACATGGAGAAAGGTAATAAAGGATAACTGATAGAGATTGACCCACTAGACTGAGCTTTACACTCTACCTTTTATCCAACCATGCTGCCTACAGAGGAAAGGCACCCTCCCTAAGATCCTGAGGCTCCACATATTACTCTATTATCTAACAAATGAATGGACCAGATACTCTTTAGCCCACCCCAGCCCTCTTAAACAAGTCAGTTACAAATCCAGACACCCCAGCTTGTTCCTACCTAAGCCCAGTGCATCTCCCCTCCCCCCTGAACTTTATCCACCTCTCCTCTATGGGATCTTCTAAACTTTGGACAGCCCACTCCTTCTTTTCTCCTCTACCTATACCTCAGATCTCGGATCACCTACACCTACATCTCTTGTTTGGGGCTCAAACCTCTGGTTTCTCAGCTTTCAAATGGCATCTTTCTAATTACACTGGGGACCACAGAACTCTGTCCTCTTATCTGGCCCAACATCTCTCACACAGATGTCTAGCTCTCCCAAAGTCCATAATCTTCTCAATGACTACTTCTCAGCTGTAGTAGTGGTGGCAGTGGTTACCTAGCCCCCCAAATCCTCCCCATCCAGCTCACCTCTTATTCGCCGAGTTCCAGTAGACAGGTTCCAGGCTAAGCCCCGACACCAGCCCCAAGAGGCCCAGCAGCAGCCCCCCGACTCTCACGCCCCCCAGCCCAGGATGGAGGGCCCCCATTACCCCCCCTGCCAAGGCCTGGGGGGGTGGAGGCACCAACTTCCCCCAAAGCCACACACAGCCTGGGCCACCCCACAGGGGTCTCACAACCCCCCTCCTTCCAGTCTCTGACCTATACTGCTCAGCTTCCTAGTTTCCCTTTGATTGCTCGCCCCACCTCCAATTTCCCCCCTGACTTGCCTACCCTACTCTTCTCCAAACCTCTTCCTTACAATGCTCAACCCCACGAGATTCCAGGGTGCCCCCCCCAATCTGCCTGCAGATTCTACACACACATGCACACACACATAGACACACACACACACACACATACACACCCCTGCCCACACTTCAGCACCCCGGGATTTTTGAGGGGGCCTAGTGAGGGGCTGGGGGAGGCTGAGGGAGTGGGGGGCCAGGCAGGGAAGGCATGGGGGTGCCGGAGGGAGGAAGAGCCAAAGCTGGGAATGGAGCTGGAGCCCTAGCCTAGCTGGGGACTGAGGGCAGCAGGCTAGGGGAGGAGACTAGAGTCCAGAGCTCAGGATGGGGGAGTTAAAGGAGAGGCGGGGAGAGGGAGGGATGAAGGGAAAAACTGGATCTGGAGTTAGAGGAGGCAGGATCCCACACCCCACTCCCTACCACAACACCCACACCTCCCACCAGTGCTGCCTTCAACCCCGCCCAACTCTTTCTTGCTCTCTCTTTGTTTCTCTAAGTCGACTTTTCTTTTTCCTTCTCTGTCTCTGTCTCTGTCTCCTCTCACCCTCAGCTACCTGGACCTTGCAGCTTCCTTCTGCTGGTTTTAAAAGAACCTGGTTCTTAGCTGGAGACCAGCTCTCCCTACCCTGAGAACTAAACTGCCTTCAGTCCTGCAGCATCTTCCCCACTTCCCCCAAACCCAACAATCACAGCTTCACTAGTGTATAGTCAGTCCCAGTTTTTTTGTTATCATTTAAGAGTGAAATGTGAGAGGAGAGAACAGAATCTGAAACCCAGAAAAGGACCTTTCCCTAGCTGGGGAAGGAAATGTGAAGGCAGGGAAAATGGCAAAAGAAAATTAATTTGATGCAGGGAAAACCATGGCAGTTTATTGCCTTCAAGTTTAGAGGCTTCCAGGGGGGGAAAGGCCACTGTTGTGGGGGAGAATGAAGGCTGGACCAGAAGATGTGGGTTCTAATCCTGCTGTAGAACACTTCACCCTGAAGGGTGCACTATCCTTTACAATAGTCACTTCCTAGCTGTGGGATCTTAGTCAAGTGATTTGACCTAAGTTTCTTTTCTTCACCCATAAAATAGGATTATACTAGCCCTACCTACCTCCCAGGGTTATTGTAAGGAGGAGCAAATGATTTTTATAATCACAATAGTTGTCTCAGTTATCATTTTCTGTGCGGCTGGAGGGTAAAGACTTGAGACAGTAGAGGAGGGAGGGTAAAGGGAAAACCTTTCCTTTCTATGTATAAAATCTGAGGAAGCCTAAGACATTTCCTCTAAGAGATTGTACATCTAAGGGCCTTGTACTAGTGGGGAGGGGAAGAGGAGGGATAGGACCCAAATGATTTCAAGAGCCCAACCAGCTACAAATGAAACCTGGAAGTACGTTGGAAATGAGCTCAGTAGATGAAACAAGTCTAACAGGAAGGTGAGGAGTAGCCAGGATAGGGTCCTCTCCCTGCCCCCATTTTAGCGCCAATGCAGTTTACCCTTGTCTTTCTATCCAGTTTGGGTTACTATCTCCCACTAGACTAGGAAATCTTACTGGGAAGAAATAAGCCTTCCTCTGTCCCTCCCAAAGGGTCTGAAATGCTTGAGTCCTCAATTTAAGAGTTTATGGAAAAGGGAAACAAATTGGAGGGGGAAGGAGAGAGACTCCCAACATAGAGAAGTAAATGGAGACCTCTCCAACCTTCTTTCTTCCATGTGTGGAAGAATGCACCTCACAGGACTGACAGGACCCAATTATTGGATTAATGAATTAGGTACTTGTACAAGCTCTGTGTATTGTGTGACTATTAATCCTACTTCCATTATTTGTCTGTCACCTCTAGTTTTCCACAACCTCTCTATAACTGTAGGACTATGGTAGGTAGGGACCCAAAGTGGGGGAGGGGGAACAACTTGCTCTCCCTCCCACCCCTCTAAAAAAGACAGGGAGTGAAGCCCAACTTAGTGCTTGAAAGAATGATTAATGGTATTCAGTGTATGAGATTCATCAATAATCTCATACCCTGAAACATACACATGCCTCTCTCCCCCCCCGAATTAAGACAAATCACATACACAATCACAGAGACCTGCCGCATCAATTCAATCATACTCGAACAGACCCCTGTGGAGTAACATAGCAGACATACACATCATACACACAATGCTAGGGAGCAAAACCTGAAGACACACCCCCTTCAGTTTACCAGGTTGCCAGGCAACTATGGGAACAATGACTGGAAACCCCACCCACACTTAACAGTGACCTCACACTGAGCTCCGCTGTGGATTGGCTCCCATCCCTCATCCTTCCCAGGTCCAGGCACAAAGTGACAGATCATACTAGATTCAGGAGGAAAACCAGGCACCCTCCTCCCAAAAACAACACAGCACTCAGTGTACTATCTCAAAAAACCTTTTATACAACCCCACATTCTCCCTCCCCAGAACCCTCTTCTTTCCCCATTTCTTTGCAGTCAGGGGTTTCTATATCTGAAGTACCCCCACACCACCACAGCTGGAGGCGAAAGTCAGGACGGGCATGGCTCAGAGAGAGCAGGGGAACCCCATCCGCCTGTCCCTCTTCATCTTCACTGTTTGTCGGCTCAGGGAAAACACGTTGGCCAGAGGCTGTGGCCAGCAGAGGCATGCTTGGGTGTAGACTGTTCAGGAAGGACCGGAAGAGGGAAGGGAAAGAGGGATGTTAGTCCCAGCCTGGTATTCTTCGGTACCACTCTAGCTGCTTCTCTCCCAAAGTATCTACCTCCAAAAATCTTTACCCCCAAACCTTCCTCCCTCCCTATTTTCCATCCAGTCACCCAAGGCTCACAACTGAGGAGTATCCTCTTCCACTCTTCATTCACCTCTTACTCCCTATATCAAATCTGTTGTCAAGTCTTATTGATTTCACCATTGTAGCATCTTTCATATAAGCCCCCCTTCTCCTGACATTGCCACCACCTTGCTTCAGTCACTCATCATACCAGGACTATTTTAATAGCCTGCTGGTTGGTCTGCCTGCCTCAAGTCTCTCTTAACCATCAAATTCAACTTCCTAAAGCACAGATGTAACACTGATATAACCATATCACTCTTCCCCATTCCCTGTCACCTTTAGGATCATTCAAAGCCTGAGGATTTTGCAACCTGGATTGCTCCTACCTTTCCAATCTTCTTACATCTTACTGCCCCAATGCAATTCAGTGACACTGGCCTCCTTGCTACAGTCTATCCCCTGACTCTGGGCATTTTCACTAGCTGTCCCTTATGCCTGGGAATGATTTCCCTCTTCAACTCTGCCTCCTGGCTTCAAGTCCCAGCTAAAAACCCACCTTTCATATAAAGTCCTTCTTAATCCTCATTAATGCTAGTGTCTTGTCTTTGTTGATTGTTTCCAGTCCATCCTATGGATAATTTGTTTGTATATGGCTGCTTTCATGTTCTATCTCCCATTAGACTATAAGAGCACTCCGCAGAGTGTCTCACATGTAATAAGTGCATAATTGGGATGGCTAGATGGCACAGTGAGTAAAGCGCTGGCCCCGGAGTCAGGAGGACCAGAGTTTGGTTCTGGCCTCAGACCTTTAACACCCACACAAAAAACTAGCCATGTAACCTTGGGCAAGTTACTTAACCCCAATTGCCCTCCAAAAGGAAAAAAAAAAAAGTGCAGAATTGACTGGCTCCAAATTCCTCAGGACATCTAGGCCTCCTACCTAATGCCATTGGTGCAGTCCTTCTGAGGTAGAAAACTCATCAGCGGTTCCTGCTGGTTTAGCCCAGCCCTACTGGTATCCCACACTGACACAACTCCATCAGTGCTGCCGCTTGCTAGGAACTGTCCTGTCCTGAAGAAAAGGGTAGAATCACACTGGACTTCATAAGTACTCATACCCATCTGACTGGGTTCTTCCCAGGTGCCACCCACCCAAGGGGATCCACACTGGTTTCCCTCTGGATGGGGAAAAGGGCTCTTTAGCTTCTTGGAAAAGGTAGAAGACTATGGCTACTCACGGGTCCAGGTCAAAGTAGATCCGCTGATTAGTAGAGACTTCTCGGTTCAAAGACAAAAGTAAATGGCCCGGCTGCCGGAGATCCCAACACAGGAGCTCAGCATCCTAGGGGTGAAGCTAAGCCATTCAGTAAATTCAAACCCCCACACCTACTCCCCTCACAGCCCAGGTCTCCAACCCATCCATCCCTTAGCAATCAATATTACTTTCCCTCCCAGTGAAATGGAATGACTCATGTCTGTGCAACTGCCCACCGACCCTATCCCCAAGCATCTAACTCCCACCTTTCGGGCCCCTGAGAAGAGACGGTTGCCATCAGGATGGAAGCAAAGGTGGGTGATGCCTCCATGATGCCCCGCAAACAGAGCAAGAGCAGAGCCATCATCCTGGGAATACAGACCAAGGGAGCAGCCATAGGAGCCACAGGCATAGAGAGGCTGGGTTGGGCTGAATGCGATGCATGAAATAATCCCACTCTGGCCCTGTTTTTTGGCTAGTGTGGGAAAGAGTGAAGGAGGGTAAGATGAAGACAAAGGCACAGCTACCCCTTCAAATTCCTCTAATTCCCTTCTAAGGTTACTCAAGAACTGGACTTTTCTCCCCCATCCCCAGTTTCTCTTCAGGGAACCCAAGAATCTATCAATCACTAAGTAATTATTAAGTGCTGACTATGTTCCAGGCATTATGCTAATTAGGCACTGGGGATACAAATTTAAAATCGAAACAGTTCCTGCCCTCAAGGTGTCTGTATTCTAACAAGGGATCTAATGTGTGTGTATATGTGTGTGTATACATATACATATTATATGTGTGTGTGTGTGTGTATAATATGTATATGTATATTATATAGGTGTATATATAAGACACATAAAAAGCAGGCTGTAAAAGGCAGCCTGAGAGGAGAAAGCACTAGCAGCTGGAAGGGAGAGGGAGGACAGCCTCCAGAAGGCAGCACTAGAGCTGGGTCTTGAAGGAAGCCAGGGATTCCAGAAAGCAGAAGGGAGGAAATCGTTCCAGGCATAGAGGACAACCAGTACATTTAAAGGCAAAAAGACGGGAGATGGAGCATCATGGGTGAGGAGCAGCATCTAGGCCAACCTAGCTTGACCATAGAGCAAATGTGAAGAAATAATATGGGAGAAGACCGGGAAGGGGCCAGGCTGTGAAGAGCTTTAAATGTCAGACAGAAGAGTTTACATCTGAACCTAGAGGGTTGAGAAAAGGCCATTAGATCTGGCAACTAAAACTACCAGTAACTTTAGAGAGAGTACTCTCAATCAAGTGATGATAACCAGGGTTTATTTAATATTTGCAAAAGCACTTTGTGTTCTCCAGCTTGATGCTACCTGTGAGGTAGGTGCTATTATTGTCCACATTTTGTACATGAGGAAACTGAAGCTGAGGTTAAGTGACTTGGACGAGCATCACATAGCTACTAAGTGTAAGTGTATGGGAAAGGATTCAAATACAAGTATTCCTGGTTCCAGACTCAGCACTGTATCCACTGCTGCCTAATGTGATGAGTGATGAGGCCAGAAGCCAGGCTGCACATGGTTTAGAACAGGGGCGGGAAACCTGCAGCCTCAAGGCCCTCAAGTACTGCCCTTTGAATCCAAGCTTCACAGAACAAATCTCCTTAATAAAAGGATATGTCCCATAAAATTTGGACTCAGTCAAAAGGCCACACCCAAGGACCTAGAGAGCCTTCCCTACCCAGGATATAGAGATGAGAATTCCCATGGGAAAAGGAAATTGAGTTTTAGGAGGAAGTTTCCTGAGAAAACTTCATTAAAATCCTCTCTGGGTGGGGGGCTTGGGGACACTGTTGAGAACTGACAGCTAAGCTCTCTTGATCCTCACCAAAGGTGGGTCTTGTTTCAAAGTGTCTCCCAGGTCGGGATGTGGAAAAGATCCGTACAGTTCTGTTGAAGCCACAATAGAGCTTCAAGCCATCTGGAGAGAAGCAGAGAGAATGGGCAGCAGTCAATTCATCCTGAAGTGAAGAAGGAAGAAAGAAGAAGATCACTGAAAACTGAAATGCTAGACACCCAGATCTCGAAGGGCGGTGAAAGAGAGGGAAGCTTGGGGTCTGGATGGATCCCAGGGGAAGAAAAAGAAGTGTTCATACCAGGTGGTTGTAGGCCCGAAAGGAAGCCCGAAGCTGCCCAGTGAAGGCATCCCAAATGTGAATAGGGTTCTCACGGCTGCTACTGGCCACACTGTTAAGAAAACAGGGACACTGAGGAAAAGTTACTACAGAAAGTACAAGGAGAAAACAAACTGGGCCTCTCAGCTCCCCTCTGAAAGATGGACAGGACCTTCCTCTTCTCCGTGGATGCCTGACTGCACTCTACCTTCTCTCCACTCTCCTAAGATATTCTCTTGAAATATCATAAGACACTGAGTCTATCCCCATCAAATTAAAGATGATCAAATGTCAAGACTTACAAGCAGGTGTCTGGTTGGTCTGAGTTCATCTGAGAATACCAACAGTAATCATAGAGAGTGTCACCTTCCACCATGCGCAGAACTGGGACCTGGACAAGAGAGAATGGGTACACCTGTGTCTTGAAGATGATAGTAGCACCTATCTCATAGATAGCATCAAACTGGAGAACACAAGAATACATATTAATACTTGTAGTATTTCTCTATTGGACACCAGACCACTGCCTTCGGCTAAGATGTATGAAGGAGTCATTGAACCAACCAGGGAGGAAGAAATATTTCTTCTTGAGCATGCGGGGGAGGAAGGAATTAAGTGTACTAATCCAGTAAAGTTGGGAGCAGGTGGAGAATAAAAAAAAAAATCTCTTTTTCCCAGTCAAGCCTGGTTTGAAAACCACATCATCATCATCTTTGATTCTATTTTTGGATCACATCCAATCCTTCCTACTGCCCTACAACACAGGCCTCAATAACCTCACTGCTCAATTATACTAAGTTAGTTTCCTAAATAGCCTCCCTTCTACATAATCCATTAATCTTCCCCAAACTCTATTCATAACCATTAAGCACCTACTACATGCAAAACTCCATGCTACAAGGGCACCAATTTGAAAAACAATATAGTTCCTGTCCCTAAGAAGTTTATTTTCTCCTAACAGAAAAGAAATACCTTAAATATAATGGAGGGAAGACTATGATAAAGGCAGAGAACAAGATAAAGAGTTCTAAGAAATGTGAGGATGGAAAATTAAAAATTTTAATTGATGGATTAAGGGAGAGAAAATAACTGAAACCTAAGCTATCCCGTCTCCCTTTTGGTGCAGATGTGAAGGGCTGGCTCTAGGCATAAGGAATGGTATGCCTAGAGAAGAGAGCAAGAAGAGGAAGCTGATCACATGGCAAGAGTGGACTTGAGATGATACCAGACCAAACCAATGTTAGGACAGTAGCTTTTTTTCTGTTTTTCAAGAGTACAGTGCTTAGGAAATTTCTACGCAGTTTAAATTTCCATCCCTTTTTTCAAAAACCTTCCATAATACCACCATGTAAGAAGAGGCTATAGGAAGGGAGAGAGGAGTGACTCGTTTGATATTTATCTGCATTTTTAAGTTACTTGATATAGCTAATAAATTACATGACCATTAACAGTGATTTTTGTAAAGGCTTCACAGTTCACAGTTCACAATTCAAGACTGAGAAATGGAAAATTATCCCATGGGAGAAGAGATTTCTCTAGTTTGGCTCCAGGGTAGAAGAGAAGCCAACTGAAGAAAATTTCTGTAATTTTGGTTATTTAATGAAAATACCAGAGCACACCCACTAGACTGCCTCTGAAGATTAGGAGTCAATATCAGAGAAGGGTGGGGGTTAGTGTGGTTGTTCTCATGTTCACTTGACAGGAACTGCAATCACAACCCCACACTCCAAAAGACTGTCAGCAACTGGGTGAAGGATTAATTAACTTGGATAAAGAATGGAAGCAAGACTAGTAAGAGGGCTATTACAATAGTCCAAGCTAGAGCTGATCAAGTCCTGAACCAGAATGAAAGTGTAAAGGAAGAAAGACATAAGAATATTAGGAAAATAAAATCAATAATACTTGGTAATTAGTTGAACCATAAGTAGACAGGGGAAGATGGATGTGTTCCCCTCAATCCTAATTCAATTGATGGAGTTCACAGATGTGGAAACATGAAGTGGGAATAAGGTGTTAATACTCACTCCTCTGTGAAGTATGAACACCTCTCTAAATCAGAAGGGGTAATTCCACTGATCTGAAAACTAGCCATACCCGAAGGTCTTTAAATAGCTAAGCCCTGGAGACAATCACCAGTCAAGGCCAGGAACTAGCAATCAAGGGAGAATCTAGATATTAACCTCTTAGGAGAAGAAGAGACTTTCTCCCTTACTCCAACAGGTCATAGTAATAGAACTATTTGTCCAGAGGGACATGCAACAGATAGAAAATCAGTTCAAGAGTTTGATGCAGAGTTGAGATGACAAGAAACATACTCCAGACCCTGATTCAGAAAAAGTGGTTACTCAATATCCAGAACTAACTTTATGAATTAAGTATGACTTACCCAGATCTCAAAGCAAAAAAGAGAAACCAGCTGTGAACTCAAGAGAGTGCTAGCCCTGGCTAGAGTCAAGTTCCAGCTCCAGAAAGGGACAGACCCTAGGAACGAAGATAAAGCATCCCAGCCAGAAGAGACACTGTGTTTAGGAGGGAGCTTAATGATTCTGAAATTTTGAACCTTGGGAACTAGGAAGACAGTGTTAACACCAATGAAAATAAATCCCTGGCTCAAAAACCATCTCCTTCAAAGGAAGACTACTTTTACCCCCAATGCCTGAAAACGTTAGTTTACATACATACATATACATGTGTATATGCATATGTGTGCATATATACATATAAATTTTCTATGTATGTTCCCCCAAGAAAACAGAAAGGTCCTTGGAAAGGACAGAGACAGTTTTATTTTTCTTATTCCATTATCAATACCTGGGACCCTGCCTGACTCATCATTTGAGTCAAATGAATACAAAGAAAAAATATCCTCCCTTGCTCTCAAGAAGCTTATACTCTACTAGGAGGAAAGGACACAGTACAAAGGGAAAATAATACAACATAACATGAGAAAGATTTTAACTGTGGGATCAGGAAAGGCTTAGAGAACTTTATCAGACCTTGAGAGAAGCTAAGGAAAATGTGGGAGTGCTTTTCAGTCCTAGCAGAAATGTACAGTCTGGCTGGAACTTTGTGTTCAGGTTGTAGAAAAGGAATAATAGGAATTAAGTCTGTAAAGATCAATTATGGCCTGATAGTGGAAAGTTCTAATGTTAGATTTTATCCTACAAGCAACAGAGTCCAATGAATGTTTCTGTGCAAAGATGTGATGTGGGTCAGATTTGTGTAAAGAATCTACTATTTGCAACCTGGAGGAAAAGATATAACAGAACAGTATACCTTCTGTAGTGGTGACTGAAGGAAAGTTGCAGGTACCTCCACTCACCATTTCTGTATTCTTGAGCTCTTCCTCCTCATTATACAGCTCTGGTGGTAGGTTATAAATCCGCAAGGTGTTGTCAGCACTGTTGGTCAAGAGGCAGGAGCCATCTGGGGCCCTGGAGGCAGAGGAGATTTAGGCTGGATGCCTGGTAGCTGAGTGAATGGGGAGATAGGAACTCCTGAGTCCCTGAAGGAAATGGCAGGCACTGGGTCCTGGGAAAGAACTGAGCAATAGAGACCCACTTCAACTCAATTCAAAGAATACTAATTAACTCTCTTAGCCCAGATCCAACAACTCCCTGCCAATACAATCTTGTACTTTCTCATCCAATATCCTCCCTCCCCATCTAAATAATCACTTAAAATATCTTCTCTTCCCTACTCACTCCCTTTCCCCCAATTATCCTTACCATTTACAGCCTTTTAAGAAGTTCTCAGGTTGAAAACTGAACTCTGACCAGGAGCCATTGAGGAGGCGAGGTGGCTGGGAGAAATTGTAGCTCCAGGAACTGGAAGGAAGATGAAGACTAGCTTGGTTTCCTGAAGGAAATAGGGACTTGGGGAGGACGATGGGGGGGGGGGGAGTTGGGTGGGGAAGGAAAATACTTCTAACTTAAATAAGTGGGGGTGGGAGGAACAGACCCTTCAAACGCCTTCCCCGAAAGAAGCTGCTTCCTCTTAGTCCTCCAAGTCACTTACTAGTATCCCTCATATTCTGGGACCGGCTCCTTCAAGACTTCCTCCATCGGCTCCCTAGATGCAAGTTGGGAAGCTGTCTCATTAACTTCGGGAGAGCTTTCAGTTTGGGACGGTTCCTGCCCTCCTCCAGTAACCACCTCCTCCACGGGGGCTTCTCCGTCCTGTCCCAGAGAAGCAGGGGTCCCAGGGCCCTGCTCTTCCCCCAGCTCCGCGGAAGGGCTCGGGGGCTCCGCTGGCTCGGGGTCAGCCTGGCGGGGCTCATCGCTGCAGCAGGGTGTGAGTGCTGGCTCCGTGGTTATGGTTATTCGGTCCCGGAAAACCTACGCAAAAACAAGGGAGAGGTGGGCGGCGGGGGTGGGGGGACGGCCTCAGGAGTACCCTGGGGGATCAGGGGGAAGGGGCTTAAATGTTCAACACACACACACGCACGCACACGCACACACACACACACACACACACACACACACACGAGACACGAAGCGGGAGAAGAGATGCAGGACGCTCACAGGCGAGGCCTTTTGGGGGGAATTGACTTGCCTACTAAGGTCACAAAAGTAGTGGCAGCAGGAGCCGACTTTCTGGCGCGCAACACGAAGGCCCAGCAGGGGTCCAGGCGCCTTCCTCTCCCAGGGCTGGTCGAGCAGACTGGCCCCAGCTCACCAACGCATCCAAAGCCAAGCTGGACTAGCGGGGCTAGTGCAAGACGCGCCGTCTCTTTCTTGCGAGATTTCCCCCGGCCTTCTGATTGGTCCTTTTTGTTAAGCGGGCTACGGGACGGAAATAAGACATGCCTGGACTACAATCCCCATCAGCCTTTGAGGATTCCCTCTGTCCCTTCCCCCTACACTGCACCCTGCTGCTTGCTGAGGTAGCCGGCATTGAAGTAGATTGAGAAGGCTGAAACTGAGGAGGAAAATGGCCAGTTTCCAGTTTCTGAAAGTAGAGTTGAGGAGGCAGTCAATTCCACACATGACAGATGTAGTGTGTATAAATGCAGGAGGGCAGGATATGGGACGTTGTTGCAGGTGAAGGAGAGCCGGTCATAAAGGGAATAAATGCAATTGATAGTACTGATATTTAGCAAGACCTGGCCTGGAATCTTACCTCAAACCCTGGGCAAGTCACCTAACCTCTCTGTGCCTTGGTTTCCTTATCCGTAAAATGGGGATAATAATAGCACCTACTTTACAAGATTGTTGTGAGGATCAAATGAATTAACATGGAAAGTGCTTTGTAAACCTTAAAGCACTATGTAAATGCTAGCTGTTATTATTATTAGCTGTGAGTCTGGAAGATATGAAATGCTAAACACTGGCTCTTGCATACCCTAGAGACACTAAGGAGTCACTGGAAGGTTTCTGGTCAAGAGAGTGATGCCTTAGGCAGACCATTATGGCAGCTTGTGGAGGATGGAATGGATGTGAGGGCACCAGTAAGTTATTTCAATACTCCAAGTGAGAAATGATTGGAAGCTATAACTGGGATGGTTAAAGATGAGTGAAGATAGGAGAACAGATGGGAAAGATGCCGTAGAAATAGAAATGTCAAGACTTAGTAATTCATTGAATATGAGAGTGAGGCAGTGAGAATGAAGAATTGCCAAGAATGATTGTGAACCTGAGTGATTGTAATTATAGTGGTACCCCTGAAAGAAACTTTTAGGCTAGAGGATATATATGGATATGCATGTATGTGTGTATAGATACATACACATACACACATAATCTGCATAGAAATGATCGTGGAACCCTAAGAACTAACTCAATTGTCAGAGTGTATAGGGAGAGCGAAGAGGATGGAGACTTGAGAGGTACCTGTACTCAAGAGTGCCCATTCACTTACTGCCTATGGGAGGTGGGGGGAACTGCAGCCCCAAGGCCATAGGGGACCTTCTAGGCCCATGGGTATAGCCTTTTGACTGAATCCAAACTTCACGGAACAAATCCTTTAATAAAAGTAAAACTTGGACTAGGTCAAAGGGCTACACTTGAGGACCTAGAGGGCCACCTGTGGCCTCTAGGCTGCAGGTTCCCCAACCCTGGCCTGTAGCTTCTAGTATAGAATGCAAATTTAAAGTCTTCCATAATCTGGCTCTGACCTAACTAAAGTCCATACTCCTTTTAAGAACCTGTAAACATTCCAGGGTTGAAATTACACTACCACTGTTTCCTTAGCTTCTTTCAAGGCCTGCTCAAATGCCTTTTCTAGTTTAAAAGTTTCTAGTTTTCTAGTTTCAAAGTTTAAAGTCTTCCTCATATTAAAGCTCACAAGCTCCAACCATTGTGCTTCCCATCAATGATAAACACTATTTGTTGTCAGCAAATTCTGAGATGGCATAGTCGCTTTCCAGGGCCTTTCTTCTGATGATAATCCAGCAAAGGAGGGGACAGAAGAAGCAATCAGAGGTAAGGAGGAGCCACAGAGATGGTAAGACCCAGGAGGGTATGGTTATACACATTGTCAGAAACTGTAGAGTCAGTGGAATGAGGTTTGAAAAAAGGTCATGGGATTTTATTAGTAGTAAGATGGTAATTTACCTTGGAGAGAAAAATTTTAATTGAGTAGTAGGGTCAAAATCCAGATTTAAAAGTGAATAAGAGACAAGGAGTAGGAAAAGCAAGTGTAAAAAACTTTTTCTAGGACTTTGTGAAAGGAGGGTTAAAGGTAGAATAATAATGATAAGGTCAAGTGAAGGATGGTTTGTTTTTTAATGATAAGAGATATAATAACCTGTTATTATACAATAACCTGCTCATGTTCGTAGGCAATGGGAAGGAAGTATTGACTCCAGATAACTCAAGATTGAAGAGAGGAGGGAATGATTGAAGAGTCAAGCTATAGAAGGAGATGAAAGAGGGTAAAGCAAAAGTACAAAAGTAGAGGTCATGGCAGGGTAAGCTTCTCTTCCTTAGAGACTCAATTTCTCTTTATCCACTGGTTTCTTCCCTCCTTCTGTAATGGGAATGCAAATTTGGAAGATCTTCCCTGCCCCTAGGCTAAAGTGCACCTGGAGCCTGGGGTGGGAGGCTTGTTTTTCAGTAGATACTTCTTGATTGGCCAGTGAGTCAATAAGATTGTTACATTCTCTGAGCCAGGAGAAGGCTATATAAGCCTTGATGTGTAGCTTTGTTTTGGGGGCTCACTTTGAGAAGTGTTCTGTGGTTTGATATGGATTCTGGGAAGTGTTGTCCTGAGCCCCCCGGCTTTGAAAAAACCCAGATGTTGAAACCCAGATGTTGATTTGGTATGGATGTAATGGCTGGACAGTTTGGAAAGCTGTCTACTTGATCTGTTTCTGTCTTGATAATTCTGTCTGTGTATTCTGAAGTTCGGGGTGCTGACCTTTTTCCCCTGAACAAGGTAAATGATATATGTTTGACTGATTAAAGTAAGCTTGTTAATCCATTTTGAGTTGCTTTCCTTTATCAAAGCAGATCCAAGAACCTGTGGTGGCAGCAAACCCTGAGGACGCTTGGGGTGCTTGCTGCTACACCTTCCTACAAACATGTCCAGATCTCTCCTATCTTTAAGAAACATTTACTTGATCCTATCAATTCCCTCAATATAATCCTATATGTTTCCTCCCCTTGAATGTAAAACTCATAAACAAGGATTGGGGTGGGTGGGTGTGGGTATATATATATATATATATATATATAGAGAGAGAGAGAGAGAGTAATATTTTGATAATTATTTCATTATAATTGGTTTCAATTATAATCCTATATATTTTATCTTATGCATTTAAAGACCCATTTTTAGAAGGGGTTCATGATACAAAAAAGGTTAAGCACCCCATCGTAGAAAAAGCTGTCTGTTGCTTCTATTTTATCACCTTTCCATTCACTTTTCAACCCTTTTGTGATCTGACTTCTGAACTCAACTGGAAATGCCCTCTTCAAGATCACTCATGATAACTGTATCGCTAAATCTACTTTTTCTCAGTTCTCATACTTCTTGACTTCGCTGTTAATCAGACCCCTCCTTTTAGATGTTTTCTCTTCCATCCTCAGTTTCCTTTACATGATTGTGATTCACCCCTGACATGTGGTTATACCTCAAGGCTCTCCCCAACTCTGTTCACTCTCTTATTCTTGATAGTTCCTATGGGTTCAACTATCATCTCTATTCAAGTGACTATCACATCTACATATCCAGGCCCCATCCATCTCTTAAATCCCTGGCCTGCATCTCTAACTACCTGCTAAACATCTTCACTTAGATGTACCAAAAGCATTTCAAACGGACCATCCAAAAGTGAATTCATCTTTTTTCCCTTAAACCTTCCCCTTCTCCTAATTTCTATTGAGGGCACCACCAGGTTTACAGTTTAGGATTATTGGCTGTGCATTCTCACTCGTCTCACAAGTTTGTTTGTTTTTTCCCCCATTTTAACCCTACAATATCTCTCATATCCATTTGCCTCTTTCCACTTACCACAACTACCCTTGTTCACTTTCTCATCACCTCTGGCTTAGACCATCAGTAGCCTCCTAATTGGTCTCCCTGAATCCAGGCTCTCATCTCTCTGAACCTATCATCAACACAGCTTCTGAATTGATACTATTAATGTACAGACCTAACCATTTCTCTTGGTTAGGTAGTTTCAGTGCCTCCATATTGCCTCTAAGATGAAATAGAAAATCACATGTTGGGCAGTTAAAGCCCTCCACAATTGCCAGGGCTCTTGCCTATCTTTTTTTTTTAAGTTTTGCTTTATCTTATAACAAACATGTTTTTCTCCCTCCCAAACATCATAACAAATATGTATAATGAGGCAAAACAAATTCTCATATTGGCCATGTCCAAAAAATGTATGTCTCAAAAATCTGGATTCAAAATCTATCATGTCTCTGGCCAGAAGTGAAAAGCTTGCTTCAATCTTAGGTCCTCTGGAAATGTGATTTGTCATTTCATTGACCAGAGTTCTATATAAAGTCTTTCAAAGTTGTTTTTCTTTATAACATTATCATGTAAATTGTACTCTACTTCTGCTCATTTCACTCTGCATCAGATCACAGAAGTATAATCAGTTCCCTATGAAATTGTCTATTTAATCATTTCTTATGGTGCAATAATTTGCACCATTACATTCATGTACCATACTTTGTTTAACCATTCCCCAAGGGGTGGGTACTCCCAAAGTTTCCAATTTTTAGCTAGTACAAAAAAAGCTGCTATAAATATTTTTATACAAATAGGCCTTTTACCTTTTTTTCTGTGCTCTCACTGGGGCAAAAGCCTAATAGTGAAAAAAAAAAAAAGTTTAAATAAAGCCTAATAGTGGTATAACTGGGTCAAAAGGGATGCACAGGTTAGTAACTTTGGAAGAATAGTTCTAAATTGCTTTCTGCTATAGCTGGACTAATTCACAGCTCCATCAATAATATATCTTTTCAAAAAGTCCCTCCAATATTTGTCATTTTCTTCTTTCATCATCTTTGCCAGCATTATCAGTATGAGTTGGAACCTTGTAGTTGCTTTAACTTGCATTTCTCTAACTATTGACAGCACTAACAAATACACCATTTTTATGTTCATGAACTTTGAAATTCCAGTATCTGATCATAATCCATTGTCATTCTATCTCTCCCTCTGCCTTAAAACCCAAACTTTGTTCTTCTTCCTCTCCATAATCTCCAGTCCATCCCCTGTACTAGCTATACTCTCTTCCTTCTCCATTTTGACCCCTTGTTGAACCATTGTTCAACTTCATACTTTCCTCATCTTTACTGCCAATCTTGTCCAAACCTCAGCCTTGAATCACTCATACCACCCACTGTCTTTTCTCCTACACACATGTGCCATTGAATAAAGCTGCAGAAAATCACAAAACCATGCTGACTGGGTCCATTACATATTTATGTTACATAACCTTAGCTGAGCTCTTACTAGGGCAAGGCAACCCTTTTACTTAATTGATTCACCATCCCATTTACCACAGCAATTCTTGCAAACCTTTTCATCCCTCTTCAAACCTCCCATGACTCCCATTCCCCCAACTCTCTTGGCTGAGAACCTTGCTTCATATTTTACAGAAAAAATTAAGGCCATTTGCTGAGACCACCTGCTTCTCCCTCCCTCCTTATCTCACATCACCCAGATGCCTTCTTTTAATATCTCCTTCACCTCTGTCTCACATGAAGAAGCAGCTCTTTCCTGGGGCGGCCAGGTGGCTCAGCGAGTAAGATCACCGGCTCCAGTGTCGGGATGACCTGGATCAAATCCGGGCTCAGATACTCAGCACCACACCCAGAAATAACTTAACCTTGAGCAAGTTACTTAACCCCGATTGCTTAAAAAACAAACAAACAAACAAAAAAAAAGAACTATGCTGTTTAAATCATTAGCATTTCTATATATTACCAACAAAGTCCAGCAGCAAAAGACAGAAAAAGAAATTCTGTTGAAAATTACTGTAGACAATATAAAATACTTGGGAGTCTACCTGCAAAGACAAACCCAGGATCTATATAAACACAATTATAAAACACTTTTCACATAAATAAAGTCAGATCTAAACAACTGGGAAAATATTAATTGCTCATGGATAGGCCAACTCAATAAAATAAAAATGACAACTCTACCTAAATTTATTTAGTGCCATGCCAATCAAAATATTAAAACATTAGGGGTGGCTAGGTGGTGCAGTGAGTAAAGCGCCATCCCAGAGTCAGGAGGACCCAAGTTCAGTTCTGGCCTCAGACACCCACACACAAAAAACTAGCCATGTCACCTTGGGCAAGTTACTTAATCCCAATTGCCCTCCAAAAGGCAAATATATATATATATAAACATTATTTTAGAGAGCTAGAAAAAAAATAAAATTTCATCAGGAAGAACTAAAGCTCAAAGATATCAAGGGAATCAGTGAAAAAAAATGCAAAAGAAGGTAGTCTAGCCATAACAAATCTCAAACTATATGATAAAGCAATAATTATCAAAACTATCTGGTATTGGCTAATAAATAGAGTGGTG
The DNA here is from genome assembly GCF_028583685.1 of Petaurus breviceps papuanus. Classification (NCBI taxonomy): domain Eukaryota; kingdom Metazoa; phylum Chordata; class Mammalia; order Diprotodontia; family Petauridae; genus Petaurus; species Petaurus breviceps. The sequence goes on along the minus strand of NW_027186448.1, from coordinate 515,197 downwards.
GATCAGTAGAGCAGATTAGGTACAAATTATATTACAATAAATGTCCATAGTAACCTAGTATATGATAAATCCAAAGATCTAAGCTTTTAGAACAGAAACTCATTATTTGACAAAAACTGCTGGGAAAACTGGAAAACAGTATACCAGAAATTATGTATAGACCAATATTTCACACCACATACCAAAATAAGTTCAAAATGGGTGCATGATTTACACATAAAGGGTGATACCATAAGCAAATTAAGAGAGCATGGAATAGTTTATCTGTCAGATTTATGAATAAGGGAAGAAATTAGAACCAAAGAAGATATAAAGAGCATTACAAAATATAAAACAGATAATTTTGATTATATAAGATTAAAAAGTTTTTGCACAAACAAAACCAATGCAACAAAAATTATAAGCATAAAACTGAGAAAAAATTTTACAAGTATCTCTGATAAAAGTCTCATTTTTCAAATATAGAGAGAACTGAGTCAAATTTATAAAAATACAAGTTATTCCCCAATTTATGAATGGTCAAAGGATATGAAGTCAGTTTTCAGACAGAATCAAATTTGTCTATAGTCATATGAAAAAATGCTCTAAATTACTATTGATCAGATAAATGCAAATTAAAATATCTCTTCGGTACCACCTAACATCTATCAGAGTGGCTAATATGACAAAAAAAGAAATGTTGGATATTGGAGGGGATGTGGGGAAACTGGGACACTAATGCACTGTTGGTGGAGTTGTGAACTGATCCAAACATTCCGAAGAGCAATTTGGAACTATACCCATCTTACTATACTACAGGCTTTAGGGAATTTCCTCTTGGGTAAGATGTGAGACTCTCTCTCTCCCAATGGGAGAGCTCCTTCACTCTGTATTGTCTCATATAATTCTCCTCTGTTTATATACTTTCTCTGATTTGTTTTGCTGTTGACTTGGATAAATGGGTTTCTTTGCTTGAAATTAAAAAAAAAAAAGCTGCCTGTAATAAGTTCCTCTACTTCTTTTTCTCTCACATATTAACTGTCTACACTTTGGCTTCCTTAATCATTCAACAAGAACTGCTTGTTACTACAAAGTAACTAATCTTTTTTTAATTGCCAGCTCTATTGGGTTTTTTGTTGTTTTTTTTTAGTTTTCATCCGTCTTGACCTCTGTGTAGATTTGACACTACTGATCACTCTTTTCTCCTCAATACCCTCTTCTTCTTAGGTTTCAGTGACTCTATTCTATCTTGCTTGTTCTCAACTGTCTGATCACTTTGTGGTCTGTCTTTGCTGGATCTTCATCTAGGTCATGGCCATTAAAAGTAGGTATTGGAGTGTGGTGGTGGTGCCTGAGATTTTCTCCACCATGGCCTAATACCCTTGTAGCAGCTGGGCCTGGCATTTTGTTTTGAGCAGGGCCTGCCTGGAGGCAGATGGCCAAGCTGTGGCGTTGGCCTCTGGCACCACCAACTGGGGATCTGATTCCAATGGACAGCACAGTGACTCAGACTCAGAGGCAGAGTTCCCCTCCCTGCCACCATTCATCCCAAGTGCTATGCCTATGACTGGAGAATCCTACTGTGACTGTGAAAGACAAAGCGAAACTCCATACTGGTCCATACCAGCGATCAAAGCAGGGACTACCAGTGTGGGGAGGAAGATGACTATTTTGATTGGGGATGGGATGATCTGAACAAATTGACAGCACTTTGGTAAGTTGTGACAACTGCAAAGTCAATTTTCATGGAATATAGCTGTGGCACAGCAGCCATACGAGGAAACAAGGAACAATGTGAAGGCCAGCACTTTGGGGAGATTAAAATGACTTCTCCAGTCTAACTAGAAGCTTTGGGACCACTCCATCCTGTTCTAGGGAGGTTTGGAACATCCTGCCTGGGACTCAAACCCTGATAACAAGGATAGAGTGCAGGGCCCTTGTGTATGAGGTGAATGGGAAGTAGGGCAATGGTGTAATCCCAAAGACAGTGGCTTATGATGACTATGCAGTTTTATACTATACATACTGGACTCTTAGCTGAATAAAGTTGATTCAGTTTTCCACCATACTGGAGTCCCTTCTCATTTATGATTGTCAACCTCTGGGTAAGTAATCTTTCACCTATCTTTTCACCTAACTTTTCCTTCTCAGCTCTGCTGCTGGCCAGCAGGGCTCCTTTCTACCACTATCTCAGACTCTGCCACAGAAGGGTGGCACTAGGTGGGTGTGATAGTAATGGCATTTAAAGATTCCCCTGTATTGGCTTGGTTTTTCAAATTGATTGTGTTAAAACCCAGAGCTTGTTAATCCCACCTGTGGGATGGACTTGTTGACTTGAAAAGAGAGACACGAACTGGGAGGAGCTGGTGATGTAGATTTGGAGAGACAAGAGAGAGGCAGAAGAACTTTTTGGAAGCAGCACCTCGTGGAGGCAGAAAGAGAGACTGAGAAGGATTGCTGAGGGCTACTTTGAATTGCCCTGGACTTTTGAGACCTGCCCCCGGAGCTGCCAAGGAATGAGGAGACATGGCTGTTTTGCTGGTACTTTGTCTGTCTGTTTTGATGTTGTTTTGCCAGATTTGTCCACTGGTGAAAGACAGTCCTTTTGTTGAAGAAGTCCTGGAACCTGGCTTTTGGTTAAGAAGCCCTGAGACTGTCCTGCAGACAGAGAGTGAATACTGTCCACTGGTGAAGGACAGTGCTGTTGTTTCAGGGGTCTGGAGACTGTCCTGCAGACAGAGTGAATACTGTCCACTGGTGAAGGACAGTGCTGTTGTTGCAGGGGTCTGGGAACCTTTCTGTTGGTTCAGAAGCCCTGAAGAAGGATTTTCTTGTTGTATGTTTACAGAAATACTGGGAGAGGGTTTTGCTAACGTTTTCAGGGGTTCTAGGACTGTTCTACAGACAGAGGATGAATTAATGAAGGGACTGGCAATGTATCTTGTGGCCTTGCTAAGCCTTGTATCCCCAGGAACTAAGATTGCTGAGAACTTGCCTCCTGTCAAGATGAAGCAAAGACCTCCATTTGGGTATTAAGTGCTGTGCTTAAAATTGATGTAACTCTAGGGTAGATTCAATTGTGATCCAGGGGTGGGGAACTTTTGACCTTTTTGTGTTCTGTGGTTGAACAAATGAATGTAGTTTACTTATGTTTGGAAACTAATCTCCATTTGAGAAGAGGGGTTTTGTGGTGGACTAAATGAAGGTATAGCCTAGGGGTGGAGTAGTATTTAGAACCGGGACTTTGTAATTGATTGAATGATTGGAAGGTCCTGGGGTGGGGAAGTACTTGGAGATTATTTAATCACACTTAGTAAATGCTGTATTTTGAATGATGTCATGTTTTGATCTTCTCTGTTCTTGGTTGGTCACTAAATAAAATGGAGAGCACCTATGCTGGTATTTTGAACCTTGGGAAGTTGCCTTTCTTTGGGTATTACATTACAGTGGGCTTCAGAGATTCAGGAATCTCGTAATTATCAGGTTCCCTTTCTTACCCTCCTGTCAGCTGTTCATATAACACTTAACAGCACTAACCACAAGTTGGAAAAAGATTGCTGGATCTGTGTTGAACCCCAGCCTCCTTACTATTATGGCTGTTACATTTTTCACAGGGAATGCTTCTACCCACCCAGAGAATGTATCCACCAATACTAGGAGATACCTGTAGTCCTGCACATGTGGTTTTATCTCAGTGAAATCGACCTCCCAGTATTCCCCTGGCTGTAATCCTCTTACTCCGACCCCTACTGGTCCTATATTTTTTTCACATTTACCCGTGCACATATTTTTTTGTTTCACATTTACCCGTGCACGCACATGTCTTACAGCGACTCACAATGCTAGACAGTCACTCATTTAGATCTCCCAGCAACTCACAATGCTAGACAGGTACGGGTGCTCATTTAGATGGGGAATATAGTACCTTTCTTCTCAAGGAGACAGAGTTTTCTTTCCCCCAGATGAGTCTTCAAGTAAAAGCCTTATCCATTCCCTCCCCAGAGTCTCAGGAACTAGGAGGTGATCTCCTGGGAGGAGCCACCAACCTGACTCCTCCTTTTTCCCTTTTGATTGATGGGCAAAAGAATCTTCCATTTAGAATAGGAGGGGAAAATGGGTACAGTGGGAGTTTCCATAACGGAACAGACAGTTGGGGAAAGGGAAGACACAGCAGCTTGGCAGGCGGCCAGATCTGCTGCCCAGTTCCCTACTGCCTCTGGGGCGTCACCCACTTGATGGGCTGGACAATGAATGATGGAAATGCAGGAGGGGAGCCAGACAGAGTCAAGAAGAGATAGGATTTCGGCCCGGTTCTTTATAGCCTTGCCAATTGCTGTAAGGAGACCGTGTTCACAGTAGATAGCAGCCTGAACATGAGCTGTGGCAAAGACATACTGGCTATCAGTGTAAATGTTAGCTGACTTTCCCTCCTAGAGGCAGAGGGCCGAGGTCAGAGCCACGAGCTGGTCGAATTGGGCAGACGACTCTGGAGGGAGGGGGGATGACCATAGGACCAAGAGAGATGGGGAAGACACTACCTCTGCACCAGCCCTGCGTATCCCTGCTTACACAAAACTGCTGCCATCAGTGAAGAGGATTAAGTCAGGGTTCTGCAGGGGTGCGTCAGTAAGGTCGGGTCTCACAGCCTGGACCTGATCAATGACCTGAAGACAATCATGGACAGCAGGGGGAGGGTGGACGAGGTTCAGGGTCAGGGAGTAAAGTGGCAGGGTTAAAAACAGGTTTTTAAAAAGTCAGACGAGGCTGATCTAGGAAGAGAGCCTGGTATTGGGTTAGTCTGGAGTTAGAGAGCCAGTGGGTAGGATCGCTATGGAAGAGAGTCTCCACAGAATGAGGGGTGGGGATGGATAGAGGCTGACCGAAGGAAAGCTAGTCAGCTTCCTTAACAAGGAGGGCCGTTGAATCGACGGGTTGGAGGCAAGGTGGGCAACTTGCAGCCACTGAATCTAGACTTTTGGAAAGATAGGTGACAGGGCGGTGCCAGGAGACCAGGGTTTGGTCGAGGACTCCTTTTAGCTACCCCATTAGATTTAGCAACAAAAAGATTGAAAGGCTTGGAAATATCAGGTAGGGCTAAGGCAGGTGCTGAGGCCAAGGCAGCCTTATGGGTATCAAAAGCCTTTTGCTCTGGGCCGGACCAAGAAAGAGGTCCAGCTCCAGCAGTGGCAGAATAAAGAGGTTTTGCAATTTCTGCAAAACCCAAAATCCAGAGCTGGCAGTAACCTACTGTACCAAAAAATTCTCGAACCTATTTTTTTTTTTTGTCTTTGGGGTTGGTAAGTCTAGAATGGTTTGGATTTGGGAGGGGGAAAGGGATCGAGTGCCCCCTGAGAGAATGTAACCAAGATAGGTGACCTAAGATAAACAGATTTGAGCTTTCTTAGAAGAAATACCCAAAGACTACAAGAGAGAAAGAAGGTCGGAGGTGGCAAATAAACTAGCACTTTCAGTAGGTGCGGAAAGGAGGAGGTCATCAACATACAGAGACACAATGTGAAGGGAGGAGGAGGCTAAGGGGGTCTAGTGAGAAAATCCCCGGGGCCGTCAATCAGTGAATGCTAAGCCCTTCTGGAGAGTGGCAGGCATTTTTTCTTTTCTTTTCTTTTCTTTTCCCAGGGGCATTCATTTTTCCAATGGCCTAATTCCTTACAGTAGGCACATTGGTCCCTCGAAAGAGGGGCGGGCACCACATGGTGTGACGCCCACTCGGGCACCTTGTTTGGGAGTCTGCTTACTATGCACCCCAGGGGAGTTTTTGATGTACTGGCTGAACTTCCCATGTTTTAGGACGAAAAGACAGACAAACAGTATAGTCTTATAAACAAATATATCTTCCCAGTTGAAATCAGAAAAGCTTCCTTGAAGGTACTTGTCTGATAGCCACACAAATACCTGCTTTGCAGAATAAAAACAGAGAGGCTTTAAGCGAATGAGCTCAAGACAAAACTTTAGGAACATAGGACACATAAAGGACAGACAAACAATAGTCCCTACCCACTTGTTCACCTCCTGCAGATTCTGAACAGGAAGCAAATGAGCTCAAGCGAACATAGGACACATAAAGGACAGACAAACAAACATTAAACAGACCACTGATGAGCAAGAGGCCTGATGTCTCAAGCTTTCCCCAGGGAGGAGATGCCCCCTGCACAAAATGGCTACATCTAGCTATTGCCCCCTCCAGGAAACAGAACAGAATTTTACTCACCCCCAAACTAGAGGTCCTGGATCCACAAAAGGCCGAATAAGGAGCAAGTCGAAGTTGGGAGGCAGGTGAGATCCTTCTCTCCTCGAGACCTGGGGCCCTGGAACATCCTCAGGGGCTAGCCCCACCTAGGGATCGGAAGCAGATGCCTCGGGAAGAGGCTGAGAGAGAGACAGAAGATCCCTGAGAATAAATTTGGAAGTGGATTTTATTACCGCAGGACTGCTGGGGTCACATACCCAGATCAGACAATGTGCTGGTTTTTTTTGTTTTTTGGGTTTTGTTTTTTTTTTTGCCTTTTGGAGGGCAATTGGGGTTTAAGTAACTTGCCCAAGGTTACATGACTAGTTTTTTGTGTGGGTGTTAAGTGTCTGAGGCCAGAACCGAACTCAGGTGCTCCTGACTCCAGGGCCAGCTCTTTACTCACTGTGCCACCTAGCCGCCCCTGATGTGCTGGTTTTTAAAGAGATTACAATAGTCAGGTTACATAAGCTGAAACTACAATCAGTGATTGGTCAGTGTATATTTGAATTTACCATGCCCCCAAAATTTTTCCCTAGACTGAACCTAGAATGGGCAGAGATGGGGAAGTGAGGGGGAAGGCAGGGGAAGGGGAAGAATGGAGCAGGGATTTTATCCTAGGCTGAAATTCCTGCTCTTGAATCAATTAGGGGAGGGAAGGGTGGAGTTGTGCTGAAATTCTTGTTCACAGATCAATTAGGGGAAGGGAATGGTGGAGTTGTGCTCAACACCCTCCCCAATCTGGCAAAAGGGAAGAAACATATTAAAGTTATCAAGGACCCTGCTAGCAACAGCCCTGAGGCACCCTGAAGGCCACACCTTTAAGCAAGCAGATAGACCTCTCCAATTCAAACCCCTACATCCACTATCAGGCTCTGCAGCTGTAAGGAGAGGAAAAAAAACCTCTGCACTTGATAAGCCCAATTTTCATCATTAATTTTTGCAAGTGATGATTTGGAAACAAAATTGGTGTCATAATGTCATGTGGGGATCATTGTAAGCCAGAAATAATGTTAGATAAGCAAATTTTTAATCTGAATTTTATTGGAACTACTAGATAAAGAACTTGTTTAAAAAGTTATGTCACTTACATCTTATAATGTTTATATATGCCATATAGAAAATCGGGTATTTACACATCTACCTGAAGTTAGAGAGGACGTTTCAACTAAAACAATTTGATTATCAGTTATTTGGAACTTGTAAGATTATTGAGTTATTTTATTATTTTAATGCTAAAAACTTAAAATTGTTGATTGATTACTATATGTAGAAAGGAGAAGACTGGGTAAAAACTTTATTTTGGATTAATTCTGCCCATTCAGAACATTCCTCCTCCATGTGTGATAGTTAACAACTATCCCGCCCAGTGTCTCCTGCTTAGAATCCATATCAATCTTACTTATGTTGTAAAACTGCCAAAAGCCCATGGAAACTATCTGTAGAGGCAAGGCCATTTGGCCTGAGAAAGAAATTTGCTTTAATTGTAACTTGCTAATAAAGTTGCAAAATATTAAAAAGATTTCTAATCCATGGGAATAAAAAAATTTTAATTATAATTGGCTATGAGCCATGATTTAGTGAAAGAAAAATATTAACTACTTAAGGCTCACCTCAAGAAGATTCTTTTTTTTTAATTTTTAATTTTTTAAGCAAGTGGGGTTAAGTAATTTGCTCAAGGTTACAAGGCCAGTTATTTCTGGGTGTGGTACTAAGTATCAGATCCCAGGTCATCCCTACTCTGGGGCTGGTGCTCTCATTCACTGCGCCACCTGGCTGCCCCTAGAAGATTCTAATATAAATAGCTTTTAAAGTACTGTGATCAGATCCATTTACTATATCTTTTCTGGCTAATACTTTTTGATATCTAAAGAATTCTGCAATCAACTAAAAAATTAGTAAGTTAATAATACTCTGGAGATTTATGTTACTTAAAGACATTTTGTTATACCTTTTTGACTAAAACACTTTGTGATATCTAAAGAATTCCACAATTATCTAGGAACTCAGTTTTTTATCATACTTTGGGAATTCTCGATTTTAAAAGTTTGTTTTGCTCTAAAGTATACACAGAGCTATTAGGTTATAAAATCTTAACTAATCTTTTTTTCTTTTCTCTCACAAAAGTTTGATGATGATTTATAAATCTTAACATTAGAAATATAGCTTACCACATTGATTCTAATTATGAAGTTATTATTACTCACTTTATTCCTGCTTGTAATATAGCTTTTAGCTATGATATTACTGTTAAATGATTTTTTCTTTTCCCTTTCTTTAATATTGAGTCAGATAGCAAATATTTAGTGTACATATGCCAACATATTTGATACTGTTAAACATACTCAGAATACAGAACTTTTTAACCTTTTTCAGAAGTTACAAGCTCTTATAAGATAGAGGCCACTACCTATATTGCAGTTCATTCTTCAATTCCTAAGCCTCTTTATCTAAATAATGCTACTATTAATTAAAAGTTCAAGTTTTTCCAACTTTTTTCCCCAAATATTCTTAGTACTGCATTAGCTTACTCTTATTTTTATCAAAATGCATAGATTTGAGGGGCGGCTAGGTGGCGCAGTGAGTCCAAGAGTGGCCCTGGAGTCAGTAAGACCTAAGTTCGGTTTTGGCCTCCAACACTTTACACCCCCCACACAAAAAAAAAACTAGCTATGTAACGTTGGGCAAGTTACTTAAACCCCAATTGCCCTCCAAAAGGCAAAAAAAAAAAATGCATATACTCTATGTAAATAATTCCATGTTACTCAGGAACAAGCTGGACAGATTGAATGCTGATAATGTTCCTGCCACTAACAATTTATTTCAATCTTTCTGTGATCATTTTAAAAATAATATTAATTACAGGCATACCCCTTATAATAAAGATATTACAACCTAGTTTCTAAAATAAAAAAGGGGGGAGCAATTAGCTACATTAGCTACTGTTTTATACACCCAAAATACATTAGCTACATAAAAACATCACTAAAAATGAGTATACATCAGCAGTTAAAAAATGTGAAAGGTGCATAGTCCCCAAAATGAAGGGAATGTGGGGATTTATTACTGTGGGGGCGAGACTGTGTTTATATATTTTCCAGAAGCTGGGGAATGACCAGTGAGGGTGCCAGAACAGAAATGTCAGGGTGTGTACTCCGAATCACCCAGAAAGATGAAAACACTTCAGCAGCAGCAGAAGAACTCACAGAGATAGAACATGGAAATAAAGAAGAAGTCTCCTAATGTAACCACTACACAAAAATGTTGTGCCCCCATGGGGCCAGATTGAACATTTTTTTTATATCCACCCAAAGAACTGAAACCTGTTACCCCAGGATTTGTATTTCTTGCTGTGATCACTCTGTTTTCTATACAAACTGAAATGGTTCCCTCCTGATTTACATTTAGAGACACCTACCCCTGTCTTGTCACTTGTTTCATATATGGCTGTAATTGTAACTATCTGTATTTGACCCCCTCAAGCCTTCTTTACTTCTACTAATGTAAATCATTTATGGAAAGTCCATACTACATTTTATTGGAATATACCCTGCTTTAACTGTACTCTCAAACAATGTATTAGTGGTTATGATGTCATTATACTGTCTGTAGAACCACCCTCTTTTGGTTTCAGACTTTGGAGGAACCTGCACAAAAGCAATTTCTGGACTTTTACTCATGGGACTAATTGCAACTGTGTCTTCTATTCTCCTTCTCCAATGTACTTATGGATACACCTGTCTATGTATGATTCCTCTGTATGGGATATTGTTTGGATTCATTGTATTCTTGCTCAATGTATATCTAGTAGGGATTTGTACTATTATTTTGTCTACTATCATTGATAAGTTCAACCACTGTGTCTTTGTATTTAGGTAATAAGTTAAAGTAGAGACTTTCAGCAAAAATTAGATGCTTTAAAGGAAACAGAAGAATTCGTGAAAGACAAGCTTGCAGAAACTGAGTTTTGTTGAAGTGCGATTATAGATTTCATCCTATTTGTGTTACACCCATGAAATATAATAGGTCTGATTAGAATTGGCAAAAAGTTAAAAATGGTTTGTTAGGGATTTTTAGAAATACCTCCACAGGAGTGGATTTGGCACAATTTGATAAATTAATTTCTCATATCAATGAGGCCTCCCTGGATAAAATTAAGGTGGATGATTTGGCACGACAAATTTTGGGTTCACTTAAAGAGTTGAGTCCTTTGCATTGGCTATATACAGTGCTTTCACCCCTTCTTCCCCTGGTTATATTGTGTCTCCTTGTGATTTGTATTGTTTCCATATGTTGCCAGGGATGGACTCTTGCTCTGCATGTGGTTGCTACTGAACTGCATTACCTGTACCTTCATCAACAGAAAGGGGGAGATGTTGAGGAACACAGCCAGTGGGGCTCTGACCCTGATGGCTGAATAAGCCCTCTCAGCATAAGACCCTGCTAAACAGGCTGGAATCGGTTCCCTATCACCCAGGAAGGCTCACAGGCATGGGCTTCACATCCCCATGAGAAGTGTGGTTTGCTCTCCTGGCCTGGGAACAAGGATGCTTGCAGTGTTCTCAGGGGAATCTAGCATAATGTAGCAACACAGTATTAACTAGAAGTCTTGGGACCACTCCATCCTGTTCTAAGGAGGTTTAGCGAGGTTTGGAACATCCTGCCTGGTACTCGAACCCTGATAACAAGGATAGAGTACAGGGCCGTCATGTATGAGGCGAATGGGAACTAGGACAATGGTGTAATCCCAAAGACCGTGGCTTATGATGACTATGCAGTTTTACATTATATATACTGGACTCTTAGCTGAATAAAGTTGACTCAGTTTTCCACCATCCTGGAGTCCCTTCTCATTTATGATTGTCAGCCTCTGGGTAAGTAATTTTAATCTGTCTTTTCACCTAACTTTTCCTTCTCAGCTCTGCTGCTGGCCAGCAGGGCTCCTTTCTACCACTATCTCAGACTCTGCCACAGAAGGGCAGGAGTCCCTGATTGGGCTTGGCTCCCCACACAGTCTATGGCATTGATATGATGGTTGGCATTGGAACATCAGATGTAAGTTTGGACACATATCACCACACATTCTGCAGCTTGCTGGGCAAGGATGAAGACAGCTGGAGCCTCTCTTACACAGGACTCCTCCATCACAAGGGTGACAAGATGAGCTTCTCATCACACTTTGGCCAGGGCTCCATTATTGGGGTTCACCTAGACACTTGGCATGGGATACTGACCTTCTTCAAAAACAGGAAATGAATAGGAGTTGCTGCCAGAAATTCTACCCCTGGTTTGCTCCACTGCAGCCAAGAGTAGCATGAAGATGATTGCCAGCCTCATTTCCCTGCAGTACCTATGTTGCTACTACCTGTGCCAACTGCTGCCTGACTCTGGGGACACACTGGAAGGACTACCTCTGCCACCTGGCCTCAAGGAGGTCCTGCACAACAAACTGCGTTGGGTCCTGAGCATGAACTGTAACCTCCTGCCATCACCATCACCCAAGGTGTCAGCATGCTCAGAGAACCCAGAGGCCAAGTCATGTCAAAGGAAGAGGTATTAAAGGACTTATTTTCCAATTAAACTCCCTTGTTGGGCTTGGAGTGGCTTCTCTTTCTTTTCCCTTTCCTCTATGTACTCTTGGGACAAAAAGTAAGATTAGGAGGGGAGGTTGCCCATCCCTATCCTTGGGGCCAGCTCTACTGGTTTGAATTTGCCAAGATATTCCCCTCATTCAGGAAATAGTTTAGGTCACAGACACCTGAACTGGAAGACTGTGCCATGAACCCAAGGGATTTGGCTCAGAAAAAAAATGATCACAGTAAGGCTCCCTGAGCCCTTATTCTAGACTTTGCTGAAGGGTCATTCCAGGTCCTCTTTAGGGTAATGGAGACTGCAGTTCTACTGCCCCCCTCTGGGGATGGTGTATGTTCACTCCTGCTTTGGGCAAAGGTGGAGAGGACGATGCTGCAGCCTAACCTCAGCTGTTCTCAGGTGTCAGGCTGAGAGGGGTGAGGAGAAAAGCTTGCTAATATTAAAATGTGTGTCTGTGTCCCCCCTCCACTCCTTGGGGCTTCAGATCTAGGATCTAGAATTAAAAAAAAATAATAAACCTGCTTTTGCATATTGTCAGCTTCTTCTGTTCCTGTATCAGAGATTGTATCAGATCACTGTAATAAAGTCAAAATAGTTTTTAAAAAAATAAAAAGTAGGTGTCCTGGCTCTGATCTGGGTTCTTTTCTAAGCTCCCACTATAATATTTCACTTGATCTTCAGTTCTCATGACTTAAGTAATCTTCTATGCTGTAGATTTTGAGATCTACTTATCCAACCCTATACCTCTAGTCTCACTTCATATTACACATCCCAGAGGAGACATCCCATAGACATCTTAAACTCAGCATGTTCAATATTGAACTCATCTTTCCTCCAAAACTTTGCCTTTTTCTGAATTTAGCCATTACTGTTGATACATAGAAGATGCTTAATAAATGCTTATTGACTATTAATAATTTAGATTATGTTTTCATGTATTATAATTTTTTTTCAATCAACAAAGTCTACCTTTTTTTCCCTCTTCCCTCCCCATATTGAGAAACTAGAACATTTTCCTTATAATTTTTCGATGCTTTAGATTTCTTCCTTTGAAAACTGCCTATTAATATCCTTTGGCCATTTATGTATTGGAAAAGGGCTCTTAGTCTTATAAATTTGAATTCATTCCTTGTATATCTTGGATATTAACAGATAAACTCACTGCGAAACTTTCCTCAGTTAACTGTTTTCCTTCTTATTTTTTTTTTTATTAAGCAATCAGGGTTAAGTAACTTGCTCAAGGTTACACGGCCAGTTATTTCTGGGTGTGGTGCTGAGTGTCTGAGCCCGGGATTCGATCTCCAGGTTGTTCTGACACTGGAGCCGGTACTCTTACTCTCTGTGCTACCTGGCCGCCCCTTTCCTTCTTATTTTAAATGAATTAGTTTTGTTTGTGCAAAAACTTTTAGATTTTGCATAATCAAAATGATGATCTTCTGTGATCCTCTCTGTCCCTTGTGTGGTCTTGAACTCTTCCCCTAGCCTTGGATCTGAAAGGTAAAATCTTCCTTGTTCCTCTTATCTGCTTATGATGTCACTTTTTATATCTACATCATGGATTATTTGCTATTTATCTTGGTATACTGTGAGAGGTATTGGTCTGTACCTAATTTCTGACAAACTAGTGTTCCTAGTTTGTCAAATAGTGAGTCTTTACTCCAGTAACTGGCATCTCTGTTTACTGAACACTAGACTACTATATTCATTTCCTTCTATATGCTGTGCACCGAATTTTTCCCATTAATCGATTTTTCTATTTTTTAACTAGTACAAAGTAAAATACTACTTTGTAGTAGAATTTGAGATTTGGTATTGCTAGGCCCTCTTACTCTACCCCCTTTACTTTTTTGTTTCCTTCAAGAATCTTGACCTTTGGTTTCTTCAGATTAATGTTATTTTTTCTAGCTTATAAAATAATTATTTGATAGTTTTATTGGTATTGTACTTAATTGAGATAAATTGTCATTTTTTATTGGCTCAGCCTATCCATGAGCGATTAATATTTTTCTTATTACTTAGGTCTGTATTTCTGCAAGGAGTGTTATATAGTTAGATTCATATATTTCCTGTGTGAGACTTGATAAGATTTCCAAATATTTTATATAGTCTATGGTTATTTTGAATGTAATTATAGCTATTTCTTCTGCATTTTACTGGTAATATGTAGACATGCTGATGATATATGTGGATTTCTTTTATATCCTACCACTTTGCTGAATTTATTGTTTCAACTAATTTTAAATTAATTTCTTACTATTTTCTAACTAAATCATTGTATCCTCTACCAAAAGCAGTAATTTTGCTTTCTCTTTGCCCAGGCTTATTCTCTCAATTTGTTTTTTGTTGTATTGCTACTGCTAGCATTTCTAGCATTGTCCAATAACAGTGGTGATGATGGTAATCCTTTTTTTGCCCTGATCTGAGTAGAAAGGGCTCTTATTTTTCTTCTTCTGCCCTATGTTTGCTCTTGCTTTTAGACAGCTTCTGTTTACCATATTAAGTAAAAGTCCATTTATTCCTATGCTTTTGTAGCAGCAAGCACCCCAGGGTCCCCAGGGTGGCTGCCAACACAGGTTCTTGGATCTGCTTTGATAAAGGAAAGCAACTCAAAATTGGTTAACAAGTTTACTTTAATCAGTCAAATATGTATCATTTACCTAGTTCAGGGGAAAAAGGTCAGCACCCCGAACTTCAGAGTATACAGACAGAATTATCAAGACAGAGAAATAGATCAAATTGACAGGTTTCCAAACTGTTCAACCATTACATCCATACCAAATCAACATCTGGGTTTTTCAAAGCTGGGGGGCTCTGGACAACGGCTTCCCAGAGTCTCATCTGAACAAATCACAGAACACTTCTCAAAGTGAGCCCCAAAGCAAAGCCTCAAATCAGGGTTTATATAGCCTTCTCCTGGTTCAGAGAATGTAACAACCTTCTGGACCCACTGGACAATCAAAAAGTATCTACTGAAAAACAAGCCTCCCACCCCAGGCTCCAGGTGTACTTTAGCCTAGGGGCAGGGAAGATCTTAAAAATTTATATTCCCATTACAGCTTTCTAGTACTTATAAGAGAAATAGGTGCACTGGCCTCAGACACTTGACACACACACAAAAAACTAGCCCTGTGGCCTTGGGCAAGTCACTTAACCCCAAATGCCCTACCCTCCCCCCTCCAAAAAGCAAAAAAAAAGAGAGAGAAATAGGTGTTAGATTTTGTAAAAGTCTTTTCATTACTTATCATTATACTCATGTGGCTTTTATGAATTATGATATTAATAGTTAATTTATAGTCTTCCTTATATTCAACAAACCTTGCATTGCTGGTATAAAATCCAATATAGTCATAGAATATAATCTTTCTTTTTTTAAAAATTAATTTGTTTGTTTACTTTTAGTTTACAAGATTCAATTCCACAATTCCTTGAGTTTCACATTTTGTCCCTCTCCCTCCCCTCCCCACCATGGCTGCATATAGTCAAGTATAGGATCTGTAAATACTTTCACATTATACATTAGTCAGGTTATAAAGACAGATTGTATCAGATGGAATGAAAAATGGTAAAGAGGACATAAAACCAAACAAGAAAAAGAAAAAGATCAGGTAGTTTGCTTCAATCTGGATATAAACTCAGTTCTTTCTAGTTCTTTCTCTGGATGTACACATTTCTCTCTATCATGAGTCTTTTGGGATTGAATTATATCACTGCATTGCTGAGAAGAGTCCAGTCTATCGAAGTTGGTCATCACACATATGTTGTATCTGTAATTGTGTACAAATTTCTCCTGGTTCTACTCTTCTCACTCAGATCAGAGTTCTCCTGGTTCTACTCTTCTCACTCATATAAGCCTCTCCAAGTAAATATGAAGTCCATCTGCTCTTCGTTTCTTATAGCACAATAGTATTCCATAACATGCATATACCACAACTTCTTCAGCCATTCCCCAATTGATGGGCACCCCCTTAATTTCCAATTCTTTGCCACCACAAAAAGAGCTTCTATAAACATTTTTGTACATAATCTTTATAATATGTTACAGCAGGTTATTTGATAATATTTTATTTAAGATCTGTCTCAACAATCATTAGAAAAATTGGTCTGCTTTGCTTCTCCATGGTTTGCATATAAAGACCAAATTTGTTTCAAAGAAAGAGATTGGAAAAGTCCCTTTTCCAATTCTGCAAGCAGATTATGTAATATTACAGTTAATTACCCATTTAATGTCTGATTAAAATTAACTCATAAATCCATTTGCTCCTGAAGTTTCTCCCCCCCTTTTAGGGAGTTCCTTTATGGCTTGTTCAATTTCTTTTCCTGATATTGGCTTGTTTAATTAATCTAATTCTTCTCCTGCTAATCTGGGTATTTTGTGGGTTTTTTGGAGGATTTGCTTTCTCTAAATTATGTTTTGTTAGCATATATAATTGGACAAAATAGTTTCTGATAATTTCCTTTATTTCCTCTCCAATTCTATAGATTCTTTTTAAAGTTTTTGCATGAACATTTTAGTTTTCCTTGCTCTTTTTTTTGTCAGATTAGTTTACTTGTTAACCATGTTATTAGTTTGTTGGATTTTTTTAAAAAATAGTTTCTAGGAGCAGCTAAGTGACACAGTAAATAGAGCACAGGGCTCTGAAGTCAAGAGGACCTGAGTTCAAATTTGACCTCAGACACTTGACACTTAACTAGCTGTGTGACCTTCGGCAAGTCACTTAACCCCAATTGCTTTGTCTTCCCCCTCCCAAGAAAAATAGCTTCTGGTCACTTATCAATTCAAAGTGTTTTTTGCTTCAATTTTATAAATCTCTTCTTTGATTTTCAGAATTTCTACTTTGTTGTTTAATTAGAGAAATCTTTTTTTTTAATTTGAATACCCAATTCATTGATTTTTTTTCTTATGTAGATAAAAGCATTTGGAAAATTTAGTTTTCCCCTAAGGACTGCTTTAGCTTCATCCCATAAATTTTGTAATGTTGTAATTTTCCTTGATGAAATTTTCTGTTTTTTCTATAAATTATTTGATCTACCAAATCTTTTGAATTGATTTTTTATTTTTTCTTCAAATATCCTTTACTGAATATAATTTTTATTGTACTGTGATCAGTAAATGATGTTTTTTGTATTTCTAATTTTATGCATTTTTGTGGTCAGGTTTTTTAAAGATGTCATGAATGGCTAAGAATTATGTAAACTCCTTTGTGTTCCCAGTAAATGATCATCAGAGATCTATCATCTCTAATTTTTCTAAAGTTCTGTTCAGGTCCTTTAACTTACATCTTGTTTAACTTTTTATTAGATTTCTCTAGATCTGAAAAGGGTACACTGAAGTCTCCTTCTATTATTATTTGACAATTTCTCCCTGAAATTTGATTTTTTCCTTCAAATATTTTGATGCTATATTATTTGGTACATCTTTATTAAGTATTAATATGGATTCATTTTCTATTGTTCCTTTAAACATAACGTAATTTCTCTGCTTGTTTTATTATGCCAAAATTTATTGTAGCTTTATCTGAGACCATGATTCCACCCCTTTCTTTTTTGAGTTCACCTGAAGCACAACAGATTTTGTTTCAGTCCCACACTGTCAGGGACATACGTGAATCTTTCACGTAGAGTTTCAAGTTTGTTTTTCTTGTAAACATTTTGTTAGATACTTGAATTTTCTAATCAATTGTGGTATCATCTTTTGCAATATGATTAAGAGTGCCTCTTATTCATCTTCGTGGTTATGATTATTAATTGTGTTTTTTCCTTTCCTATATTTTTTATCTCTTCTCTCCCCTTCCTCTTTACAAATAAGAAAGTGGTAGAGGAAAGGGAGTTTACCTAACACCTGTGATAAATGAAATGCCCTGTGGCCAGTCTGTTGCCCCTTTTCTCTTCCACATGCCTCATCCTAGGTTTTTACTCTTTCTTCCTTTTCTTTTTATCCCCCCTTCCAGCCTTGGAGTTTGTTTTACTGATAACTATACCCTTATTTGTCCTGCCTGTCCCTTTGAACTCCTTCATCCTCCCTCCTCTCTTCCTATCCATCCTAATTTCCTTTTGAGTTTAATGCATTTCTGTATCAATGTTGCAATGTGTATGTGTTACCACACATACGTTATTAGTGGCAATAACTTGTACATCAGCCATTACTGACATTTTGTATGTGGAGTATGTACTGCCTTCTAAAAAAACGCCTTTGTTTCCAGTGAGGTAAGTGCTTACTAAAGGCTTACCGTCTGACCAACTGACTGACAAGTGAAGGTACATAACCATGTGGACAGCTAGCTGCTTCAAAGCTTAGGTTACAATGCATCCCAAGTTCCCAACAAGATTTTTCCAGGTCCCTTGAGAAAGACATTCATCAGAACTAGCCACGGGGATTTATGTACATGCCTATCTTTTTGTCTTGGATGTAGTAAACATTACCATAAAGTACAGCCTTTTTGGTCTTGAGGGGCAAATGTGCTTTTTTTTTTTTTTTTGACAGGAGAGAGATTACCAGCAAAGTTACTTTGTCCTTTTACTTCAAACTCCTTAGGTGCCTTTCCAGTAGGCTACATAAATTCAATATTGAAGACCCTGACTTTCAGCAGTTTCCTTGTGATCACTTCACAATCTGATTTAGCAGTAGAGTAAGCTTTAATTCACTCTTATATTCATGATTATAACATTTAGCCCTTGAATTAGATAAACCTGTATATTATTTTAAAAAAAAAAAAGACCCCTACCTGCCTCTGACTTGGTTTCCTAACGTAATGTGCCCAGTAAATGAGGGAGGTATATAAGTACTCTTAATAAATCAGTTGACCTTGGACACCAATTCCATCCTACACCCCCAACCCCTTCCTTAAGTGCATTATGCCAAGCTCCAGGGTAAGGTAAGGATCACTTTAGTCAAAACCAATTGGTCTAAAAGCAAGGTCTTCTTGACTAACTAGGAGAGAAGCAGAAGAAAAAACAAGTTGATTGTTCTTCCTGAGGGGTAAAAAAGAAAAGACCTTGGCTGTGGAGTCAGCCTACATCTTCTCTTTGTGAACTGCCTAGCCATTTCAGGAGAATGGCCCCAGATTCTGCTTATGAGAAAACCCTGGTCTACCCATGTTTCATCATGGTTAGAATATTTGAATGTACTCCATTTACTAGCTTGAACCAGGCTTCTATCTATGTAGCTTAAAAACTTGTTCACATCCACTCATGACCCTTTCAATACCTCCCACCTTAGTCTGTCCTACATGTAGCTGTCAGTCAAGAAGCAAATATTGGGGGCAGCTAGGTGGTGCAGCAAATAGAGCACCAGCCCTGGAGTCAGGAGGACCTGAGTTCAAATTTGACCTCAGACACTTAAAACAAAAAAACTGTGTGACCTTGGGCAAGTCACAACCCCAATTGCCCTACCTTCCCCCCTCCAAAAAAGCAAAAAAAAAAAAAAAATAAAGAGGCAAGTATTTATGGTTTGTGCTAAGCACTAGGGATACAAAAGTGATGCATGCATTATTTATTCCCAATTTGAAGATCTTCCTTGCCCCTTCCTTAATGGGCCTCACTTAGAAGCCCAACAAGGAAAGCTTGCTTAGAGGAGGCTGGTTTTTCAGATGGGTCCACCTTTTGTTACTTTGTAATTAGGCAGTGGGTCATGAAGGTTGCCATGTTCTCTGACCCCGAAGAAGTCTATGTATACCTCTGGGGTGAAGTTTTGCTTTGGGACTCATTTATGTGAAGAGTTATATGATTTGACCAGATAAAACTCTGGGTAGCCACTGAGCCCCCAGCTTTGAAAACCCAGATGTTGGTGCTTCTCTCTCTGGTAACTAACTCTGTATGTATGTAATGGTCAGACAACTAGAAGCCATGTCTCTTAGTCTGTTGAATACATCTCTGTATTTTTTGCCTGCTTGTAATTTCTGTTTGGATTCGCATGGTTTTTGGGGGGTTTTTTGCTTTTTGGAGGGGGGAGGGCAGGGCATTTGGGGTTAAGTGACTTGCCCAAGGTCACAAGGTTAGTAAGTGTTAAATGTCTGAGGCCAGATTTGAACTAAGGTCCTCCTGACTCCAGGGGTGGTGCTCTGTTCACTGCTCCACCTAGCCACCCCCTGTATTTGTATTTTCTGAAAATCCCCTGAACTAAGTGAATGATATGTGTGTGTGTGTGTTTGATTAAAGTAAGATTGCTAACCCCTTTTGAGTTGCTTTCCTTTAGAAAAGCAGATCAGGGAGGCCAGGTGGTTCAGTGAGTAAGAGCACTGGCCTCAGAGTCAGGATAACCTGGGATCGAATCCGGGCTCAGATACTTACCACCACACCCAGAAATAACTGGCCGTGTAACCTCGAGCAAGTTACTTAACCCCAATTGCTTTATTAAAAAAAACAAAAACAAAAAAATCTAGAAAAGCAGATCAAAGAACCTATGCTTGCAGCCATCCAGGGTATGCTAGGGTGCTTGCTGTTACACTGAGGAGCAGGGTCCCCAAAGCCTTACTTCCTACATCTTCTGAATCTCCTCCATTTTTCTCAACTGTCTCTGTCATCCATTCTCTTTTCAGGTGGCTGCCATTCTTCTCCAATCTGGTTTATCTGCCTCAAATCAGGGTCTCCTCAAGCATAGTGACCCATCTCTAAGCATGACTACCACATCCCCTTAGAGTTTTAAATTTAGCCATGAGCAGGTGAGGGTTGTCTTTCTAATGCTATCTCAATTACAAGCCCTCACCATTTTGTTTCACACCATGATTATCAATTGATATCAGTTAGCCCAACTTAATTAGCTTTTAGAAAGGAGTCTTAAGGTGGAAAAATTGATAGAGTTGAAATAAACATTCCTACCAACAGTCTGCAACATATTCTCCCTCCACTATTTACAGAATCCAGAGAAAAGTGAGCTCAAGCATTCAGAGTACATGTAACCCACAGATCATAATAAGAGGTAACTTCACAACTCCTGGAAATACTTTTGTTGTAGACCTCAGGATGTTACCCTTAGGTATAGTGTTGATGCCCATGGGTTCAATTATTATCTCTACACAAATGATTCCCAGTGATATATCTGGGGCCTTTCTTCAAAGGTGAGAGGCATCAGTCAACCAAGGCAAGGAAATGTGGGACAAGATAATTTATCTTCCCTCAATCTCGCCAGTTGATCTGACTCTGAAAAATTGCTAGTTCAGACACACTTGAACTGTCTCTGCTCCAAACTTATTTACCCCACTAGTGCTGACTCTCCCCATATTCCCAGAAGGAAGCTTTCATCTCTGGATCTGGGTCTCAGAGCTACGTCACATGTGGAGTGGTGGCTATGAATGCAGTGGCCAACCTCTCACTGAAGTTAGTATGACCAACAATGTGTGGTTCTCTCCTTTCCTTTTCTCTCCTATAGACACAGGAAGTCTTTTTTTTTTTTTGAGGGGAGAAGGTAGGGCAATGGGAGCTAAGTAACTTGCCCAAGGTCACACAGCTAGTGTGTGTGTGTGTGTGTGTGTGTGTGTGTGTGAGAGAGAGAGAGAGTGAAATGTCTAAGGCAGAATTTGAACTCAGACCCTCCTGACTCCAGGGTAGGTTCTCTATTCACTGTGCCACTTAGCCACCCCATAGGAAGTCTTTTCAAGGGTAAAAGAAAAAGAATAGAAAAGAAAAAAAGAATAGAACTAGAAGAGAGATTTGAAAGGTCTATATGCCAGCATGTGTAGACCTTCCTGCTTCTACTTATTAGCATTTCCATGAAAACATTAAGAACATATTTTCCCCCAATTCAGGATGAATACCGTAAGGAAGAGAACAAGTGAATCAAAAAGGGAAAAGACTTAAAGATGTATAGGTCTTCTCACTCTAACAACTGAGACTCACTGCTGGACTCAGGGCCTATGGTGCTATATGTTCTCCCTCTCAGAGAATCAGGAGCCCCTCTTGGAACTATGCCCACTCTCAGTCCAACCACTGGATGAGTGGTCAGTACAGTAGGTAGCCAGACTGCAAAGAAGTGGGGTCTGACTCCTTTTCCTACATTCTTTGGCTCGTTGTGCCCCTACCCCAACTCACTCCCAGGCACCTAGGAAAAGTTTGCCTATATCATAGGTTTGGGTCATGTCTAGGCCTCAAAGTAGAAGAGACCTGAACGTACATTCTAAGTCAGATATGGTACAGGTACTTACTTCCTACACATAAAAGAAATACTAAACACAAAATACCCAGAAGCTCTATCATGGTATCTTCATTCCCCCCACACACACACCCTATTCCCCTCTTTTTCTTCCTTGGCTGGTGCTGACTTGGTCATCCCATTAAGTTGAGGTGGTTCCCTAGAGGCAGCCAATGCAGCTACAACTCACCTTCAAGGTCCTAGGGGTAACACCAGTATGAGGGGGCACAGTTCCACTATTCATAGTATTATTGTGCTTTCTGTTTACATAAAGTCAATCATGATGACTCCATTAAATCTTAAACAAAATATTTATAGGAACACCCAAAATATAGCCCATTCACAAAATGGGTCACACCCTCCCTCTAGTGAACCCCATATTTAGGGAGGAAAATGATTCCAACTGTATATAAACTTTGCAACAAAGTACATGAGTAGGGAAATCTATATACCTGGGGCAATTCCGTGCTGTGGACTGCAGGCCTTGATGTCCTTGATCTCTTTAGAGAACAGAATGCAACACACATGGATGTTTATCTTCTATATTTTTCTACTAGACAAAAATTACTTTTCTGCTAGTCATAGGCTGCTGAAAAAATGTTAAGCTCTTAATAAAACAGTAGCATTGGGGCGGCCAGGTAGCACAGCAAGTAAGAGCACCGGCTCCAGTGTTGAGAAGACCTGGAGATCGAATCCCGGGCTCAGACACTCAGCACCACACCCAGAAATAACTGGCCGTGTAACCTTGAGCAAGTTACTTAACCCCGATTGCTTAAAAATTAAAAAAAAATAAAATAAAACAGTAGCATTTACACTCCTACAGGAAAGCTGAGCAGTGCAGTGGAGAAAGTGCTGGTTCTGGAGCCAGGAAGACTCATACTCCTAAATTCAAATCTGGCTTCAGATGCTTACCAGCTGGGTGACCCTGGGCAAGTCACTTAAACCTGTTTGCCTCAGTTTCCTTATATGTAAAATGAGCTGGTGGGGAAAAAAAAGGCAAACCACTTCAGTATCTCTGCCAAGATAACACCAAAAAAAAGATCATCATGAAGAGCTGGACACAACTGAAAATGATAAAACAACAGTAAGCATTATAACTCTTTCAGTAAGACAGCCCTGAAACTTGAGTCTATAGCTTTCCAAGGCTGCTCCTTTGGCTGTGAGATAAAGCAGAGCCAAACCATTTCAGTGACAAGACATTCTTGTAAGGCAGTATACTGCAAATCTCTTCAGATCTGCACTCTGGGATTGGAGATATTTCCCTGTCTTAAACTGTGAAAGGTACTAAAGAGCCATCCATACAAGCCCAGTTAGCCCTTGGTACAACAGGATTCTGCTTTCTCCCAATCAGCTACCTGAAGCTACAGAGCTCTCTTCCAATCAGAGCTCCCAGAGTAGCTGCAGCGCTATCTTTTGTCAGTCAGCTCTCACGTTGTAGATGGGGCTAAAGACCAAGACAAATAAGCTCAGGCAGCTTTCTCCAATCAGCAGCAGCCAGAGTTCAGCCTAGAGAAAATGATCTTACCCTCTAGATCTCCTCCACTTACTTCTGCTCTCTCCATCATCACTTTTTCTTTTTTAGTACGTAGGTGTAACTCTTCTTCAGCATTTTCCCTCCAGGCATCATTTCTCAGGCCTCTTTAAAGCATTTGCTGTTTTCTTTTCTGTTGCCCAAACATATCTATAGACTAGACGTCTGGGTCGGGGCCTGTGCACCCTGTTCCTGTTGCCACAAGGCTCCCTGTTCTTTTTTTGAACTGCATTTTCAAATTTGTCAGGTATTTGTCAGGGATCTGGGCTCATCTACATCCCAACACACCACCATCTTCCCATCTCCTGACTATCTTTCTAGACTGACTATACATTACTCCCTGTTGTGTGCTTTCAAATTCCAGACTGGCCTACTACCAGGTGAGCAGCTGTCAGGAAAACCTGAGTGCAAATATAATTGTAGATACTTACTAGCTGTGTGACCCTGAACAAGTCAATTAACCTCTGCATGCCTCAGTTTTCTCAACTGTAAAATGAGGACAATAGCATCTACATCACAGGGTTGTTTTGGAGGGCAGCTAGGTGGCACAGTGAATAGAGCACCAGCCCTGGAGTCAGGAGGACCTGAGTTCAAATCTGGCCTTAGACACTTAACACACACACACACACACACACACACACACACTAGCTGTGTGACCATGGGCAAGTTACAACCCCAATTGCCCTACCCCCCCCTCAAAAAAAAACAAAAAATAAAAAAGGTTGTTTTGAATGTCAAGTAAGATAATATTTGTAAAAAGCACTTAGCACAATGTCTAACACACAGTAGACACTATATAAATACTTATTCCCTTCCATACTTGCTCTTCCCCTATGGTTGCATCCCATTTCCTACCTCTATCCCCCATGCCTCAACTGTTTTCTCATTTCTGCCTCATGGAATCCTAACTCCCCAAAACACCTTCCCACAAGAGGCCTTTCCTGATCCCTCCAGTTTTTATTGCCCCCCCCCATCTGCTTTGTAATTATTTTGAGTATATTTTGCTGTTTATTTATCCACATATATGTTGTATTTCCTCCAACAAAATATGAACTCCTTTGAGGGCAAGGATTGTCTCTTGTTTAACTTTCCATCACTACTGCCTAGCACATTAGCACACTGCTTAATAAATGCACTCTGAATTGAAAGAGGATAATATTGAGGGGGTGGGTTAAGTTGTGGAATAAGGGAGAGGGAGATCCCAGCCTGTGGCCTCTATTTTCTCCATCAAAGGAAGGTTCTTTGCTGAAAGGGAGGGAAAGGGGTGTAGTATAGGGGGATAGAGCAGAGAGAATTTAAAACCATGACTGTAAGAGGTTCATCTATCAAGGAAGAAGAAAAGAATTGTCCAACAGCATTGAGGCTTCAGGTCAGATTAGATAAAAATGTGTAGTAAACCCTGTGACCCTGTTACTTCTCTGCTGGCAAAGAAGGCCATGATCAGTGTAACTAAGAGGTGGCTTTGAATGTACAATCAACTTTATAGGGTTAAGACTGAAGGGAGAGGAAAATAAGGCCAGAGCATTTGTGGAATTTGGGGTACAGAAAGGGGTGAGAAGTGTCTAGAGGTTTCAGTGAAGATGAATAAATTTAGGATTCATGAGAGAGGAGGGGGAAGCTCATCATTCAGGATCACGGAGGTAACACAATTATACAAGTAACCGTGAGATACAAGTATAACATGTAATGACACGTAGCTGACTCTTTTGTATAAAAAAAAAATACAGGATGCAGCCCAGGGATCCTAAGCTGTCTGACTATATTCCAGTTGGGGAGAAGGGGAGGTTCATACCAAACAAAGCTGAAAGAAGGGAGGGGGAATCCTCAAGGGAGCTGGAGGTGACTAAGCTTGCTCTCCCCAACTCCAGCAGCATTGATAGCAGCAGGAAGATCAGTGGTTAATATTTCTGAGAAAAGGCAATAGAGATAGAATAGATTCCTTGGCTCTGGCCCTGAGAAAGTAGACAGGAAGTCAGTGATGGTTATCAGAGGGTTAGAGTGATTGATCTCCACCACTAGGTTCTGCAGGTTACAGATGCCTAGCAGGGAATGGTGTAACGCCAAGCAAAGGCAACTTCCCAAAGGTTAAGAATACCAGCATAGAAGCTCTCCATTTTATTCAGTGACAAATTAAGAACAGAGAAAATCAAAATACAGCATAATTCAAAATACAGCATTCACCAAGTGTAATTCAATAATTTCCCAGTACTACTCCACCCCTGGACTGTACATTCATTTAGTCAATCCCAAAGACCCCCTTCTCAAATGGATATTAGTTTCCAATCATAAACAAAGTACATTCATTTGGTCAGTCACAGAGCACAAAAAAGTCAAAAGTTTCCCACCCTTGGATTACAACTGGAAGGCAGGCAAGTATGTTTCTGGAAAGGCCATCTACTCCAGAGTTACAAGCTTAAGCACAGCATTTAATACCCAAAGAGAGGTCTTTTCTTCATCTTGACATGAGGCAAGTTCTCAGCAATCTTTGTTCCTGGGGAGACAAAGCTTAGCAAGGCCACAAGATACATTGCCAGTGTCCTCATTAATTCATTCTCTGTCTGCAGAACAGTCCTAGGACTCCTGAAAACATTAGCAAGACCCTCTTCCAGGATTTCTGTAAACATACAACAAGAAAATCCTTCTTCAGGGCTTCTGAACCAACAGCGAGGTTCCAGAACTTCTGCAACAACAGCACTGTCCTTCACCAGTGGATGCAATTCACTCTCTGTCTGCAGAACGGTCTCAGGACCCCTGAACCAGCAGCAAGGTTCCAGGAACTCTGCAACAAGAGCACTGTCCTTCACCAGTGGACAAATCTGACAAAACAACATCAAAACAAAGTACCAGAATAACAGCCATGTCTCCTCAGTCCTTGGCAGCTCTGGCTGGCAGCTCTCAAAAGTCCTGGGCAGCTCAAATTTGCCCTTAGCAATCCTAGAACAGTCTCTGAAGAAGGATTTTCTTGTTGTATGTTTATAGAAATCCTAGAAGAAGGTTTTGCTAATGTTTTCAGGAGTTCTAGGATTTTTCTTTGAGATTGACTAAATGAATGTACATCCCAAGGGTGGAGTAGCACTGAGAAATTACTGAATTACACTTGGTGAATGCTGTATTTTGAATTATGCTGTATTTTGATTTTCTCTGTTCTTAATTTGTCACTGAATAAAATGGAGAGTGGCTATGCTGGTATTTTGAACCTTTGGAAAGTTGTCTTTACTTGGCATTACAAAGGGTCAAGTCAACTAGCATTTACTGAGTGTAATGTGTCAGGTATTATTTTAAGTGCTGGGGATACAAAGAAAGAAGAAAGGGAAAATGGTCCCTGCTCTCGAGGAGCTCTCTCCCAGTCAAATGGTAAAAAACTGAACTTCCCTTCTCATTCCCATTGCTTGTACATCAACAAGTATTTGTGATTTGCTTTCTAATTATAAACTTAGCTCTTTCTTTATAGTGATTTTGCCTTTTCTCTAGCTAAGTGTGGTCAATCAAGAAATGCATTTGCGTGCCTTAACTTTTGAGTATTTTGGGTTGAGCAGCAGTGTAACAATATACCTGAAATTCATGTTTCCATCTGAGGAGATGATATGTTCCCTGGGCATTTACTTAGCTGAATTCAGGAGTTCATTTTGATCTGAGCTGGAACCCCAGTGGCAGGGAACTTGAGCATGCCTAGAGCTACAGTTAAGTCTTCTTTCTCTCTCTCCTCTCTCTCTCTCTCTCTCTCTCTCAGATACAGAGAGAAGGGAGGGGAGAAGGAGATAGAGGAGAAAGTCCAGCCTCTGAGTTGGCCTAGTAGGATATGGATTCTGCCTCCTTTCTGATGGTAAGGAGGAGGGAAAAGAACATTGCCTCTTTACAGCACTCTACAGCTAGTGTTGCATTCCTGGCCCAATTTAAGAATCTATAATGAGTCCCATCTAGTTAAAACATTGGCCCAAACCTCTAAGAACCTTTCCCTCTCCCCAACTATAAGGGATTAGATCAGACTAAGAGCAAGCAAAGGGTAGAAACCTTGTCTTCATACCCCCAGACTCCACCAAAATTTAGCACTTAGTTTGGCATGAAATATCCTAAGATCACAGAATCTCAGTTGGATGGGCACCTGAGATGCCACCTTGTACAACCCACAACTAAACAGGAATCCCCCCTACAACATTCCTGACAAGCTAATATCTTTGCCTGACAGCCTCTAATGCCACAAAACCTGGTTTCAAATCCCCACTTCTGAAGCTCAAAAGTGTGGACACTTCTGTGGAGAAGGGACCAGCTATCCAAGGCAAGCCAGCCTAGCTGAAACAAAAGGCACCCTGAGAAAGTCAAGGAGTTGATATGTGCCAGGCAGGTGAATCAGATCTCTACTCTTGCCTCCCTTCAGACTCCAATGGAGAAATCTTAGAGCTCTGAACCCAAGAACCAGGAGAATAGCAGCACTCCACAGATTACTGTACAGCCAGGGGGCTTCCTCCTAGAGAAGAGGTTCCCAAACTTATTTGACCTACCATTCCCCTTTCAAAAAAAAAAAATTACTCAGCACCCCCTCTGGAAATCTTTAACGGGTGTAATGGGAATGCAAATTTGGAAGATCTTCCCTGCCCCTAGGCTAA
>NW_027186448.1:470439-487111 GCF_028583685.1 Petaurus breviceps papuanus | reverse complement strand
TGAGGCTTTGTTTTGGGGGCTCACTTTGAGAAGTGTTCTGTGATTTGATATGGATTCTGGGAAGCCGTTGTCCAGAGGCCCCCCCCCCCTTTGAAAAACCCAGATGTGGAAACCCAGATGTTGACTGGGTATGGATGTAATGGTTGGACAGTTTGGAAATCTGTCTACTTGATCTGTTTCTGTCTTGATAATTCTGTCTATGTACTTTGAAGTTGGGGGTGCTGACCTTTTCCCCTGAACAAGGTAAACGATATATGTCTGACTGATTAAAGTAAGCTTGTTAACCCATTTTGAGTTGCTTTCCTTTAACAAAGCAGATCCAAGAACCTGTGGTGGCAGCAAACCCTGAGGACGCTCGGGGTGCTTGCTGCTACAAAATGGCATCACGAACAGGATCTGCAGAGTAAAAGGAAAGTATGGGGACTGGGATAATGGTTTGTTTCCCAGTTGTGGTAGCTGTGATTCTGTGGAGCTGTGGAGCAGGAGAGAAGAATGGCCTGCATGTGGACTTCGCTGAGCTGAGAGCAAGAATGGTGAGCTGCCTGCATCGGGACCTGGGCAGAAGCCAGGAGCAGCTGCCGCCTGCGAGAGGAGAAGGAACCCAGGAGTTCAGAATTCAGCCACAGGAAAAGATAAGAACTGAGCAGCAAAACAGGGGCACTGAATGTGTTTCCTTGCTGCATCCCACAGCTTGGGACCCAGGGGGAGGATGGACTTGTGACTATGGTGGGTGGGATGAAGTGCCTTGGATCCCCAGGGACCCCACCTTGTTGGTTTTGTTGCCCAGCCCCCTCTCTGTACTTGGAAGCAGAGGCTGGAGCTGTGTGAGGGGAAAGACACCCCCCCCCCAGGAACTTTATTTGAACTCTTGTTTTGAATTGAGGTGATAATGCAAAGTACTTTGTGTTTGTTTAAGGCCCAGTGGCCACTTTGGTAACTTTAATTCTGTATCTTGAAAATGTGACCTAAGAGATGTTTAGTGCTAATTCAAAAGTAAATTGTCTATGCTATGGGCATGAAAGATCTTGGGGCTGAATGTAATGGGAATGCAAATTTGGAAGATCTTCCCTGCCCCTAGGCTAAAGTGCACCTGAAGCCTGGGGTGGGAGGCTTGTTTTTCAGTAGATACTTTTTGATTGGCCAGTGGGTCAATAAGGTTGTTACATTCTCTGAGCCAGGAGAAGGCTATATAAGCCCTGATGTGAGGCTTTGTTTTGGGGGCTCACTTTGAGAAGTGTTCTGTGATTTGGTCTGGATTCTGGGAAGCAAATTGAACCCTTTGAGTTGCTTTCCTTTAACAAAGCAGATCCAAGAACCTGTGCTGGCAGCAAACCCTGAGGACGCTTGGGGTGCCTGCTGCTACAACGGGTTTTCTTTTTCTTTTTAAATTTGTGTCATTTCAAAAATATAATTTTTAAAAATATGTCTTAAATTTTAAAACTTATTGTAAATGTGTGGTTTTTTTCTGCATTGAAATTTTGATGATGCAATATTGTGTCATGTAACCATATAGTATTGTATTTTAAATAAGTCATTACACGAACTTATTCCTGCCCATGCATGCTGGACTTTCCAACAATGTGAAACATACTTGCCTGTCAACACTTGCTTGTCAAGACCTGTCAGTGGACTTAACCACTGATCCATTATAACTTGCATTTCATGTGTTTATTTGGAAAATAATGTAACCACTACGACTTTAACTCTGTTATACAACAGATGAAATGTACAAACAACAAACCGTTTTCCAAAATTTTCTTCTCTTCTCTTCTTTCCTTATGCTTTCACCACTCCCTTATTTTTATTCAGTGCCTCCTAAATCCACCCAAGCCTACTACTGTCTTCCTGGATCATTCTAGTGGGAATCTCTCTGGTCTTGCTTCTAGCCCACCTCCTAAAGCCATCATCCCAGAGAACAAACCCTAATGATGATAGGGCCTGGCACCTGCTTCCCAAGTCTTTTGTACATCATTTGTTATTCAGCTGTGTCCAATTCTTCATGACACTGTGGACCATAGCATGCAAATTCTGGCCATGGAATTTTTCTTGGTAAGGATACTGGAGTAGTTTGCCATTTCCTTCTCCAGTGGATTAAGGCAAACAGAAGTTAAGTGATTTGCCCAGAGTCACATGGCTAGTAAGTGTGTGAGTCCACAACTGAACTCAGGTCTTCTTGACTCCAGGTCCAGCTCTCTATCTGTTGAGCCACCTAATTCCCTTCCTTCCTCAGCAACCACAACTATTGAAGATCCAGGAAAGAAAGCCTTTGGCTTTGTCTAATGGTTTGTAACCCTGGTTTTCAAGCCTACAATGTTTGTATAAGACTCTCATTGGTGAAAAGAAGGCATCTACCCCTATATGTAGGATGTCTGCTGCCCACATAGGTCATGAGTATTCCATATGGTTTGGCTAAGTGCAATTCAAGAGAAGCATCAAAACTATCTCTCAAAATCTTGCCCACTCCCCTCCAAGGCAAATTTTGATTCTTGCCCTGGAGAGGAGTAGGAATTCTGAGAGAGGAGTACCAGATTAGGATTATATCTATCTGCTCCCCCAAATATTATTAGTCTAGGGAAATGTGTTTTTTAAGGCTCAAGCCATTTTCCTAATCACTGTGCCTTAAAAGAGAAAGGTTGTTGTTTGTCCTTCCTTCTCCAAGAGGACTGTGACATCAGGAAGGTGACACCATTAACAGGCAAGTGAATTATATTTAAGTGAGGGAGGGCTGTGCAAAGTCACCAGCCTCACTCTTTCCACCAGAGCCATCTGGGTACAGTATAGAAATATAGATCAGGTTGACTGGAGATGGCCCTAGACGAATAGGGATACCCTGGCCTTTTTAAGCTAAGGTCTTTAAAAAGTGCCAGTTTGACTGAGGCAGCACCCATTCAGTAATTAAAGCTAGGCAAAAAATAAGGCAGAAAATGGCCACTTAACTTAGTAAAAAAAAAAAAATCTGTCTGGAAGGGGAAGACCCTTAGGGTTTCAGGCCAAAACAGACACAATTGCTATTTACATTCACTCTGAGCCAGTCAGAGCCCAAGCAAGAAGAAGAGGCAGCCCTAGCTTATATCCAAAGTCTTCCTACCAAATGCCAGTTACATAAATGTTGATCGTAATTTTTTTTCCTTTCTTTTTATCCCTATCAATTAGCACTGTAATTGGCACATAGGAGGTGCCTAATCCCCATTCCAAATCTGAAAAATGAGAGGGTTGAATTCCAAAAACGCTTTCAGCTCTAAATCTATGATACTATTACTAGATGGCCTCTAAGATCCCATCCAACAGTCTCTTAAAACATTAATAATTATTATTATGAAATAATTCCTATTTATTTCGTATTTATTCCTATTTTTATTTGTTCGTATGTTGTATATTATCCCTATTTATTCGTAATTCCTATAAATTCGTATTTATAGAGTTCAAATTATCAGGTGTTTTTTTTTTTTTCTTAGCTGAGCTGAAACCTGTATCTCTGTCACTGCTTCTAGTTTTCTCCTTCCAGATAGAGCAAAATAAGGTGGTCCTGGTGCACTGGAAAGATTATTGTTCCAATTCAATTCAACTGGACAAACTATTTCATAAGCTATGTGTAAGACTCTGGGGGATAACAAGAAAAATGGTAAAGTTCCTACCCTCAAAAAGTTTACATTCTACTGGAGGGAGAGAAAACAACACATAGGCAAAATATATACAGAATAAAGGCGAAATTGTGGTGCAAGTGGACACAGGACCTGAGTTCAAATCAGTAATGACCTTCAGCCATGTCATTCAGACCTAAGAAGTCACTTAACTTCTCTAAGGCCTCAGTTTTCACATCTGCAAAATGGAGATAATAGGGGTTGTGAAAATCGAATGAGATATGTGCCAGCAATTGACACACTGTAAGCGCTTTACGGACGTTAGTTACTATGGTTATTGTTGTTGTTATCACGGGGTCGTTGCAGGGAGAATTATAATCCAGGATACAAAGTTAAATATTTGGGGCTTGGAATCTAAACTGAATTGCCCTGGGTCTGCCATACAGATCGCTTGACATGTCCGGACCTACTTATTCGCCTGGAAAAGAAGGGAACTGAACTGGACCCCCAGTCCCTGGGGTCTGTTCCAACTCCTGGGAATGAACCAGGGAATGAAGCATGTTGGTTCGGCCACCTGCCCTCACTTGCCATGGCGCCTGCCCTGCTTCCTGCCCACAACCTCGCTGGGGCTGCTGGGATTGGGGTTTTCCAGTCTCGTGTTCTCGGGCTGGCGGTAAGTTTATACCACTCAAAGTTGGGAGCTGTGGTCAAGAGAGCAGGTAGGGGATCCCTGCCCTTTCTGGGCCGCTCTCCAGTTCGCTGCAGTTTGGGGGGCCAGGAGAAGTTGCCGCTGTTAGGTCTAAAAGCCGAGGGCGATTCTGGGAGTGGTTATAGCGCCAGCTCCGGGCGATGCGGGTTTTAGAGGTCGGAATACCTGGGAATGGGGATGGGGGTGGGGTGGGGTTTCCCCTACAGGTGAAGCACTGAGGAAGGGACTTAGAGGAGCGGCTGTGCCTGAGTGGAAGCGTCTCCTTTCTTCCCCACGCTGTCCACACTCCCTGGGGGTCACCCACTACCCTCTATCCAGGCCAAGCCCCGGGCAGAGGGGGTGGGGCGGGGGGCGTACTTTGTGAATGACTGGCGGGACGATCCGGAGGCTTTGGAGAAGATACTTTCCCTGAAGTTACTTTTAGTGGACACTTTAGAGTGTCGACGCCGGGGCTTTCTAAAGTAAAAGGTACATTTCGGGAGAGGGGAGTGGGAGCGCGCCACGTTTTGGGGCCGAGGCGGTCTACTCCCGGAAGGCCTTTAGGTCACTTTCCTAGACGCTGCGGGTAAAGGCCCTGGAGCTGTAGGAAACAAAGACCAACTTTTGGAAGACCCTTTGTCCTAGGAGGTAGGAAAGATATTCTGCTCTCGGCTGGTCTGGGAATCATCGCCTTCAGGAAATACAGCTTGCGGGGAGGGGGACTGAGGTGAGCGGGATGAACTATGGCGCTCCTGCCGTGGCGGGAGGGGGCGGAGAGTGAATCCAAATAAATCCAGTTATTATGGTTTACGAGCCCCCAACCCACCCACTTCCTGGGAGAAGGGAGTATCCCTGTTATGCACAAAATTCTCCCTGTCTGTTGTCTTTGGGGCCCCGGATTGTGTTTCCTCCCTCCCTCCCGACTCCTCTGCCCCCCCTCCGTCTTGTATTTCCTGTTTTGGATTAACCCAGGTTAGCTCAACTCTGTGAAGGGTAGACCATCGTTCAACTCACGAGAACTACAAATTCTTCACCTTTTCAGTCGTGAGATAGGGGCTTTGGTGTGATTTTGAAGGGAAGGATTAATTTTGGAAAGAAAGAGGAACGTTTTCTTATTTTAAAATGCCTTTCTACCCCTCGTTGAATGGTATATCCCGATCTCCCAGTAATTTAGGCCAGAAGTGGACTCTACCTTTGCCAGTGAGGGGGTAGGCGATCCTCTTCTTTCCCCCTCCGCTCTCTTGGAGCTGGGTGGTATGTTCCGGTCTTCCTTGTCTGGGGATGGGAGAAAGTGTTCCACAGCGGGAAGGGCCGTTCCTGGGAAGCGAGGAACTGAGCCTGGTTTAAGAGTCTTGCCAAAAAAAAAAAAAAAATCCGTGTAGTTTATTTTTAGTGCCGTACTCCAAAGAGATCAAACAAAGAGAACAAGACTTCATCTATACCAAAATATTTTTAGTAACTGTTTTGGGTTGCAAAGAATTGGAAACTAAGGGTTCGGCCATCAATTTGGAGTATAGCTGAGCAAATTATGGCAGATAATGAAATGGAGTTCCGCTCTGAATGCCTTCAGAAATGAAGTTTGAGAGAAACTTGAGAAGACTTGGATGAACTGATACAGAGCTGAACCAGGAGAGCAAAAAGGTTTTGTTTTCCTTTTCCCAAAAAAAGAGTAGGGGAGGGAGAAGGGGGAAAAAATAAATACTTGTTAATTTTTTTTAATTACAGTAAAGGGGCGGCTAGCTGGTGCAGTAAATAGAGCACCAGCCCTGAAATCAGGAGAACCTGAATTCAAATACAGCCTCAGACACTTAACACACACACACAAAAACTAGCCATGTGACCTTGGGCAAGTCACTTAACCCCAATTGCCCTCCCAATGAAAGCAACAAAAAAAAATTACAGTAAAAAAAATTTTGAGCTATGCTGTTTAGTCTTCTTGTCAAGCAGATGGGTCTACACCACGGTTCACTTCTCTCCTAAACTATCTGTAGTCATCCTAATTCTTAGGATTTCCATTGCTGGGAACTGCTTCTCTTACTGCACTTGGGATAATCTCTCAGAAACTGATGGGCCCATTTCTTTTTGAAGTTGCTCGTTGTGCAGTGGGGGAGATTTTTGTGGCCCACATCAACCTGTTTGATACAGAGTAAGCATTTAATGAATGCTTTACCATTCATTTCTTTACTGTATATTAGTCTATAAAGATCTCCCCCTGTTTCTCTGACTTGTGTTATTGTGCCATAAGAACTGATTGTTCAGTTCATTTATTCGTCTGGTACAGTGATAGCCATTGGCCAGTTTGTTCAACCGTTGCCCAATTGATAGATACTTACTCTGTTTCCAGTTTTTTTTTTTTGTTGCTGAAAAAATAAAAGGTTTCTGTGTAGATATTTTAGTGTATATGGGACCTTTCTGTCTTTGCTCTTCTTGTGAGTATATATGCCCAGAAGGGAAATCACTGCGTCAAATTTAATCACTTAACAAATAATTTCAAATTGTTTTCCAGATTAGGTGGACCAATTAATAGCTTCATTGGCAGTGTAGTAGGGTCCCTTGTTTTCTCCTGAGGACTTTTTTGCCAGCTCTCCAAACATTTCCCCTTTCCCCTTCCATACTATGTATATGGAGAGATTCTCATTTTCCCCTTGGGAAAATCTCCTGCATTTCCTTGGTTCCTCCCTCCTCTTCTCCCAACTCCTAGATATAAGTCAGAACACAGGGTTACTGAAAATTTTCAGTTTGATTAGAAACTCCTGCTGGAACTGATCTAAGCCACTCAGACATTTAATAGTAAAGACACTCTTGAGAACCATGGTTCTCCATCCCAGGAGGTTCCTGAGATGCTTTCAGAGGGCCCACAGACTGTTTTCATTTTTAAACTGTTTTCAAAATAATACTAAGATATTTTTATTTCTAAGGAAGTAAATGTTGATAGCTATAATCCACTTAAACCAAGCTCTTTGAGGGCAGTCCTCAGCAGTATTTAAGAGTGGGATGGGGTCCTGAGATCAACAGTGTGAAAACTGACGCTCTAGAACAGATCTTGGGTGATGGAATGGTGCTCATTCTCTTTGTTCATCATAGCAGCTTACATTTCTTTAGCTATTTACAGTTACATAGCACTGAACATGTAGCATTTCTCTAGGATCCCTGCTATATGGAACATATTACAACTAGAATTCTTCAGATTTTACAACTAGGGAAACAGTCAAAGAACTTTCTCTAAGGTCACATGGCAAATAATCAGTGGAGTCAGTACTAATCCCCAGGGATACTGTCTCCAAGTTTAAAGATGTATGATAATCAGAGTATTTAATAATAGAAAGTTCACAGGAGAACATTGCATATGGTAACAGCAATATTGTGTGATGATCAACTGTGAATGACTTAGCTCTTCTCAGCAATACAAGACAATTAATTCCAAAGGACTCGTGATGAAAAATGCTATCCACCTTCAGAGAAAGAATGGATGGAGTCTGAATGCAGATTGAAGTATACTATTTTTCACTTTTATATGTGTGTGTGTTATTTTTTGGTCTGTGTTTTCTTTTACTATATAAAATATGGAGATATGTTTTGTGTGATTACACATGTATAATCTATATCAAATTGTTTGGCAGCTCAGGGAGGGAGAGAATTTGAAACTTAGAATTTTTTAAAAAGAATGCTAAAAGTTGTTTTTGCATTTAACTAAAAAGTAAAATATTTTTTAAAAAGGAAAAAATAATAGAAAGTTCACGTACACATAGACCCAGGACATTCCTGACAAAGGTATGTAACAATGTTAGTTTATAAGGAGAAATATTAGGAGTAAACTAGCTGTTCTTTAGCATAGCTAATTAGTCAATAATTGGAGGCATAAGTAAAGGTGTTCAAAAGATGTAATAAACCTGAACGTCCTGAAGCTGTAGTGGTTAATTCCCTCATCCCTCACATAGCACTTTGATATACTTCTTTTTATTGTACTTATATGTTACTGTTGCTATCTGTATGAACTGTGCTGTTAGTGAGTATGTTGTAGAGGCTCCCTGAGGACAGGGGTGGGTTCTTGCTCACTTGGTGTCTATTTTGTACATAATAGATATGTAGTGTGTATTTATTGAAAGCACACATCTGCCATAGAAGAGGTTTCTTTAATGAGGATATTAATTAATAGTTACAGTCTGGTAGCATTTATTAAGTGCTGTTATGTGCCAGACTGTTGGGAGCACTGGGGATACCAAGGGAGGCAAAAAAACAATCCCTTCTTTCGGGGAGCTCCTAGTTTAAGGGGGCAGACAGACAACATGCAAACGATAACGTACAGACAGATGGATGCAGGAGGAATTAGGTTAGTCTCAGAGGGAAGGCATTGAGATTAAGGAGGACTGGCAGAGGCTTCTTGCAGACGGGAACATTCGCTGAGATTTGAAAGGGGGGAGGTAAGAGGCAGAGATGAAGAAAGCATTCTGGGCATGGGGGACACCATGGGGTGTCTTGGAGGCCAGTATCACTGGACTGTCAAGTACCTGGAGGGGAGGAATAAGGTTTAAGAAGACTGGAAAGGTAGAAAGCAAAGTTACAAAGGGCTTTAAAGGTCAAAGAGAGGATTTATATTTGATCCCTTGAAGTAATAGGGAGCCGTGGGGGAGTTTATTGAATGGGGTATGGTATATGGTCAGACCTGCATTTTTGGAAGATCAATTTGACATCTGAGTGGAGGGTGGATTGAAGTGGGGAGAGATGAGACTGGGAGACCAGCTGTCAGACTGCTGCAGCAGTACAGTCATGAGATGGTGAGGGTCGTACCAAGGTATCAGGAAAGAAGGGAGCATATAGTAGAAATTTTGTAAGGGTCGAAACGATGGGACTTGACAACTGATTGGATATGGGGTGTAAGAGTTGGAGGATGATGTCTTGGTGCTGACTATCTCAGTGATAATGGGAAAGTTAAGAAAAGGGGTGGGGAGACTCGGGCAGAGATAAGGAGTTTATACCAGGCTCCAGGAGTCCCTAACCAGTTGATTATGTCTACCCAGACATCTCTCTAACCTGTAGCTCACTTTAAAGATCCCATCTGCATATCAACACCTTCTTTGTCAAACCCAAAAAAATTCAGTATGATACAGAAAGAAAGAAAGGGAGGAGGTACAATAGCATGTACTTGAAAAGACCAAGCCTGCCATCTTAAAGTTCTGACCTCAGGAAACCATAGAGTACAAAGGGGCAGGGTTGGACCTGATTTTCTCTCCCTTTTCCACAGACCCCCTGTCCCTTCCCTCATCACCTGCCAGTCACAAAACTTCTTTCTTGAGGCCTACCATGGAGGAACCACTGTCAGATCTGGAGCCCCCACTGAGCCAGGAAACCTTCTCAGACTTATGGAATTTGTGAGTGAGGGGTGGGGTATGAAATTCCCAACATTCCCTACCTATCAACCCTGAGTCTTTTTAATAAATGCCACTGAGTTCTCTCTGTGACTCCCTCATCATAGGTAGATGAGTCGAGAGTTAGAAAGGACCTTAGAGTCTCAGCCTTTTCCTCTTTGTAGACATGTGAATGGAGACTATGAGGGTGGATGACTTGCCCAAACCACAGCACCAGTTCAATCCACTCTTCCCCTTATTGATAGGCTATGTGTCCAGTCGTCCCATCTCTCCTACCCCACCCCCAACATAAATGACATGGTGAGAGCAGTTTCAGATATTTCTTTCTTGCCTTTCAGACAGTGGAACAATTTGCCAGATGATTTATCGGTAAGAACTTGGTGGGAGGTGGAAAGAATAAAGAGGGCCAGGGTGGGGGGAGGGGTACCTGGATTTCTCTGTTTCACTTTCTGATCTTACCCTCTCTCCATTCACCCCTAGAATATAGATGATATACAGTTTGCCTCACCAGACAATATGAGCTGGCTGGGAAATGAGGAAGAAAACCCTGGATTTCAGGTGCCTCCACCCCCAGTTAACCTGCCTACGTCATCTGCTGTTCCATCCCGGAAGGATTATCCTGGGGAGTATGGCTTCCAGCTTGGTTTTCTACAGTCCGGAACAGCCAAGTCTGTCACCTGCACGGTGAGTACGGAATCGGGACGAGATGAGAGAGGAGGAGCTTAATGAGTTCATATGGGATTGATCTATGCCCTTCAATCGTCTCACTTTATTACTTTCCTCACTTTTACAGAGGTAGAATCCACACACCTGGACCCCTTGGTAGGTGTGAAGGAGAGGAAATAGTGGGGGATGACCCAAAATATTTTTAGCCCTTTAACTTTTGGTGATGATTTTTGAGCATAGGTTGTTAGATCCTTTTTTTTTTTAATTTTTTTTAGTTGTTTTTGTTTTTTGGAGGGCAATTGGGGTTAAGTGACTTGCCCAAGGTCACATGGCTAGTTTTTATGTTAAGTGTCTGAGGTCAAATTTGAACTCAGGTCCTCCTGACTCTAGGGCTGGTGCTGTATTCACTTCGCCACCTAGCCGCCCCTGTTAGATCCTTCTTATCTTGCCTAATAACTGATCGTGCCTCTCTCTCAGTGGTACCTAACTTTTCACTAGAATAGATAGCTCTCCTCATCTCACCTTATCCTCTTGTGACCTGTGACTACCTGGTGGGCAGGAGTAGTGCTTTAGTAAGCACTTTTATATCTGCCACAGTGCCTACTGGGCTCAGCTCTGACTAAATATTTGTTGATGATGACACTGATAACCTTGCCTTTCCTCCTAACATCGTAACTCATCCCATTTAGGCGAAACTTGTTCCTTCTTCCACATCACTATATCTATCCCCTTCTCTCAGCTGAGTGACAGAGCCACCCCCTCTGCCTTCATCCCGTGTTTCTCCAATAATAAGACACTGTCTTATTTATTTTTTTTTTTTTTTGGAAAGAAAAACACCAGAGGGCTTATTTTCAGGGGAGGGCTTATGTTGTCCTGCCTCAGCTCTCCTCCGCGGCACTGCTCTCAATGGCGACAGCAAGCAAATCACTGGGGAAGAACAGGATGACTCGCTCACTGCTGCAGCTCTGATTGGATGCAGCTTGGAGCGCGGCGTGCGTTTCACTGGGGGGGGGGGAGGTGCATACAGAGGGTACCGTAATGTAGCGTGTAGTGCAGGGGATCACCTTCACTACAGTAGCAATCTCAATATATCTAGCCTGGACTGTTGTAATGATAACCTCCCTTAGCGTTGTATTGGCTGCGGTCTCAGTCCTTTCTCTAATAGATCCTTCATATTTCACGTTGCTGCCTGAGCAATCTTACTAATTCACAGATGGGTCCCTGTTTATCCCCAGAAAGATAAAAATATTAGTCTGGCATTCAAGGCTTTCTGTGATATATAGTTTTAGCCTGCATTTTGAGGCTTGTTTTCTTATATTTCTGAACATGCACACAGCTTATACTCTTGTTGACCAAGCTCTATCCCCCATGTACATTCACTTTGCCTTAAAATTTTTATGTATTTTTCCTCTGCCTAGAATATCCTTTCCTTCCTGCCTCTACCTTCAAAATCCCTTATAACTCAAATTAGATGTCACCTTTTCCCTTGAGCCACCTTCTGATCTGGAATTGGAAGTGATCTCATGGACTCTTATGCCCTACCCCCCTTCACCTTGTAGTAAATTATATGTGTCTTAGCAGACTGTAAACTCTATGAGGGCAGGTACTATCTTTTGCACATAGAGATCACTCAATGATTATTTAATTGAATTGAATCGTGGCCTTTCCTCTGGCTTTGCTTACAGTATTCCCCTGAACTGAACAAGCTGTTTTGCCAGCTGGCCAAGACCTGCCCTGTCCAGCTCTGGGTCACCTCACCACCACCTGCTGGTGCCCGAGTCCGAGCTATGGCTATTTATAAGAAGTCAGAACACGTGACTGAGGTGGTTAAGCGCTGTCCCCACCATGAACGATGCACCGAGCACATAGATGGTGAGACCAGAGACACCCCAACATGGGGGTGTGGGGGGTACTGAGTGGAAGAGGAACTAACTTCCCTCAGCTTTAACCCTCCTAACACTTTTTCCCACTTGCCCTGTAGCCCTGGCACCTCCACAGCACCTGATCCGGGTGGAAGGAAACCTAAGGGCGGAATACCTCAATGATGCCACCACCATGCGACAGAGTGTGTCCATTCCTTATGAGTCCCCGGAGGTATGGTTCAGGACACCTTTGTCTCTAGGGGTTGGGGGCACTTGGCAGTGGTGACCTGTTGGGGAGCAGCCACTGAGCAGATATTGGGCCTTTTCACCTCTAGGTTGGCTGTGATTGTACTACAATTCATTACAATTATATGTGCAACAGTTCATGTATGGGGGGCATGAATCGGCGCCCGATCCTTACCATCATAACTCTGGAAGACTCCAGGTGATGTCTGCTGTCTGCCCCTGCACTCACGCGCTTTCTCTCTCTCTCTCTGTCTTTTTGTGTCTTTTCTTCCCAGTCTTCACAGTCCAACTGCCCACTCCATTCTCCCTGTGACTCCTCATGTCTCTCAAAATTAATCCCTTCTAACGCAACTCAGCTGTCAACTGCTCTGTGCATCCTTCCCTCATCTTTCAGCTAGGAATAATTCATTACACAAATTTCTCATATCACTTTGCTGTGTTAAAGGCATATCCACCCCCCAATTAAGTTGTAAGCTTCTTGAGGGAAAGGACTGTCTTGTTTTCATCTTTGTATCCCTTTTGCCTACAATGGCACCTTGTACGTAAAGGCTTAATTAATGTTTATTGAACTGAATTAGGGAAAAAAGTATCAGCCTTTACTAACCCCTTTTTGAGTACATGACAGTATACATTTCAGCAACATTAAGGTTAGTAGTACAATTTTAAACCTTAATAATTTCGGGGATGCCCTATATTTGAACTTTGTCATAAGCTATTTTATAAAAGTTACGCCAAATAAAAAAACATTAATGATTTTTTAAAAGTTCCTAACTTCCCAGACTTTCACCCCCCCACACTAACATTCACCCACTCAGATTTCCTTTTCACTCTTCTCTCATTTCCTAGCTCCATTTTGATCTATGACTCTTTTGCTGCCTATGCCTAAGTTTCCTTTGGTGGGGGAGTATGGGAGGGATGTGAAGAAAGAAAATTAGGAGGCAGGCATGAACATATATATATAGATATATAAAAAAAAATATTCCTCTACCTCATCCCTTCCTTAGTGGTCAGCTCCTTGGGCGTCGCAGCTTTGAAGTACGTGTGTGTGCCTGTCCTGGAAGAGACCGTCGAACTGAGGAGGAAAACTTCCGCAAGAAGGGAGGTCACAACCCACAGCCACAGTCTGAGAGCAATAAGCGTGGTATGGGTAGGGAAGAGATTGAATTGAAGGAATGGGGGCTGGGGAGACAGCCTGATAAAGTGGGAGTTACTTGTTGACTCTCCTTTATCTATGTCTTCCAGCATTGCCCACCACTCCTGGGAGCACCCCCAAGGCTAAAAAGAAGTTAATGGATGGAGAATATTTCACCCTCCAGGTACGATAAATTATTAGACATTCTCCTGCCTTCACCTCATACCCAAAGTTCTTTAACTGTCTTGCTGGCAAGTCTGTGGCCCTTAGAATACTAGGGGACCTAGGGTAGGACTGGTGATGTAAGTAAAACCACACCAATCCACCCCATCACTATTGTACAGGAGTGGAAGAAATCGGGTGGGGACCTCAGAATAACTGTCTCTTGGCTGGTCTCAGTCTTCCTTCCTTATTCTTGGTTTTGATCCCTATTGACAAGAGTTCATGTGATATGATGAAAAGTGTTTGGAGTGAGGACACTTTTATTTGAGAATCCAACCCAGCTTGGATTAGTTGTATAATCATGGGCAAGTCATTTAATTCCTCTGACTTACAGTTTCTTCATTTGTAAATGGGAACAATAATTATCCTACATGAGTGCTCAGAGAGAAAAGCTTTGTAAACTTAATAATTATATCACTGTAAATTTTAGGTTGTTTATAAAGCCATCACTGAGTGAGGTTGATTTTTTTTTCCTCTCTTTTTCCTACCTGTATTTTGCCTGTAGTTAGGATATATGGCCACCAGGTGGTGCTTGTGCCTCCATCCCAGCTAACAGTAGGCATGAGATCAAGATCCTGCTCATGCTTTTCCCGTTTTCATAAAAAGAGAGCTCATGTAAAGTGGAGATTATTTCTTTCACCATAAGACAGAGTCCTAACCTGCACATAAACAGTTGTTATTGTCTTCTCAGATACCAGTCAATGAGAATCTAGAAATGAAATGTAGACATTTAGCTGACATTGAGTGAGAAGAGCATTGAAGATGCTTTAATCAAATAGCTATAGTTAGACATTAGCTTTTCGGGAGGAAGGGGGTTACAATGTAAGACAATGCAAAACGTTGCAAAACTTGCAACAACAATAAAACTAATCACTAATTCATAACCATCTTCAATTCTAAGCTTCATATTCTACATAGACTTGATTAGAATGTGCCTAAGTCTGTTAACTTTGGGCCCAAACCTTCAAACAGAGCTTCTACAACTTGACTTAAGCTCAAACACCTGCAGTGCTCCTCAGCCAGGATCTTTGACAGACCTTACCCCTAGATGCTCAGTAAGCATTTGTGAAATGAATTTCCTTAGCTGGAGAACTCTACTCCCACCTCTTTGACAGGAGCTGCCATGCAAACCACTTTTTTTCTAGTCTACTCAAAGGAAAGAGAACTATTGCTCCTTTTAACAGGCATTTTTTCCTTCCCCCCCTTTTTCTTTTCCAATCAGGGTTAAATGACTTACCCAGGTCCACACAGCTATTAAGTGTCTATAGGCCAGATTTGAACTCAGGCATTCTTAGCCATTTATTCTTTTATCAAGTGGAATTTAAATATAGGAACAAGGTTTTGTACATTAAGTACTCCCCTTTTCATAGAATTTAATAGTTAACAAAATCCCCCTTTTACTGGAGAATTGTGCTTAGAACAACAATCAAGTAGGCTTTCAAACAGTTTAAATTATTTTCTTCACTTTCCCCACAAATACCTAGATCCGAGGTCGCCAGCGCTATGAGCTGCTCCGGGAAATAAATGAAGCATTAGAACTGAAA
Organism: Petaurus breviceps papuanus; assembly: GCF_028583685.1. NCBI lineage: Eukaryota > Metazoa > Chordata > Mammalia > Diprotodontia > Petauridae > Petaurus > Petaurus breviceps. The sequence goes on along the minus strand of NW_027186448.1, from coordinate 471,804 downwards.
GATACTCACTGTGGGAAAGAACCTGAGGGGAGCTGTCCCCACCGCAGGTGGGTATCCCAGGCTGGCTCCTTCCCAGCTAAGTCCCTGCCAGCCTGTAGCAGCTGCCTGCTCACTTGGGGAGTTCTGACCTTTCGCTGGGAGATCTCTGAGGGAGAAGGTGTCTTGGGTTTGCCCCCTGTTGGCCACAATTTGTGTCGAGTTGTGATTGGCAGTGATAGGGTGCAGCTTGCAAAGGTGATAGAGCCTTCTCATGATAGATCCTGTCCCAGATTTCTTCAGCACTTAGGCTTACCCTGGTTTGTATGCTCCCTTAGAGTTGGCCTCTCTTTCATGTCAGCGTCTAGTTGAGGTCAGATCCTGTGTGTCCTACTTTTAGTAGCACACAGGTGATGTGTAATAAGTGCTTATTAAATGAGCTTCTGTGACTTTTCCCAGCTTTATCTCCTCTAAACTATGTGTTTCCTGCAGCCAGCTGAAGTCCAAGAAAGGAGATTCTACCCCTTGTCAAGGCAAAAGACTTCTGGTGAAAAGTGAAGTTCCTGACTCCGACTGAATATAACTACCCCCACCTCAGAGACCCTCTGTTTTTATTTCCCATATGTAACCTCTCCTCTAAAGTCTTACCTTTAGAGATTCCCATTCTTCAGCCCTCCCCCCTCTTCCAGCTTAAAAATTTAAGTCTCAATGTTAAGGTATTCCTTGCTAAAATGGATAAACGGGAGTAGGGCCTTTCCCTACTAGGCCCTTATCCCTCACTTTGTTGTTCAGTCCACCTCTCTATGACCCTGGGGACCATAGCACTCCAGTGTTATCCATAGGGTTTTGTTGGCAAAGATACTGGAGTGGTTTGCTGTTTCCTTCTCCAGTAGATTAAGGCAAACAGAAGTTAAGTGACTTGCTCACACAGCTACTGAGGCCAATTTGAACTCAGGTCTTCCTGATTTCAGGCACCATTTTATATCTACTGAGCCACCTAGCTGCCTTCCCTCACTTCTATTGTCCCTCTAAAAGAGAGAAAAGTGATCTGAATAAATCTGAAAAAAAGTGTTCTGAGTAAAAATATTAGAGGCGTTGGAATCTAGACTTAGAACTGAGGCAAAGGACCTCAAAGGCCCCCTAGGTGGGCCCCTACTTTCTCACAGTGAGAAACAGGATTTAAATCCAGAACAACAAAGTGATGCTTCCATTGTACCATACTGCCTTTCTAGACTAGAGGCCTTGCTTAGAGCCATGATGGTTTCTTGAAACTATTATGTGTATTTCTGCCATTTTGGAAAATATTCATTTAGGTGTGTGTCCCTGGTAAGGTGGGGGAGGGTGGCAGAAGGATGTCAGGAAAGTGGGTAGTCACAAATAGTTGTTGAT
>NW_027186448.1:374773-470429 GCF_028583685.1 Petaurus breviceps papuanus | reverse complement strand
TAGTTCTAAGTGAAGTTGATTCACCCCCAGATATTACTCCTTTCTCGTTTTCTTTGTTTTCTCCCCTTTTTTGTACCTTTTTGCTATTTTTATGGAATTTATTTTCAAATAAAGAGTTAATACTGGTTGCCCATTTGATAATGCTAAAATACTAGGGGCCTCTGGGGGGAGCAGAGGGAAGGAACCAGAAAAGGGGGAGGGGGCCTTGAAGGGGAGGCTCCTAGTTCCAGGAGTGAAACAAAGCATGGGGACTGGGTCAGTCTGCAGGCTGCATGACAATGAGAGGGGCTGTCTTATTCACACCCATCCCCCCCCAGTCCTATTCATAACTCTAGGTCCTCTTTACCATCCCCTTCCCGGGGAGGGACACTCAGGGCTTCCTTCTGCCCTTTCTACTTCCCCAGGGATGGAACTACTATCCCTTCATCTGCCTTTCCTCAAGGATTATGGGATTTAAGGGTCCAATTTAGCAAATCTAGGCAGCCAGGGTGGCCATCTGCTCCCTAGGAGAGTGGGGGATGGGAAATGGGGCTGCAAGATTCCTGGGTCCTGGAACAGAATGGGGACTGCTGAGAGGCAGGAGCTGGGGGGCTTCTGTACCCAGAGAGTGTAGGGGCAGCTGAGGTGAGAGCTGAGAGCTAGGATGGGGGCAGGGAAGGAATCTGGCAACTCTAAAGGCTGGGCTGAGTGCCAGGCGATTAGATGAATTGAAGCTTTAAACTCTGCCAGGAAAACCTTTGAAAAGACTTTTTTGGGGATGGGAGGGCAGGATTGGTTTAGGGGGAGGCTTAGTGTTACCCCATTCTGTTCCCAACTTTGACAGTTGGAGAGTAAGACAGGAACGGAAGATTCTCCCTCCTCTCAGTTATCTAGCTTACACAGTTCGATTCCTCCTCCCTGCATTTTAAGAGGGTGGTCAGGATCAATGTCTACTCAGAATCCATAACCAATGAACACTCCCCACCCATCCCCCATGCACAAAGTATCCATGAATGCTAGGACCTCTGGATTCTTACAGGGGAAACCTTAGAAATCTGTTGACCCCCTTAAATCTTGAGACCTTGCCAGAAAAATTAAAACCAAATGCCTGAACTGTACAAGAGCCCCCTGCCACTATCAGTACCTTGCTGAATGTGGGGGACATGTCACTCATTTTTTGAGTCTTTAAAGCAAGATCTCCCTTATTACCCTTTTAGCTTTTCCAGGGTTCATTCAGGCTTTGCTGCTTGTCTCCCACTACCCTAGAACTGATTTCTTAGAATTCCACTGATCATTCCCAGATGGATGCTAGCCTACTCTAACCAAAAGCATTGGTGGAACTGGATTCCAGTCCCAAGTCCTAAGTAACTCCAAAGGTGGTACTCTTTATTGTCACTCACTTTGTATATAGCTTAAGTTCCATCATCTACCCATGCTCTCCAGCTCTTTCATGAATATGTTGTCTCCCCAGATGGAGAGCATGTCTGAAGAGTCCAGGAATCATTAGTGTCTATCCTTTTTAATAGGTTGAATGAAATGTATACTTTCCAGATCCAGTATAAATGGTTAGGTACTATACAGATTAACTAAAACTATTGAATTGAGGGACTCTGCAAAGGTAAAGTTATAGAGGCTAAGGGACAAGAACTGTGACACAAGGCAGGAAATCAACAACCGGTGGCCTAGGTAATCTGGCCCTGGATAAGGAATTGACCTTAGTTCACCTCTCCATTTCTCCCTTAAAACCACTGAATAAGAATGTACAAAACACAAGACAAGTTGGGTGTGATATATATATATATGTATATGTATATAATCTCTCATTGTATTGTACTTTTATCTTTTACAGTAGATCTGACACAGGCATTAAATAACTGTAGAGACAGACCTCTGGGGGTCCGAGGTAAGGGAAAATGGGAACAGAGGTGGGTGAGACAGAATAATAAGAGTTGACATTTATATATCTAGTTATGTTTTGAAACATGTTTTACATACATTATCTCATTTTAACCTCACAACAACCCTGTGAGATAGGTACTACAGGTGTTATCCCCATTTCACAGATGAGGAAACTGAGGCTCAAAAAAGATTTAAGGAATTTGCCCATGGTCACACAGGTTTAAGTATCAAAGGCAGGATTTGAACCCAGGCTTTGACCTGATTTCAAGAGAAAAGGGACAGGAGAAAAGGAAGGAGAGTGCAGCATTAATAGGGAATAGATTTGGGATGGAAAAGAGGAAGGGAATTATTAAAACACTTCTGTGATTAAAAAAATACTTCTGAGCAGAGGCCTCTTTAAACATGTTATGGGAATTACAGGGCTAAAAAGGCAGAGGGGGTTTGGAGTAGAGGAAGCCATTTCCAAATTGATAGGGAGACAACTTTCAGGTTTATATTAAGTGGAAAGGGAATGCTAGTAATCAGCCAGTAATTTGCTAAGAAAAACTAGACTGGGGGGGCACAGGGAAAGATGGCATATTACCTTGGCCAGATGAGGTTTTCCAAGGTGGCCAACAAGGAGGGAAAGCCAATTCAAGATGGCCACCCAAAGCACTGTAAAATGGACCTGGGGGTGGGAGATGGGGAAATGCTCTAGGTAAATGTTTATAAAGAAATTATGCAGAGATTAAAATGTCTTTTGGAACAACAGATAGCAGATTATGGAAAGTATCCAAAAGGAATGAGGTAGGGACAGAGTTTGGGAATTTTCGGTCAAGAAACAAAATGGCTTCTTTATTCTTAAATAACCCCCTTTAGAGCCCAAGGGAGGGGAGAGGACACCCCATTTTTTCAGCTCAGACCTTATGGAGAAGGGGGTAAGGAATTGGAGAACAAGAAGACCTAGAAATGGCAATTTAAAGGCTTCAGTAAGAAGTGGGTGGAGTATGGAAAATGGATGAGAGGAAAAAGTTGGACAAACCCCATCTTCAACTCAAAAATGGCAACCTAAAGAGCTTTGGGTGAGGAACACAGATGGGAGAAAGGAGGGCCCCTAGATAGGTTCCCAAATATCTTATCCAAGTCATTAAGATGGATGGTAAAAGGGAAAGGGGAGATGAGTGACCCTCACTGACAGGATACTCTCACCACCACTACTGCTAGGGAAACCATGAAAACTGAGAAGAGGGAGCATTTGTTGTGCCCATAGAAATAGGAAAAAGGAGGGACGGAGGGGTAATTGTAGTATTTCACCAGTAGTCATACAAGTACCTGGAAGGCATTGGAAACAAACTTGTCAGTAAAGGGGCAAAAGATGGCCTCCCTGCTCTAAACTTCTCTGCTTCTCTTAGTGGGAGAAGGTTTCCTTCCAGGGAACCAAAATGGCTACCACCCAACTGGGATGAGAGTTGAGAAAGAGTGGATGGAATTAGAGCTGTGGTAAAAAATACCTTTGGGGAAAGGAGGGGGTTGGGGAGGGGCTGGGAAAGGACATCAGGCAGGGAAGGATGCATCCAGAAAGCATGTTTCTGTAAAGCCCTGGAGGACACAGGGAGAGGGAGAGGGAGGGCAGCAGTGAGTAGACTCAGGTCTTTTTTATTATTCGGAGTTTGAAGGCTACTCGGCCAGCAAATTTGTCACGCTCATCATTAGTGGCAATGTTGACTGCATTAATTCGGCACTCAACATTTACTTCCACGTTGGGGGTCACATTCATGAACTTCACAGCCACAAGAGGCTGTGTATAATTCACCTGTGGAGGTGTATAGAGAGGTAGGTGAAGGAACCACAACATCCAACTTCAACCCTTGCTTTCTCCCCAACCCCACGAAAACCCAGTTCCCTTCAGGAAACTAAGCAACCACCCTTGCCCTTCAAGGGGGAGATCCCAAACCCTACTCCAACCCCCATTGGACTTACGTGGAACTTCTTGCCATAGTAGGGAAAATACATCAGGTCAATGTTGCCATTGGCAGGGAACATAGCAAAGTCACCAAGATTTTTGGCATCCTCGTTCCTCTGGAGAATGAATGACAGGGGATGGTATCATTAGAGATGAAAGACCCAAGCAACCCACAGGGATAAGCCCACAGGGCCCAGAGTCTTTACCAGCAACTTCCTGCCACAGCAAAAGAAAAAAAAAATCAAAGCTATCAATAGTCACATGAAAAAATGCTCCAAGTCACTATTGATTAGAAAACTCAGGTAATAATCTGTCTCAGAGCTTTTTGCTGTAACCTGTTTTTTTTTCCTCTTTATATCTGTACACTACTATCCTGTCTCCCTTATCAGAAGCCTTAAGTGAGGGGACCTATGTTCTCTTCCAAGGGACTGGGAGATCATGTATCAAGGCACACTGAGGTGGCTTCCACTCCTCCCACTCCAGCAAGCATGGAACTAATTTTCTGCCCTCCTCACCCAGGAGCTCTTACCCCTTCCTCAGAGAAGCCATTCTGGAGCAGAGCCAAAAAAAGAATATAGATGTGAGAGGGTAAAAAGCAAAAGGGGGTGAGGGGAGAGAAGTCCTTAAGCAAATGGGTGTGGATAGATAATAGGCATCTATTATCTACTTGGTTGCTAAAGGAAACTGAGAAAGCTGGTGGGGGCAGAAAAAGAAATGGAGAATGAAGAGGGAGAAGAAAAATTACTGACATTAATAATCAAGCTTCTAATGCCCCAGGACCTATCCTAATCAAAGACTAAGCTAGTGTGGAAGCACCTTAGGGTCCAGGCCAACCTGAGAAGGATCTAAGACTCTCCTTCAGCCTAGCCACTAGCTTCTCTTACCCCCTTGTCCCTGTAGTTTCGAGGCTTCTGAGAGAAAGAAAGAAAAAAACATTAATGATAGGAACCATAATAAGGGCAGCAACAACTTGGAAGTTAACCAGTCTCACCTTCCCTGCACAGGTAACATTCATGCTCTGATTGGCTCCTGCATAGAAGTTGATGACCTGGAAAGAGCAGGGAGGGTAACTTCAGGTATTCTGTAGCTTGTCTTCCACATCCACCCCCATTCCCCAAAGCCCCTATTTTCCTTTGGGGAGCCAAGTAACCAAAGAAACCACAGTTTCCATTAGTTCCTGGGCAAAGGAGCTGGAGGAGTTAGTTATAGAGACTGCTGAGAGCTATGGTTCTATTCCACCCCACCACCACCCAAGCCCCAATTCTTCTAGGGAACCCAACTGCCTGTAGTACCCGGTTCATCTTGATAAAGACGCAGGGCTGGCCAGTACTGTAGCCATAGTGGGTAGGGTCGCTAAGCCCTGAACAGTCACCCAGCTGTGTCCTGTTGAACTGACAAGCCCGCTTGGGATAGTTGAGAACCCCATTGTCGGGTTGTTCATAATAGTGCCCTGGGCGGCAGACATCATTCTTCTGGGCCTGGATAGAGTCATTGTAGGCTGTAGGAGTAAAGAAAGCTGTGGAACGGATGTCTGTCTTCCCAGTGCTCTGCCCATCCCAGTTCATGAAGAGAACTTAGTCCCTTCCCTTAGGAATTGAGCACCCAAACTCCCACTCACGTTCCAGGAATTTATCGAGTATCTGCACATGCTGGCTCCAGCTCTTGGTGTCACTGAGGTTGACCAAAACCTCAAGGTTCTCTGTCTTGGGACGAATCATCAGGCCTAAAGGAGGAATGAGGGGTGCAGAGACGATGAGATACAGAGGCAAAAGAATCAAGAGGAATTTAGCTAAGGGAAATCCTAGTTCCAGTGAGGGCTGAGGGACCGTCATTCCTAAAAACAAGCATCTCCATGGGACTGTGACTAGCATCATCACCTTCCCTAGCACACACAATTTCCAATGGAGTGGGGCCAGAACTCAGAAGAACTGTTAATGAATGTGGTCAGGCTGAATCAATCCCTTTATGTGGGAGTTTAGTGGCTTGCAAGGGATTCTGGGAGGGCTGGTCAAGTGGGTAGGCCAACCCTGGGGTGAGAAGAGGAAAATTTGCTTACCCGGTGTTGCAAGCTGGTCCTGGTATGTGGGAATGTGGTCTGAGACAGTCTGCAGCATGACCCACATGGTAAGGGTGAACAAAGCAGTTAAAAACCCATAGAAGACGAGGTAGAAGAGGAGGATGAAGGCTATAAAGGAGAAGCAAGGGTTAAAAGACTGATGTTGGAAGAGACCTCAAAGGTCACCCAAGACATAAGCATCTGGCCCCAGCCCCTGACTCCCTGCTGTACTCAGCTCTGCTCTTCCTCCTTCCCTGCTGACTTACAGATCAGCAACAAAATCACCCACACACACAACCCCACCAGCTTCCCAACATGAAACACAAGCTCATATATTATGTATAAGGTTATGGTGGACAACCAGAGAGCCCTATGGACGCACATCAAGCCAGCACAATACAACTCTGTGGAGAATCTACAAGACCAATGGACCCAGCTCCTGGCACATAGTAAAGCCTGAATACTTGTTGACTGCCACCTTTGCTGCTACCACAACCCTCTGGAAAAGGCACAGCCATCTTGCTAGAGCACAAACCTCAGAACTACAACCTGAAAAAACATTCCCTCAAAAAGAAAAGCACAACAGAGCCATGTAGAATTCCGAGGATGGCATGAACAGGTTTGTGTGAGAACCCATCTTGCAACTTTTCCAGAACTACCCCTCCAGGCCACAACTCCTACAACACATGTACATATAACCACAAAAATACACACCCTACACCAGTTACACTCCTTAGTCACACCTTTGAAATGAACAATTTCACATGTACGAAAAGGAATAAGCTAACAATAGTGCTGCAGCATTTCATAGTGCTTGATGGTGCCACAATTTCACTAGTTATCGGGTTTTTTTAAAACTAGTTCCAAACTACAAGACAACCTTACAGAATGTGAGCCTCTCCTAAACTTCCCAAAACCACACAATTCTCCTATTGACAACTACAAAATAAACAACTCTTACCCTCCCTCCCAAACCTATCCAAATCCCACATTCTTATTCTGAGTCAATCTCACAAACACCCAACTCAGAGGAGGCACCAAGCCTTTGTCTATTCAATTTCTTTTTTTTTTTTTTTTGCTTTTTCTTGGAGGGTAATTGGGGTTAAGTGACTTGCCCAAGGTCACATGGCTAGTAAGTGTTAAGTGTCTGAGGCCCAATTTGAATTCAGGTCTCCTGACTCCAGGGCTGGTGCTCTATTCACTTCACCACCTAGCCGCCCCCTACTCAATTTCTTTAATCAATAGACCTGAGATCTACATCCCAAACTGCTCTAAAGAAAGGATTTCAAGTCATATAGCAGGAAAGCTCAAGACCAAGGAAAGGGATACAACTTGATACTACTACAGTCCCTCAAGTCAACCCCAACTGAGTGAAGTGCATATCCCACCACTCAATGATACCTCCCACCATAACCTCACACTTCAACACAAGCAGCCAAATCCCACAATCCAAATGCAATGGCCACTTCCACTTCAAAAGGCTCAAATATCAGACTTCAAAACGACAGGCAATTCAACTCCAACCCTAACCTCCTACTTTCCAGCACCTTCTGTTCACATCAAATGTCTAAAATAATCTGGGCTAGGATACAAACTGTAGAGACATATCATCCCCACCACCAAACCCTGACAACGAACTCTCTGGACCCAAGGGAAACCAGCATGTGATCCAGGACCTGCCCACTCATGAATACTTAGGAATTATGGAGTGGGCTCGATCTAAAAATAGATATGGTTTAATGGTGGGTTCCTTCACATATGATGGATAAGAGATAAGTGGGACTGGAGGGAGATAAGTGGGTTTGGAAAGGAAAGAGAAAAACATTTTAGAATAAATGCAGTGAGAGAAAAAAAGAGAACATGTGAACGCTGGGGACCCCAGCTTGTGGGGGCTCCATGGGGGGTGGGAAGGCAGCCGTGACCTACTTTCTCCACCTCCGCAGCAGCCGGGAAGATCAGACCCAATGAATACAGCTCCCAAAGCCCAGAGCCCCAGCTGGGAAAGAGCTAGATGTCAGGGTCCCAAGTGGGGAGCAGGTTGACCAGCCTAATCCAGGATATCTCTGCAACCCCCAACCCAATCTCCTCCCCACTGGGCCAGGAAGGCAGACGCTTTTTCTTGTCTTCCAGACCCCGCTGAGTTCAGGGACCCAGGCATCAGGTTCATCCCTCCCTCACTCGTTTTGCCTTCAGAGACCCAGACCCCTGACCCCCATCTCGTACCCCAACTGCTCCCGGTACGGCCCATGAACTCGTGAGTCCGCGGGTTCCACACGAACTCTTTCCATTCCTCCAACACCTGTCCACCGGTCTTCTTCTCCTTTTCATTGACCATTTCTGGGGCTAGGAGCTAGGCAGGCCTGGAGAAGGGGGACGAGAGGCAGGGAGAAGGGGCGCTAGCAGGGGCGCTGGAGGGGGGGGGACCTCCGGGAAAGCTGATGCGCAATGGGCTAGGAAGACCCTCAGGGAGCCGAGCCCGTCTGGCCGGAGGCTTTGCCTTGGATTCTTGGGTGCGATGCCCTGCGGAGGGAGCGGGAGCACCAGAGGCTACAGTGGAGATGGAGAAAAAAGGCGCTAGGCACAAAACTAAAGGCAACAAAAAAGGGGGTGCAGTCAACGCAGAGTGGAGAGGAGCAAAGCCCAAATGGGGAATTGCAGCGATGACCCCCCAAAACAGCTCAGAGAAGCAACAGTGGGTGTAAAATAAGCGACCCGATGAGGATGTAAGGACAACTGGGGTGCGAAGAAACCGCGTGGAGTAAGGAGGGGGTCCCCGAAATCTTGAGTTAGAGCTGTTGAAGGCAAAGGTAGAAGGGGCGACGACGCACAGAGCCCCTGGTGAAAGGAAGAGGCAGGCGAAGGTGGCGGCGGCTGAATGCTGCGGGTGTAGGGGGACTGGAAGGAGGGCGCAGCTGTGCGGGAAGCAGCCAAGGACTTGGGGCGGGGGTCGCAGGGTGAAGGCTCAGCTTCTCAGCAGTGCGGGAGTGGGGGCTGCGGTTGCTGCTCTATATACTAGGCAGCTTTGGGAGGGGGGGTGGGGGGGTGTGAGGTCCGCCCCCTTCCCACCCCCAGAGGCTCCACCTCCTAAGCTATGGTCAGGCCAGCTTCATGCATATGCAAATATGGGGAGGCCACGCCCCTTCAGGCTTGTCCAGGGGGCAAAGCTGTTCTGTTCTGAATATTAATATTGTTATCATCATCCTTACCAACAGCTTTACCATCATTTCTCTGATCTCCTTCTTCACCTCCTTCCCCCCGCCCCCCATACACTGGGACATGGAAGAGGTGAATGGGGTCGGGAGAAGGGGATCCCACTTGAGGATGCCAGCACCTCAACTACCAATTTATCTCTACCTCTTCTGAACTCGTTGGTGAGTGCACATTAGTAAAAAAAAGTACTTCATGGAACCCTGCTAAACCATTGGAGGGAAGTGGGAAGACAGGGAAAGGTTGTTGAAGTGGAAAGGTCATTCTCAGGGTAAGAAAAAACTGTAGATGACTACACATGTATATCCTATATCGAATTATTTGCCTTCTTCTCAATTGGGGGGGAGGGGGCCCCCGAAGAGAGAGAATATGGAACTCAAAGTTTTAAAAACGAATGTTAATTCTTTTTACATGGAACTGGGGGAAAATAAAATACTCAATAATAATTTTAAGAAAGAACTGCAGAAATACTGAGAATGAGAAAGCAGTAAGACAGAAGGACAAAATAAATAGAAACTGATGGAGAAAAAGAGAAACAAAAAAACAGGGAGATAAAAACTAAGATCTAGGCAGAGAAAGTCAGATATTTGGCATACATAGTCAAACAAGGCAGTCAATGGAACAAAGAATATACCTTGAGAAAGTCAGGGAGAAAATGAATGGAATGAGAGCTTTTTTTCCTCCTTGGAATTCTATTCCTCACCCTTTGGACTAAGGCAGATCTTCTTTCTTAAGTCCCAGGCTAACTCCTGTTTAAAACTTGAAAATAGGGGACTTTATGGTCTTTTTTATTGTTTTTTATCCAGTCTCTCTTCCGAGCTCCAAATTTGATTCTCAATATGCCAGCTGAATATCTCCATTCAGATGTCCCTCTGTCACTTTGAACTTAACATGTCCAAAATAAATTCATCTTCCCTCCTAAATCCATTCTCTCTCCTGACTTCTCCATATCTATATCAATGGCATTTCTCTCTTTCACCCCAAGTCAGTCACCAAATCCTATTGATATATTTTAAAATATTTTTCAGTATCTATTCCTTCCTCCCCCTTCTCATTGCCACCACTCTATTCCAAATTCATGAAGTTTTTCCTCACTCCCAGTTGAAATGTACATATTTTCTATCTGTGACTTGAAAAGGTCAATGAAGGTAGGATCTGTGCTGTTTTTCATCTTTGTATCCCAGTGACTAGTACAGTGTCTTTCAAGAAATGTTTATTAAAATTTATTGAATTTTCTGAATTCTTTACAAGCAGAACATTGCAGCAGCCTCCTTACCTGATCATTCTGCTTCTGTTCTCTTCCTTCCAATCAGTCTTGAATACTACTGCAGAGTAATATTTCTAAAACACCACTCTCATCCTGCTACTTCTGTGAGTAATCGATCTATGATCTATTGCTTGCAGCTTAGGTTCAGAAATCTTGTGCATGAAACTGAAGACTTCAGGAATTCAGGTGGCATTTTCATTCCTGCTGCCTATCAAAGTCAAGCACTCCCAAAAGAACTTGGATGTGAACAACAGGTTAACAAATTGGTATCTGAAAACTGGATTTGAATTTCTCAGTCATGTCTAAAAATCTAGGAATGAAAGACCCCCTGGCCTAAGATGAAGAGCACCTAACAAGAATCACCTCCTGGCTTCCTGAGCTTCCTTTAAGTCTTTAGCGAAAATTCCTTATAAAAAAAAAAAAGACAATCCCTTAACTATTATCTTCCCTCTGTTAATTGTTTCCCATTTAAACCATATATATCCCATCTGTACATAGTTGTTTGCAAGTTTTTCCCCCCACCTCCATCATTAGAGTGTAAACTCCTTGAGGGCAGCTTGGCACATAGAATGTGCTTCATAGATGCTTTTGGACTTGACTTGTGGGTGGTGCACTGAAGGACAACCCTGTGAGGGTGCTGCAAGGTTCTGTGAACTGTGTATATATAAGGGGACTTGATTACTTATCGACAAAGAGAACACTGGGCAGCAACAGAGTGGAAAAAGGAACTTTGGAGATGGGAGGACTTTGAGAAAGCTACAGACATACAAGCTACAGACAAGAGGAAACCTCTTCCAACATCTCCATAGACTTCCATCTCACCAGCCAATGGAATTTTCAGTCACTGCCAGGCCCGGCCATTTCACTTCTGTGGAGCATTTCATGATTTTCCCCATTTTCAGGTGCTGCTGCAGTACTTGACATGCTGCTGGGTATGGAAGGTTGCAGACTTGGCTCTCCCACCAGAAGAGGGGATGTAGCAAATTATGACTGCCATAGCCCAAAAGTGACAATCCCCAAATTTCAGTCCAATCTCTGTAGCAGCATAAGGGTCTTCATGGTGAAATAGGAAGTTTCTCAGGACCAACAGGAGGAAAAGGGAACCCAAGACCTATGAGCCAACATGTGCGTGTCACCACTTCCCAGTGTTTTACAATTATTTCCCTGTGAGAAATTCTAGAATATTTTTTTTTTTAAGCAATTGGGGTTAAGTAACTTGCTCAAGGTTACATGGCCAGTTATTTCTGGGTGTGGTGCTAAGTATCAGAGCCCGGATTTCCCAGGTCATCCCAGCTCTGGGGTGGTACTCTTACTCTCTGTGCTACCTGGCCGCCCTGAACTTCCAGAATCTTCTAAATTCTCCAACAAAGATGAAATGTGCTACAGAAACATCCCCTAAAACAGGAAGACAAGCCTGGTAGCCTGGGAGAGCAGGGAAGTTCTGTAGATAACCACTTAAATTTTAACAAAGTACTTGATAAAATCACTCAAACTATTCTAGTTGAACAAAACTTAGAAATATGTGTTAGATTATTGCATAGTTGGGCAGATTCCAGACTGGTTGAATGACTAGATCCAAAAAGTAGTTATCAACAAATCAGTAAATGCTGGTTGAACCTAATTGACATTACATTATCTCTAGTGGAAACATTCCAAGAATTTGTTTTGCTTGGGGTGATTTAGTTGTTTTTTTTTTTAATCAATGACTTAGATGTAGGCTTGGATAACATGGATGCCTTATTGAATTTGCAAATGGAATAAATTAAACAGTAATAGCTAACACACTGGATGAGAGAACCAGGATCCCAAAAGATTTTGACAGACTAGAATGGTGCCTGAATCTAAGAAGATACAATTTAATAGGAATAAATCTTATACTCTGATGCAAAAAAATCAATATCACAAGTGCTGGATGGGGGAGATATGGCTAGTAGTAGCTCCTCTGATAAAGACCTTGAGGTTTTACTGAACTTAAATCTCAATGGGAATTAACACCATGATAGAGAAACTCCTAAAGCTAATGTGATCTTGGGCTATACTAAGAGAGGCCTGGACTAAGGACTAAGTCTAGGACTATGGAAGGTACAATCCTACTGAACTCTGCCCTGGTCTGACCATATCTGAAATCTTCTGTTCAATTTGGGATCCCAATTTTTAGGAATAATAATCTGGAAAGAGTCTAGAGAAGGACCACTGAAATGGTGAAAGTCTTCTAAATCATGCTATGGGAATATTGGTGGAAGGAAATAAGGGATATTTAGGTTGGAGAAGAGAAAATATGAGGGAGACATAATAGGTAAATGAATAACTGAATGAAAAATAATTTATTAAATATCTATTACATACCAGGCACTGAACTTGGCATTTGGAGATACAAATACAAAAGTAGAAAATAGTTCCTACTTTCATGGAGTTTATTTAAAAGACTGTCATGTAGAAGAGGAATTTGACATTTTCTGATGGCCTCAGATGATAGAAATAGGTGTAATGACTAGAAGTTATGTGGAAGAAAATTTAGGCTGAATGTAAAGGCTGGGAAAGAGATAGCACAGAATAGTGGATAGAATGCTGGTCTTGAAAGAAATGAGTTCTAATTTTACCTTTGACTCCTACTAGTTGGGTGCTAGGGTCCTCAGACAACTCCACAGGACTTATCCATTAAACCATAGACAGGCTGAATCTTTATCTTTCAACACCAAGAGTTCCCTTTACTGACACAGATCCTCAGCCTGTTCCTTTAAGGAAAATTTTCTTAACAATCAGAGCAATCAATAGATAGAATATGGGCTGCCTCAAGAACTAAAGAATTTCCTTCCACTGGATGTTTTTAAACAGAGACTAAAAGCTCACTTTTGAAGGATGGTTTAGATGGAATTTTTTTTTAGATAATGTGAGGTCCCTTTCAAATTCCTAAATTCTGTAATTCTATGAAGATCAAAGTCTTCGGTTTGTCATTCAAGGCCTTCCACAAGCCTGTCCCCAACCTGCTTTCCCAGGCTGTACCCGTCCTCAGAGAGTTTTCAGTTTAGTCAAGGGATTAGGTCCATTTACAGATGACTATAATTAAAAATAGAACATATAATACAAAAAGAGAAATTATAAGCACCTAAGAGAAGTTATACCTTGGGACATTTGTGATATACAAAGAAAGCTGTATTTGGAGTCAAAGTCCTGGGTTTATTTTAGTTCTGGCAATTACCATCTGTGTGACTTTGGAGAAGTCATTCCATCACCCTAGACCTCAGTGTCACAGAGTTACAGAATCTCAGATATGGAAGGGACACCTACTTCCTTTTTGAGATGATCTGGTCCATCTGAACTATACAAAGACCCTTTATACATCATTTTTGACAAGTGGTACGCTAGGCGATATCCAGGAAGGGGACAGTTCTTTCCACTTTGGGATAGCTAAAGTTTGTTTGGAAGTACTTTCTTGAGAGAACTGAAATCAGGAGCGGTTTGGTAGCGAGTAGTGAGTAGAGCACTGGCCCTGGGGTCACTAGGACCTGAATTCAAATCCTACCTAAGACATTTAACATTTACTAGCCATGTGACCTTGGGCAAGTCACTTAATCCCAATTGCCCTGCCTTCCCCCTCCAAAAAATAAAAGAGAGAGAGAGAACTAAAATCAGAATCTCTTTAATTTATACCTGGTTTTCCTAGTTTTGTCTTCTGAAGTCAAGCTGAATGAATCTAATCCTTCTTCCTCTAGACAGTCTTTCAAGTATGTGAAGATAGGTATATTTCATGTGGGATGATCTCCAGGCCCCTCACCAGCCAGGTCACACTCCTCTGCATGCCCTCCATCTTGTCTTTCTTAAAATGCAATATTCAGCCCTGAACCTAATATTCCAGATGTGATCTGACCAAGGCAAACCAGGTATTTTCTGTATACAATATCTCTCAATGCAGTCTAAGGTGGTATAAGTTTTTTGGATTTGAGCTGGTACTCCACCAAAAACCTCCTCTGTAAATTGAGGGGTTTGTCACGCTGGCATGCAATTTGGAATTAAACAAGAAAAAAAATTAGCTAAACTGTTCATACCCTTTGAGATCCCACTGCTAAACCTGTACCCCCAAAAAAGTCAATGGATGAAGTATTTTTTAAGGGCTTACTGTGTGTAAGCACTGTGATGAGCACTGGGGATACAAATGAAAAAGCAAAAAGTCTTTGCTCTCAAGGGGCTCACATTCTAATGGGAAAGAAAACACATATGGTAGCTTTCAGCTGCAAGTCAGATGGAAAAAAGTTCCATGCTTTTAAATGCAATTTAATTCAATAAACATTATGTTCCAGGCACTGTGCTAAGCACTCAAAAAAGAGGGAAGTCCAAGCCCTCAAGGAGTTTACAACCTAATGGGGAAGACATGCAAACAAATATATACAAAACAAACTATATATAGGACAAATGGGAAATAATTAACAGAAAGAAGGCAATGGAATTAAGAGGGGTTGGAGAAGACTTCCTGGAAGTAGGATTTTAGTTGGGACTTAAAGGAAGCCAGGAAGATCAGTAGATTCAGATGTGGAGGACAGCCAGAGAAAATGCCCATAGTTGAAAGATGGAGTGTCTTGTTTGTGAAACAGCCTTTGTCAGGCCTGTGTCACAGGATCAAAGAATATGTGTTAAGGACTAAGGCAGAGGTCAGGAACCTGGGGCCTTGAGGCCACATAGGGCCCTCTAGGTCCTCAAGTGCAGCCCTTTGACTGAATCCAGATTTCATGGAACAAATATACTTAATAAAAGGATTTGTTCTGTAAAACTGGGACTCAGTTGAAAGGCCTCAGGCTCCCCACCCCTGAACTAAGGTAAGAACCTGGATAGGTAGGAAGGGACTAGGTTATAAAGGGCTTTGAATGCCAAGCAGAGTTTTATATTTGCTCCTGGAGGCAATCTGAGGCCACTGGAGTTTATTGAGTAGGGAGGTGATGAGATCAACCTTGAGTTTTGGGGAAATCTCTTTAGTAGCTGAATGGTCTTTGGGCTGCAGTAGCAAAGCAAAGGTTTTTTTTTCTTTTTCCATTGACTAGATCATATCAGTTTCTGATGTTGAATCATTTAAAGTACCAAGGACTTTGGGGAAGAGAACTTTCTTTTCTAGGTCCTTATTAGCTGTGACCAGGCTTCATCTCTACAGGAGTTGCTTCCCAAGATAATGCCTAAGGACACTGGACTAGAGACATTGGTTTTTCCAACTTAGCCCCTGGATCTAAAGAGAGATGACAGTCAAGGTGGTGGCAGTGGTTTGATTTGTCTGGCACATGGTGTGTCTCCCTTGGGATGCCTTGTTGTTTCTCTGATTCTTTCTCAGTGGCAGAAGAAAAGGTCACATATAAACTAAAATATTCTTAGTGGCATTTTTTGTAGTATTTTTTGTGTTATCAAGAAACTGGAAACAAGACAGATACCCATTGAGGGAAGAATAGAGAAACAAACTGCCAGCAGGACCTGCTTCTTTTTCTCTTTGCTTTTTGGGTCCCCAATATTTAGCACAGTGAACATAGTAGGTACTTAAATATTTATTGAATGATAGTGTAAAGGGGGAGACAGGGGAAAACCCCACAAAACTGAATATTGTGTAATTGTAATGACAAAGTTTGGCCCTGGGAAAGAGATGACAAAATCAACCTCTCTCACTTATCTGCTGAGGTACAATGGGAGTACAATATTTAATATACTGTTAGACTAGGCTAAATGACTTTTAGTTTTTCTGAACTGCTTTTTCCTCTCCTACTTTATTCTTTGTTATGAGAAATGGCTTATGTTCAGGGGAAAGGGAAATTTTATATATATTATACACACATATATTAGGTGATATAAAAAGAAAAAATATTAGTGGAAGTCAAAAATTTGGATAAAGGAAATAAAGAATAACTGCTTTTTTTAAATGAGAATTATAATCGGGCATGGTAAGCCATCGTTTCTGCTGCTGGAGAGGCTGAAGCTGTGGACCACTTGAGTTCTAGTTTTAAACTACAATATGCAATTTCCTCAGAGGAAAGGACCACCAGGTTAATGAGAGATAAGCCCTCCCCTTTCAGAAGTTAAAGCTTCTATGCCGATTAGTGGTAAGGACTGGGAGTCCCTGGACTTCTAGCCTAGGCTAGAAAGGAACATTTGGGGTCAAAACAAAAATAAATAAAATATAAATAACAAGAAATATATAATATATTCTGCATATAATAAATGTATAACATTTAATAAATTAAATATAATAATAAATAATTAAATAAATGATAAAAATGTAGTAATAAAAATAAAACAAATATTTTTTAAAAATAAATAAAATTAGAATGCTCACTAGACCTTATAGGTCCCATCCAGCTCTAAATTTTCAATTCTATGATCTTATGTTTTTCTCATGATTAAGGCTAAACTCAAGGTGTAGAATGAGACCTAGCTATAATTTGAAGTAGGGCCATCCCAGAAATTTGTTTTATTTGCCTAATAGTTTTTGTTACAAGGGTTTGTTTTTTTTCCCTAATGACTCAAGAGTTTGGGAGGAGAGAAAATACACTTTGGCTAATTGAAAAGCAATTTTTAAAAAGCTCTAACCAAATTCAGGATTCCAGTTTAAAGGAAAACAATCTGTGATTAGAGAAAGAAGGCATTTGGGATTAGTAGATGAGAGTGTGGGGTGAACAAAACATCCATTCCCTTGACATAACTTTGTTTAGGGAAGCTAGGGAACAAGATCAATCACCATTACCTAGATTTGCAGACCACTGTCTTAATGGTAGTGGGAGACTAGGGGAGGTGGAAAAGACTTCAAATACTATAACCCCACCAGTCATCACCCTGTCTGTTTGCCTCTGTATCTGCCTCAGCCTCTCTTGAACTGGATATCCCAGTCTTTGGGCACAGTGACAAAGTGAAGCTGGGGGAAAGCAGGGATCCTTCAGGAGAAAAGTAAGGGCAGAGAAGGTAGAGAGAGAAGAACCTACAGGGTTTGTGGTGAGAGGAGGACTGATTAGTGTCTTGCAGAAGCTAGCTCTGGGCAGGTTTAAGGGAAAAAAGGGGGAGGGAATTACCCTCGGGCGTCCTTGCGAAGGGCTAGGTGAACCTTGTGCAAACACAAAAGCTGCTTCTATGAGAGAGTGTGGACAGCACTAAGAGATAAGCAGAAATCTAGGAATTAAAATGGTCTAGGACTGGGTGGGAGAGCGGGGAGGGGCCGGCCCTCGGGAGTTCAGGAATCCAGGTGCCTAGGCAGACCACCCTGATCCAGTGGGGGTTGGGGTACAGGGTTAGAACTATCCCTAAGGGGCAGGTCCTTCATCCAGCATCTTGGGCCGGCTCTCTCCCACTTCCCTTTATCCCCTAATCAAAAGAAACATTGCCAACTAGTTCAACAAAGTGGGGAGGCTCAAAGGTACAGTAGATTTCTAGTATCCACCATAGGAACTCTTTGGGTCTTCTTGAAATCATCTCATCTCCCCCTCCTTAGCCCTCCTTTCCTACCTCCCTACAGCCTGAGGCACTCTTTCCTACAGAAACATTTCTGCCCAACCCTGAAAAACTTCTCTTTTGTCCTGTAACCTCCTGATTCCCCAGCCTGTTAAAGTGGAAGAGGAGGCTGCTAAGTGGGGGACCTAAGATATAGAGTCCCTAAAGGGTTTGAAACTACAGGGCAGGAACACCGAGGTTATCTAAAGGAGTTGGGGCAGGGACACCAGGTCCCCTGAGGGCAGAGGGGCCAGGGATGCCAGAGTTAGAATATAGTTCCTGCTCTTGACCAGCACAGGCTAGTTTCTTGTTCAATGGAGTGGAGATGTCTAGGAATGCAACTAAGCGACCAAGGAGGAGGGAGCAAAAAGTAGTAGTTTTCTTTCCCTTTTTTCCCCACCCCTTTTTTTCCATCACCCTTCCCCACCCCCTACTATCCTCCTAGTATAGTTAAAAAAAAAAAAGAGTAACAAGAAACTGCTTAGATTGACAAAATCTTATCAGCTGAAGGGGACGTTTGCAGGTCACCCAGTCCAACCCATACCTAAACAGTGGTCAGTCAGCCTTTGCTGGAAGATTTCCAATGATAGAAAATTCTCTACCCATCTCAATGATATGGTCTCATCTTGGACACTAAGGCTTCTTTCCTTCTTTCCTACAAAAAAATAGATGGAATGGAGCCTGAGTTCTAGAAGGCTGGAGGAGCCCAGTTGCTATGTCTAGGAAAGGTCATAGCATCACAGAACTTTAGAGCTAGAAGAGACCATAGAGGTCATCTAGCAGACCACCGTTTTTTTTTAAACTGATCACTTCCCTGAGATCATACAGGTAGTAAAGAGTAGAGCTGGGTTTTAATTTCAGGATCTCTGGCTCAAAATACTATGTTCTTTTTTCACCATTCACTTTGGGACCTTTGGATATGAGGATGGGGAAGGAGAGAAGGATGGTGTCTGATGGGCTGCAAGCCGAAGGACTCAATTTAAGGTGCTCTTTTTAAGGAAGTTTAATGAGGTGTGTTAGTATTGTTCAGACTCCATGGACAGCTGTGAGTCCAGATGTTCTTGCTTCGGTTTAGAGCCTGATCCACGTCCAGCTCCCTGCCCTGGACACGAAGCCCATCCAGACAGAAGGAGGCAGAAGAGTCCTCTCCTGGATGAGGATAGAGATGGGATGTCAAGTCTCAGAAAGAAACTTCTACCCCCTTGCCTATTCTGTTTCCAGATGTTTTTTCCATCTTTTTCTCCCATATTACCCTATAAGTACCTAAATAGTCCCTCTTCCTGTGGCTTTCTCCCCTTTTCTCCACATAGGTACCCCACCCCTCAGAATTTTTATTTTATATATTTTTGTTCTTCTAAGTTCCTGAGATGTTTCCCATGGTTCTCATCATTGTTTCCCTTCTCCTTCCAAATAGATATCCTTTTCGGTCCCCAGATATGTAAGTATGTATAGGGGGTGGGGAGAATAGAAGGAAATTAGGAAAAGTCTCTTGTACCTGGTGTCACTCCCAGAATAAGGCTCCCTTTAGGTTGGTTCCAGAGGTCTAGAAGGGAGACTAGGAGTGCAGGGGGCAAAATAAGTGCCACTTCCTGTAGCCCCTGACTCAGTGCTACCCTGGTCAGGCCCAGCTGAAGTTGAATCAGAGGCCCTGGGCTCACAGGCAGCGACTTAGAGTGTACCTCCAGTTCCTGTTGTGGTAATCTGGCAGAAAGCACCAAAATCTGAGACACAGAGAGAGAGAGAGAGAGACACACCTTTTTTCCAGTGGACCACATCCATTGTCCAAGTAACACCCTCCTCCCCCTCCATCCAAGCCATATCTACTCCCTGGGGTACAGAAGGGACCTTAGAGATTATCTTATCCAAACCCTCATATTATGGAAGAGGAAACTAAGGTTCAGAAATGGAAAGTTACTGGCCCCAAGCCACGGAGGAAATTAGAAGCTACATCTTTTTACTCCCAGTTTTATGAAATTTTCACCATACTACCCAGTCTGGAGACCCCACCCCACTCCTCAGGCCCTGCCCTGAGGCCTCATCTATCTCTCACTTGGTCTTCAAGGTCAAGGCTGAGCAGGGAGTGATTGCCCAGGATACCCAGGGCAAGGAGGCATCCTGAACCCCGGAAAAATTGAAGTCTGAGCTCCAAGGAGAAGGCCCAGGGGTCCATATTTGGTTGGGGGAGATCTGGGGAAAGAAATGAAAAAGCTGAGGCTATAAGGGCATAGGGTTATGCTAGGAGGAGAGAAAGAGAGAGAGAGAGAGAGAGAGAGAGAGAGAGAGAGAGAGAGAGAGAGGTAAATGAAATGATGCTATGGAGAAATACATCTAGGGACTTTATGAGGTGAATTTACCTTTGAGGCTGAACACTGTATGGGCACCTGGGGGTAAGAAGGTTCCTGGCTGGGTTTCAGGGTTGCAAACCCCCCGAGGTGGGTGGCTGAAGGGCACAGTGTTGCCAGGGTGATTCAGCCAAATGTGTTGCCGGAGACAACCATCCAGGGCAGGAATCAGCTGAGAGGTGGAGGTGGATTCACCATTGGGTCCTAGAACTAGCAGTGTGTCCCCCCCCTCCAGGCTTTTCATTCCCTCACAGACAAGTACATTATCTGTGAGGGAATAAAGTCCTCTCAATACCCCTAATCCCCATTTTTATGTTCCCTCCTTATTTCCCCCTTTAAGAATTCAAGCATACTGGGAGATGAAGGTCAGTTGGGGGGAAGAGCAGGGCCCCCACAGCAATCCTTATTTCGGGGAGAGCATTCCCTGCCAGGGGCCTAGAGACTTGGCTCAACCTCAGCACCTCATCTCCATCCACCTCCAGGAGCAGAGAATCCTCCTGATTCTTGACTTTCACCTGCATGGAAAAAGAAGGGGGCATCAGAACTATGCATCGCACTCTTACATAAGTTCCCCCCCTCCCCAGGTACTTGGAATCTACTCCTCATCTCATTCATTGATATTTACTCAACACTTCATCCATTCATAAAGAATATTCACCTGGTGCCAGCGTCCATCATCCAGGCGGGGCCCAGCTCCCACAGTGAGCTGGGCCCAAAAATTGTGGAGCTGTATCTCAAGCCGGCCACCCCGAAGTCCCAGCATAAACCAGTCATCTTTGGGATTTGTATCCCCATAAAAAATCACTCCTTCTGGGTCCCAGGTCCGAAGGTCAAAGGAAGAGATGGCTCTGAAGGGAGGCAGGATCTGTTGAACTATACTTGTGTATGTGTAGAAATGTTTGTGTGTATGTGTGTGTGAAGGACAGATTGCAGAGCAGAGAGAGAGGGTTCAAGATGAGAAAAAGATTGGGTGAAGTAGAGAAGAGGGAAGGGAGAGGTGGAGGCAAGGTTGAGGAAAAGGTAAGATTTAAGAAGAAAAGGAAGTGGGAGTCCAAGATTCTTCATTTACCTAGTGACCTTGGTGAGGTTAAAAGTCATGATGATGACAGGCTCTTGCCCAGTACCACTACCAAGATGGAGAACATCAGGATCCCTGGAGATCTGTGGGGGAAGAACCAGGAAAGGACTAGAGCTGTTTCCATTTTGTCTTTGTGCCCCCAGGCCCTAGCCTAGTG
Source organism: Petaurus breviceps papuanus (assembly GCF_028583685.1). Lineage (NCBI taxonomy): Eukaryota > Metazoa > Chordata > Mammalia > Diprotodontia > Petauridae > Petaurus > Petaurus breviceps. The sequence goes on along the minus strand of NW_027186448.1, from coordinate 449,053 downwards.
CTTACAGAGGAACATGTGATTTAGCAACAAAACTGGTATAGATTGATTGATATGGAGAGATAATATCCAGAAAAGAGAAAGACAGAAAGGATACACAAACACAGGCAGAACTCCAGAATTCATGTCTTCCTGCCCAGTCCCCACCCACCCCTGCCCCCACTGTACCCAGACCTTTCTTCCACAGAATCCCACCCTCACCCTAATCATGCACCTTTGTGGGAAGTGGAGATTTAGGAGCTGGTCCCTCCCAGGTCTCAGGTGGCCACAGAAACAGCAGCAGTAGAGTTAATGAGCACAGACCCTCCATTGTGGGGCAGCTCTCTCTGTTCCGTGCTTCTAATGACTCTGGGGAGTCAGCTGAGAGGCGGGCACCCCTGCTGGGCATGGGAGGTAGTTGGTTAAAGGTTGTCCTGGGGGAAAGGAGGGAGGGTAGTAGACAGGGGCACTGACCCTCCGCCCCTGAGAGGACAAATGGGATGAGAGATAGTTCATGGGGCCCTCCTCCTAGATTCCCCATCTGTCTTAAGGCTTTATTAAGTCCTACTATGTGTAATGCAATGTACTAAATGATAGGAATCCCAAGATAAAACAAAAACAAAAAACCAGGTCACCCCAATCCTTTCAGCAAGTCCCATTTGTAACTCTGTCCAAACTCGGTCCACTACTCTAGTTCTCCCCCCTTTCCAATTTAAGAAGAAAATCTGCCCTTAGGCTCTTCTTTTTTCAAGTTAACCCTTTGTATTCTGTATCTATCTTCCTTTACCCTCCCTGCTCCATCAGATTGTTTGTGCTAGAATTATTCCACTCATAAGCAATCCTTCATAAGATTTTAGGGTTAAGAACTGAAAAGGGCTTTAGAGATTATGTAGTACAACTTCAAACCTCTCCCCCCAATATTTTATGGATTAGGAAACTGAGGCCCAGAGAGGGAAAGTAACTTGCCAGAGGTACTAGTGACTGGACTCAGATTGGGGTTATTTGATTCTAAAACCAGTACTGTTGCTACCACTACATGCTCCTTCCTTTGTATCTTCCCATAGTGTTTGCAAGGACCTGCTTCTAGGCCTCAGTGCCTGAAATCCTGCAGCTACTTCTTCCTGGCCTCAATCTTGTTAAAGAATACACTTTTAAAATTTAAGTACTCTGGGGCTGATCAATGAAGTCATTAATATATTAGCATGAATTTTTTTTATCTTTCACGTTTGTCTAAGGGGCAAGCAGGACTGGTGAGACAGGATTAGAGTTATATAATATATAACTGGTTTATATAGAGAGTTATATTATCAAACTATAGACAGAGCCAGAAGGAACCTTAGAGATCTTGGCTATCCAACTCTTGCATTTCACAGATCAGGAAACTGAGGTCTGGAAGAATAATAGACAAAAACTGAGTGACTTTTTTTAAAGTCACATACTAAGTGATACATTTAGGATTTGACCAAAAAGAGAAAAGCACAACAATAAAAGTAAAGCCCTTTTTATTTGTGGTCATGAGTGATCTCACTGAAAGGGAGACCAAGAGGTTGAAGGTGGAAAACATCTCTCTTGGGGATTCAGTTTCCATCTCTGTTGGGTGATCTCTTTTTTTTTTTTTTCTTGGAGGGGGGAAGGCTGAGCAATTGGGGCTAAGTGACTTGCCGGAGACCCCACAGCTAGTAAGTGTTAAATGTCTGAGGCTGAATTTACACTCAGGTCCTCCTTCCTTTCTCCCCTGAGCCCCAGTTTCTAGTTTGTCTCCTGGTCCTAGGCTTCCAATTACATTCCATCTCATTTGGGGGCCATGCAGTCTGAGTTCCCATTTTCAGGGGGTCATTAACTTGAGGCCTAGAATGTAAACAGGTTTCAGGGGGTCACTCAATCAACAAGCATTTATTAAGTGCTTACTATGTGATAGGCACTGTGCTTTGCAATTATCCCATTTGATCCTCATAACAACCCTGGGAGATAAGGTACTATTATTATTCCCATTTACAGACGAGGAAACTGAGGTAATCAGAGGTTAAGTTACTTGTCCAGGGTCACACTGCTAGTAAGTGCCTGAGTCTGAATTTGAACTCAGGACTGCCTTTCTCCAGACCAGTACTCTATTCATTGCAGAAAGTGGGACATTAGCTGAGATTTGGGGTGGGGATAGGGGGGTTGGGAATCCATTAATTTTTAATAGTTTGATAATTGCATGTCAGTATCATGTTCCTTTGTAATTCCGTGCATGTCATTTTGTGCATTTAAAATACTGTGCGGAGAAGGGGTCCATGGATTTGCCAGGCTGCCAGAGGCGTCCAGGACACAGAGAAAGTCAGGAGCCCCTGCTCTAAAGTGCCCCCGGCCCCCTCAGCGCGGCCCGGGGAGCCGCGGCCAGGACTTTGTCCTCTTTGCCAGGAGGAGGAGCCCCGGAAGCCGTGGTCTTGGGCTGGGCAGCGATGGCGGCTGTGCTGATCCGGGAAGCCACGGAGAGAGACTGTGGGGAAATCATGAAGATGATTCGGGTGAAAGCTGCGCCGAGGCGGGCCGGGGGGGGCCGAGGCCTGGGTCCCGGGGGGAAGGAAGGGGAGCCGGGTGGATGCGGGAAGCGTGGATTCCTGGGGTCCTGGAGGGAAGGAAATAAGCAGGAGCAGCCCAGACTGCCAATACCTCCAACGGCCCCCTCCAGTCAAGACAATTCAACAAGCACTTAAAAAAAAAAACAGCCACGCCAAATTTTAACCTGGGGCATTCACTTCCAGTGTTTCAAGTCTCGAATATATTTATTTTTTCAATAAAACCAATTAATATTAACATGAGTAATAATAACAATAGCTAACATTTATGCAGTGCTTACTATGTGCCAGATGCTTTACAAATATCTCATTTGATCCTCATAACAACCTTGGAAGTAGGTACTATTATTGTCCCCATTTTAGAGATCAGGAAACTAAGACAAACAGGGTTAAGTGACTTGCTGGGGATTAACTCCTACTAAGTGTCAGAAGTCACATTTGAATTCTGGTGTTCCTCACTTCAGGTGTGGCACGAGGAAGTGTTTATTTTTATTCTCCCCTTTCCTCCCCACCCCTCCTCCTGGGTTAAAAGAAAAAACAAAACCTTTGTAACTAATGTGCAAAGTCAAGCAAAACAAATCCCTGTTTTGTCCATGTACAAAAATATCTCATTCGTCCACAAGTATCTACCATGTGCAATATGTTAAGTGTGGATGCTACTAAAGGCAAATGGGATGGGGCGGCTAGTGGAGTAGTGAATAGAGCACTGGCCCTGGAGTAAGGAGTTCTAATCCCGGCCTCAGACTCTTGATACTTATCAGCTGTGCAACCTTGGGCAAGTCACTTAACCCCAACTGCCCCTCCCCCCCAGTATTTTTTTTTTAATTAAGGCAAATGGGAAAAAAAGTCCCAGGCCTCCTGAACCTTATTTTGTACTATAGACATACTTAGATGACTCTCCTGATCTCTTAACTCTGTTCTCTTATATATTGTCCCTCTTTCTTCCTTTTATGTACTTACAGGAATTAGCAGAGTTTGAGAAACTCTTAGATCAAGTGAAGATCAGCGAAGGAGGTAGGGCTCTGATGAGGGGGTTTGGGGAGTTGATAGCACTGGCAGACAAGGAACCTTGGATCCCTCCTTCATTTTCCCCTAGTCACCCAATTGGGTAGATAATTTTTTCTGCCTCTATATAATTATATCTCTTATCTCTCTCTGCAGCCCTGAAAACTGATGGCTTTGGTGAAAATCCTTTTTACCACTGTCTGGTGGCTGAGATTCCTCCAGAGCCCGGGGATGCCCAGGGTAAGAGCTACTGTAGTAACAGATCCTCTGAGAGGCATCTTGGAATGTTGGCGTCACAGTGTCCTGCCTCTGACACAGTCTACCTCTGTGACTCCATACCAGTCGGCTAGATCTTAGGGCTCCAATCTGTATGAGTAAAAGGAGTTTCTTTCCTTCTCCCCTTCCCCAAAAAAGATAATAGTTAGTATTTATATAATGCTAATGGCTTGCAAACTATTTTGTGAAAGTTATTACATTATTATCTCCATTTTACAAAAGAGGAACAAACATTGGCAGAACTAGGATTTAATAATATTTTTTAATAATTTAATTTAATTTTAAAAATTTAATAATAAGATAAAGTTTTCCAAGTTCAAAACTATCACTCCATTTATTGCTCCACATATACCTTTTGGCACTGATATGTAGAGTGTTGGCCCCCTCCAACACACACACACACACACACACACGAGCACCCCTTTCCATTTTTCTGGCCCCTCAACAGTATTATGTCCAGAGGGATAGTTAGGCCTCTGGCCCTCCTAGCCTCTCAATGATTTCTCCCTTCTTGCCTTCTCAGGTTCCACTGTGGTGGGCTATGGCCTCTACTGTTTCATCTATAGCACATGGACAGGACGAAACGTATACCTGGAGGACATCTATGTGATGCCGAAATATCGGGGTACTGGCTTGGATTACAAGCTACTGTAATCTTTCTTTCCACTACTTTCCAAACATAAAGTTTTCCCCTCTTTTTTATTGCTCCTTCTAGCTATGTATCTATCATCCTCTAGCTAGGTGTCTATACCACCTTCCCATTAATGCTTTTCTCCTCACAATAGGTCAGGGGATTGGTTCCAAGATTGTCAAGAAAGTGGCTGAGGTGAGGAAGTCTGTCTGTGGATGGTTTGGGGGGTTAGTTACTTGTATTTCTGAGTGTAGAGGGGACTGGGGAGGTGAAAGGGGTAGTCTGAGAACTAGGTATCTGGGCCTTTCCCCCTCTAACCACTATTTATATGTGGGGTGACCTTCCTGCAGGTTGCCCTAGAGAAAGGCTGCTCCCAGTTCCGTCTGGCTGTCCTTGACTGGAACAAAAGTGCCATGGACTTCTACAAGGCCAGGGGAGCCAAAGACCTCACTGCAGCAGAAGGCTGGCATTTCTTTCGGTTTGACAATAAAGCAATGAGAGAGCTGGTGAGGAAGTGAGATGGATCCTTTAGATCTTTTCCCCTTGGCTCTTATTCCACTCATTTACATTAGAGTCTTGTTCCTATGTTCATTTGGTTCAAGGGAGAGGAAAATGGTTGAGAGTTTAAAATGTCCTAAAGTAATAAAAAAAATTAATCACAAAAGGAAGAAGTGTTTCTCTCTCAACCATTTGGAGGTAACAATACTTAAGAGTCAATGGGCCTATGTCTATAATATTCTTTATGGTGGAAGTTGCTGAAGAGGAAGGGTCTTCTAGTATTGGCATGAGAAGTGAAAGGGGGCGATCAGGAGGAAAGTTGGTATGAGTTCATTTAGACGGAGACCTGCTTGGGCTGATTACTATAAGTCTGCAAGGATGCTTGCAGTGAAAGAGGTTAGCCCAAGATGTCCTACCTAATGAAGTTTTCTTTTTCTTTAATATTTCAAATGCTTTATTAACTTCTGATTTACATCATTCATTTCCACCAAATTTTGAGATACAAATTTTCTCCCCGTTTTTCCCCTACCCACCACCCCAAAATAGCAGTCCCACAGGATATCCAATCCTCCAATCTGCTCTCTCCCATATTTTCTCCCATACCCCTTTCGACTTTTCCAGTAGGGCATGGTGGATCTCTATGCCCCAGTGCCTGTATATTTTATTTCCCAATTACATGTAAAATAGTATTAATATGTATATTTATTATATATATTGTATGTGTATATATTATATAATATGTATTTGATTTTAAAACTTTGAATTCCAGATTCATTCCCTTCCTCCCTTGTCACCCATCATTACTGGGAAGATAAGCAATTCAGTATGGGTTGTACATGTGTGGCTAATGCAAAACAATAACATAGTAGATATATTGTAAAAGACTTGACTATATTTCCCTCCCTCCTATCCCACCTCCCACTTGTTCTATTCTCTACTTTGATCCTGTCCCTTTTCAAAAGTGGATGCTTCCAACTTCCTTCCCCCCCAGCCCACCCTCCCTTCCATCATCCCCCCTCTGATCCCCTTCCCCCCTACTCTCCTATAGGGTGAGATACCCTATTTAGTGTGTATTCCCTCCCCAAGCCAAATTCAATGAGAATAAGGTTGACCCATTCCCTTTTCCCTTCCTATTCTTCCCCTCCATTGTAACCATTTTCCCTTGCCTCTTCTTTATGAGATAGTTTACCCCATTCTGTCTCTCCCCATCTCCTCTCATTATATTCATCTCTCTCCTCTTAATTTCACCTTTTAAGTATCATCCCTTCCTGTTAAATTGGTCCTGTGCCCTCTATTTATGTATACCTGTAAACATATATACTCACATTTACATATGTATTCATATGCCCATATACCCTCTTATCTAAACATATATATATATATATATATATATATATATTTCTATTCCCTTCAACTATTTTCATACTGACAAAAGTTTCATTAGTTCCAATTATTGTTTTTCCATGTAGGAATGTTAATAGTTCAACTTTGATAAGTTCCTTATGATTTCTTTTCCCTGTTTACCTTCTCATGCTTTTCTTGCTTCTTGTTTCTGAATGTCAAATTTTCTGTTCAACTCTGTTTTTTTCATCAAGAATGCTTGAAAGTCCTCTATTCCACTGAATGACCATATTTTCCCTTGAACCATGATACTTAGTTTTGCTGGGTAGGTGATTCTTGGTTTTAATCCCAGCTCCCTTGACCTCTGGAATATCTTATTCCAAGCCCTTCGATCCCTCAGTGTAGAAGTTGCCAGATCCTGGGTTATCCTGATTGTGTTTCCACAATATTCAAATTGTTTCTTCCTGGCTGCTTGTAATACTCTCTCCTTAATCTGGGAATTCTGGAACCTGGCAATAATATTCCTAGGAGTTTTCTTTTTGGGATCTTTTTCAGGAGGTGATTGGTGGATTCTTTCAACCTCTGTTTTGCCCTCTGGTTCTAAAACATCAGGGCAGTTTTCTTTGAGAACTTCCTGGAGGATGATTTCTAGGTTCTTACTTTGATCATGGCTTTCAGGTAAATTTAAAATTATCTCTCCTAGATCTATTTTACAGGTCAGTGGTTTTTCCCATGAGATATTTCACATTGCCTTCTATTCTTTCATTTGTTTGTATCTGTTTAACAGCATCTTGATTTCTCATAAAGTCATTAGCTTCCATTTGCTCCAATCTAATTCTGAAGCAGTGATTTTCCTCATTGAGCTTTAGAGATTCTTTTTCCATCTAGCAAATTTGGTTTTTTAGGGCATTCTCCTCATTGCCTTTTTGAGCCTCTTTTGCCATTTGAGTTAGTCTATTTTTTTAAGGTGTTATTTTCCTCAGTCAGGCTGTTGCTCTCATTTCGTAATTTTCTTGCATCGTTCTTATTTCTCTTCCCAGTTTTTCTTCCACTTCTCTTATATGCTTCTTAAAGTCCTCTATGGCCTGTAACCAGCTCATATTTTCCTTTGAAGCTTTTGGTACAGGAGTTCTGACTTCACTGTCTTCCTCTTGTTCCATGCTTTGCTCCTTTTTGTCCCCAAAATAGGAGTCTAATGTTGGAATCTTCTGTCTGCTTTGTTTCCTTTGCCTGATCATGTCGCCCCTCAGTCACTTGACCCTGGGCTTTTTGCCACAGTAAGACTCTGCCACCAGACAGGGGAGTTTTCCTCCCAAAAGCTGGGGTTTTCTCAGCTGCCGGAGGTATTAGATGGGTGCCCTCTCTGAGGTCTCCACATGCTCTGGCAAGCTGGACATACACCCCAGGACCTCCACCCTAGACTACAATCCAGATCCAAGCAGGTTAAAGCAAGAGCGATTATCCCTCAGACTGGCGCTTGGTCCCCCTATACTCTGCAGTCCAGGAGCTGAAGCTGCCACTTGGCACAGGCTGGCTGTGCCAGCATCTCAGAAGCTTCTCGCCCCAAGGGCAAAGTCCACGCACTCCCACTTACTGGGTCCCAAAGTCCAGACTGCACTGACCTTTCACTTTGTCCTTCACATCTATGTGTTGATAAATCTGGAAATGGCCACAGCTGCTGCTGATCTGGAGTCCCTCTGGCTGGGGGCTGGTCAGGTTCGCCCTGGGGCTAAAGCCTCTGTGTGGGGCTGGGCTGGGCTCCCAGAGCACTGCGCTAGCAGATTCCTGCCGCCCTGCCAGGCTGAACTCATCAGGAGGTTAGCTTCTCTGTGTCATTTTGTGGGTTCTGCAGCTCCAGAGTTTGTTCAGAGTCCCCTTTTTACATGGATTAGGGAAGGTGGAAGCCGGAGCCCAGCGGAGGTCCTGCTTCTACTCTGCCATCTACCTAATGAATTTTTAGGGAAAAAGAAAAACTTGAAAATTTTTGCAAAAAAATTTTTTAAAAAGATTTAAGACACTGGAAAACCTGGTCTATAAATTCAATATTTATTGCCTCCTGTGTGCTCAGCACTGGGGATAAAAGGATGATTTTAAAAGTTTAAAATAAGTATTGAAGAAAAAGGGCTGGAAGGAAACTATCACTCAGTCAAAAAAGCATCTATTGGGCACTTTTTATGTGCCATATACTACATAAGGGCCAAGAATACAAAGACAAAAAGTGAAACAGTGCCTGTCCTTCATTCAGCTGCAGGCAGGCAAGAGTATATACTATTTGTGAAGAAAAAAATAGTTAAAATATGTCTTCATCTCCCCTATGCCCCTCTTTGAATGTAAGCTCATTTAACATAGGAATTATCTATCTGAAAATAATGACCAAAAGAAAAGGGCTGGATACCATATTTCAAGAAATTGAAAATAAAAATTGCCCAGAATTCTTAGAAACAGGGCAAAGTCAAACTTGAAAGAACATACTAGTCACCTCCTGAAAGAAATCCCAAAATTATAGAACCTAGGAATATCATAGTCAGAAGCCAAAACTTCTATGACATAGGAAAAATACTAGAAGTATCCAAAAAGGAAGAGTTCAGGTACCAAGGAGACACAGCATGGATCAGACAAAATTTGCCAACTACCATCATAAAGGAGAAAAGAGCTTGGGATCCAATATTCCAAAAAGCAAAATATAAAGGCATAAAACCAAGAATAACCTATCTAGAAAAACTACAGAGAAAAAAACAGACTTTTAATAAAATAGAGGATTTCTAAGCATTACAGATTAAAAAGGTCAGAAGTGAGTAGACATTCTGAAATGGTGATGCAGGAGCCAAGAGAAACACTTATGCATTTGTTTAATTAGAAGGGAATATGTGGGGATGAATTGTTTATACATGCTAATAGGGAGATAAGAAACAAATGCTTCTCAGGACCCTAATTTCTTTAAGGGTCATAGATGAAAGTAAGCCTGATAGAGGACCTGTGGGTGATTTAGTTCTGTTTTGATGGTCTCTAGAAAACACAAATGTTAGTGATTAGGGAGCTGACAAGGAGGGAACTCACTGTCACATTAAAAATGAAAAAGAGAATTTAAACATGCAGGAAGGAGTAGGGAGAACTGCCATCCCATGAACCTCACTTTCATCTGAACTGAACAAAGGAAGATCAGACCATACATTTAAAGACCATATAATAGAAATCCATTCAACTTAAAAGGGAGGATAGGGTGGGTAAGGGAATTTTAATAAACAAAACAAACTCCAGTGTTGAAGGGAGGAACATGGGTGCAGTGAGTTAAAAAGAAGGGAAGAAAAAGTAAATCTTGGGATCAGGGAAGAGAAGAGGGACAGCAGAATGGAAACAGGCCACTTTGTTTCTAGATCATGTGACAGGTAAACTCCTTATCTTTCATCATCTTATTTGTAAAAGGGGAAGGGCAGAGGGAGTAGTAAAGAGAAGAAAAAATACAGGAGGAGGAAAATTTCATAGCTAACAATCATAACTGGTACCATAAATAGGAAGAACCCTTATAATGCAAGAGGATAGCAGAATTAATTGAAACAATCCAATGTTATGTTGCTTACAAGAAATACACTTGACACCATCCTTCTAAGCCCCCTAGTTCTGGATCCTCTCTCTCTTCTCTTGTCAATCTGTGGGCAAGGCCTATTGATTTCACCTTTGTACCACCTCTCAAATATGTCTTCTCTCCTCTGACACTGCCACCTTGCTGGTGCAGGCCTTCATCTCCTCCTACCTGGACTATTATAAGAATTTACTAGTTGGTCTGCCTGCCACTTCTTTCTTCACTCTACTACATCCTCCATTTAGCTATCAAAATGATCTAAGCACAGGTCCTAGGGTTACTGCCCTACTTAAATTCCTGTGGCTCCCTATGACTTCCTGAATGAAACATAAAATCTTCTTTGTCATTCAAAGCACTACTTAGCTCCTAGCTCTCTTCTCCCTAGCCTTTCCTGTCTTCTTAAACCTTTCACCCTAGTAACAAGACACCATCTCTCAGCCCCAGGCATTTTCACTAATTATCCCCCAGGCAAAGAATGCTCTTCCCTCCTCCTCTCTACCTTCTGGAATCCCTGACTTCTTTAGAGTTCCAGCCAAACTCCTATCTTGAATAGGAAACTGTTATCAATTCCTCTTGCTTCTAATGCCTTCCCTCTATTATTTCCTGGTTATCCTGTCATAGTTGTACATAATTGTTTGCATGTTGTCTTCCCCATTAGATTGTGAGTTCCTTGAGGACAAGAGCTATCTTTTGCCATTCTTTGTATCCCCAACACATGACACAATGTCTGGCCCATAGTGGGAGTGTAATAAATGCTTATTGACTCACTGATCAACATAGAATTAAAATGAAGGGCTGGAACAAAATCTATTTTGCTTCAGCTGAACTGAAAAAAGCAAACTAATAAGATTTCAGATAAGGTCTTTTAGAAAGATAAATATGATTTTTAAAAAAAGATAAGCAAGAAATTACATTATGGCTAAAGGCTCCATAGAAAAGGAATCAAAGTTAATTGATATACATCCACCAAATAGCATACATAGCATGTAACTATTTAAAGAAAAAACAATTAAATTGGAGGGAGAAATAGATAGCAAAACTATAATAGTAGGGGACCTCAGAGTGCCCTTTTTAGGCCTCAACAAATATAACCAAAAAAGCAAATAGGAATTTAAGTAATTAAATAGAAGTTTAGAAAAATGAGAGACAATAGATCTCTGGTGATTACTGAATGGGAATAGAAAGGAATTACATATTTCTCAGCTGTACTTGGCACCTTTACCCCAGTATTGGAGCATAAAGACCTCACTAAAAATGTAGAAAAGCAGAAACACTAAACATATTATATTGTGATCACAATGTGCTAAAAATTATATCAATAAAGGATCTCTGAGAAAAGAAATAAAAAGTAATTAGAGTTTAAACAGAATAATTCTAAAGAATTGGTGAGTTATATTTATTATCTATATTTATGTATATAGTATAGTTAATAAATATGTTATATATTTATATATAATTATAGAAACAAAATTTCAAAAGAGAAAATGACAATAATGAGACAAATACCAAGACTTAGGGGATTTAGCTAAAATAGTTCTTTTTTTTTTTTTTTTTTAAGCAATCGGGGTTAAGTAACTTGCTCAAGGTTACACGGCCAGGTGTTTCTGGGTGGGTGCTAAGTGTCTGAGCCCGGGATTCGATCTCCAGGTTTTCTCAACACTGGAGCCGGTGCTCTTACTTGCTGTGCTACCTGGCCGCCCCTAGCTAAAGTAGTTCTAAGGTTAAAATGTATATTTAAAATGCTTTCATCATTAGAAAAAGAAAACAAATTACTGAGTTAGGCATACAACTAAAATACAAAACAAAACTGAGGCAACATGGTGAAATTTCTGAAAATTAAAGATTAATAAAATTGAAAAAATAATAAATCTAGGTATTGTTTAAAATACTAATAAACTTAAATAGCTAACCTCTTTTTTAAGAGAAAAAGGAATTGTTCATATTAGAAATGAAAATGGAAAATTTACAATTGAAGAGTAAAAAGAAACTATCAGACTTTTGTGCAATTATATTCTATGAGATAATTTAGAGGAAATGGATGGCTACTTAGAAAATATGGGGGCGAAGTGAGTAAAGCGCTGGCCCTGGAGTCAGGAGGACCTGAGTTCGGTTCCGGCCTCAGACACTTAACACCCACAGGTCAACAAAAAAAGAAATAGACTATTTAAATAAGTCAGTATCAAATAAAGATATTGAGCAAGTAATAAATGAACTCCCAAGGATAAACTCCAGGACCAGATAACTTTACAAGTAAATCAGGCATTCAAAGAACAATGTTATACTAACTGCAATAATAGTAAAGAATGCACTTTTCCAGTATCTTTCTGTGATAGAGATAAAGTCTTAATACCTAAATAATAAAGCAGAGAAAGGAAACTAGATAGTAATGTCCCTAATGAACATTGATGCAAAAATTCTAAATAAAATATCAGTAAATAAGCAATGAGAAAAGATTATAACTATGATGATTTATACCAGGAATACAGAGTTGGTTCAATAGGAATAACAAAAAAAACAAAACCCTAACATTTATATAGCGCTAAATTTGGGCCAGGTACTAAAGCTAGTATAATTATTATTTACAATTATCTCATTGGATCTTCACAATAACTCTGGGAGGTAGGTGCTATTATTATCCCCATTTTATAGAAGAAGAAACTGAAGCTAGTTAACAGAGCTTAAGTTACTGAGTTTTTCTGATTCTAGACCCAGTGCTCTATCTACAACTCCACCTAGCCACTCTATATATAACATAAGGAAAACTATATAATAAATCATGATAGCTATTGATAAAATGATTAAAAACCATGATTATGTCAATATATCCTAAAAAGACTTTTGATAAAATCCCATAACATGGTTAATAATGTTTATCTAGTGCTGAGAGCAAATATGTAATTCATGAAAATTTAAGACTATTCCAATAAGAATAGTCCTTATCACCACTATTATTTAATAGAATCCTAGAAAAGCAATAGCAATAAGACAAAAAAAATCAAGAAAAAAAGAAAAAAATCAAGGGAAGAAGTATAGACAAAGAGAATAAAATAATTGTTCTTTGCAGATGACATGATGATCAATGATGATCTTGATGATTATCAAGAAACTTAGAGAGTCAGCTAAAATTAATTGAAACAAGAAATGTAGCAAAGTTAGAGGACATAAATTTTATTCACATAAATAATCAACATTCCTATATATAACCAAAAAATTCAGCAGACATGGTCAGGGTCAGAAATTCCATTCAAAACAACTGCAAAAGGTATAAAATATTTGGGAGTATAGGCCATATAATAGAAATGCATTCAACATAAAAGGGAGGGCAAGGACAAGGGAGGGAGTGTATCTTCCAAGATTTATGCAGTGACTATAGGAATCTAACAATAAAACACTTTTTGCAGAAGTAAAGCAGACGTAAATAATTGAAGAAATTTTCATTTTACATTGGTATGTGATCTAAAAGTTTTAGTTACAAGTTTCACCCGCAATAATGAACATAACAATACCACCTAAATTAATTTATTTATTCAGAGCTGTACCAATCAAACTCCCAAAAGGGATATTTCATAGAGCTAGAAAAAAATTATATTCATATAAAGAATCACAAGGTCTGTCTTTCTTTCTGCAAAGAGTGCTTTAAAATTGGATTTAAAGTTCCTAGTGTGTCCAGGTAGATAGACTCCCAAATATTTTCAACTTTCTGTAGTTCTTGTGAATGGATTTTCTCTTTTTTATCTCTTCCTTCTGGGGTTTTTTGATAATATACAAAAATACTGATTTTTTTGTGTGGATTTATTTCATGTTTTACTACTTTGCTGAATTAACTGTTTCAATTAATTCTTGGTTGACTCTCTAGGATTCTCTAATTACAATGTCACATCATCTGCAAAAAGCAACAATTTTGTTTCCTCTTTGCTTATGTATCTTCCCTATAATTCTCTTTCTTGTCTTACTGCTATTATTAGTATTTCTAGAATTATGTTAATGATAGTAGCAGTTAGTAATTGCTATGGATGACCTTGCCAAGACATAAGCCTCTTGAGAATGAAGGACCACTACCACCACCAAAACCAGTTAGTAATTAATAGTGGTATGGGCACTTTGTAGTGGGCTGTGTTGCTTTTACCCAATCTTATTTGAAAGGTCTGAAACATTTTTCTGTTACATATATTTACTCATTGTTTTACTGAATATTATTTATCATATTAAAGAAGCATATATCTATTACTATGTTCTCTGGTGTTCTTAACAGAAAAGGATTGTATCAAAAGCAGCTATTAATATAATCATAAAGTTTTTACTATTTATATTATTGACATGATTTATTATATTTATATTCTTCTTTATGTTTAATCAGTATTCCTCGTATAAATCCAACCTGGTCACAGTATATAGACTTTCTAATATGTTGTTGAAGCCTATTTACTAATACTTTATCTAAAATTTTTGCATCAGTATTCATTAGGGATATTGGTTCATAATTTTCTTTTTCTTTTTGTCTCTCCCTAGGTTAGACAACAAGACCATGTTTGCATTATAGAGAAATATTAAAAAGGTGTTTTCTTTCCTAATAATGCAAAAAAAAATCATCTGGTTCTGCTTGTTTACTTTCTTTATCCAATAATAATATGATATAATAGAGATTTGAGTTAACGTTTCCAAGCAATAGTCATCACTTCCTTCCTTAATCACTTTCTTCAAGAATTAAGAAAAAGTCTTCTGCCTCAGAAAAGGGACCAAGACAGAGCCTTAGGGAGGGTGGGGAGGTGTCACCTACAGTTAGTAGATGTGTCCTGGATAAAGATCAAGCAAGGACTGGACAAGACAGGTAAGAGGAGAACCAGTAGAGAACAATATTATGAAATTCTAGAGAGAAGAGAATATCAAGGAGAAGAGGGTTATCAACAGTGTCAAAAGCTTCAAAGAGAGGGGCGGCCAGGTGGCTCAGAGAGTAAGAGCACCGGCTCCAGTGTTGGGATGACCTGGATCAAATCCAGGCTCAGATACTCAGCACCACACCCAGAAATAACTGGCCATGTAACCTTGAGCAAGTTACTTAACCCCTATTGCTTAAAAAAAAAAAAAAAGCTTCAAAGAGGTCAAGGGGCATGAAGATTAAGAAAAGATCATTAGATTTAGCAATTTAGAGATAATTAACAACTTTGTAGAGAACAGTATTAATTGAATGATGAGATCAGATTGTAGAGAGTTAAAAGGAGACTCAGAGGAAAGGAAGTAATAGCATAGATTGTAGAAGGTATAAGGAGTTTAGCCACAAAAAGAAGGAAGGTTGTGGGATATGGTAACTAGTTAGAATGGATTGGATCAAATGAGAAATTTTTGAGGATGGTGAAATGTAGCATGTTTATAAGCAGTAGGGAAGAACAGCTAGCCACCGAGGCTTTGAGAGAGTGGGGATGGTAGAGGAGGCAATCTGCTAAGAGAGGACAGGGTGGAAAGTTGAGAGACATCAACGGTTAGCAAATGTGACCTGAATGAAAATCCAGCAAAGGAGAGTGAGAAAGTGTAGTCAGACAAGCAGGAGAGAACAGAGAAGAAAATATCAAGGAGAAAGGGGTGATCAATAGTATCAAAGGCTACAGAGAGATCAAGAAGTGTGCGGATTCTTTTAATATGCATTGCTCTAATTATTAGGGATTTGGAGCATTTTTTCTTATGGTTTTTGATAGTTTGGATTACTTCTTTTGAAAACTGCCTCTTCATATCCTTTGACCATTTATCTATTAGAGAATAACTCTTAGTCTTATAAATTTGAATCAGTATCTTAAATATTTTTATTTTTATTTTGTGATATCTTGTGATTATCTTTTGATATCTTGACCTTTATCAGAGAAACTTGCTACAAAGATTCTTATTCCCAGTTACCTCTTTCCCCTCCCATTTCAATTGCAATAGATTTGTTTGTACAAAAATATTTGAATTAATATAATCAAAACTGACTGTTTTTCCTTCTGTGATACTCTCTATCCTTTGGTTATGGATCTATTGATCTACCAGATAATTTCTTCCTTACATTATAATTTGCTTATGAGGTCAGCTTTAACATTTAAATAATGTATGTATTTGGAGTTTGTACTGGCATACAGTGTGAGATACATCATTTCTTGTGAACAGCATACTGTCAGATTCTGTTTTGGAATCCATTCTGGTATCCTTGTCCATTTTATGGGTGAGTTCTTGCAACTTATATTCACAGTTATTATTGATAATTGTGTGTTTACCTCTTCCTGACATCTTATACTTTTTTCCTCCTCTTTGCTCCCACCATAATTTTTACAAATAAAAAGATTGTGGTTAAAAAAAAAAGTTTACCTGCCATGTGATCTATAAATGAAGTGACTTATTTTCACTCTGTTGTCCCTCTTCTTTTCCCATTGCCTTTCCTCTGATCCCAAGTTCTCACTCTTCCTTTCCCCCTCTCTCTTGAATAACTCTCTCCGACATTTTCTTATGACTGTTCCTCTATGTATCCTACTTTCCCTTGTCTTTCTTTGTCCCCTCCTATTTCCTTTGTTGAGTTTAATGTATTTTTATTCTGTGATAAATATGTATATGTGTGTGTATGCAATTGTATTTGTTCTTCCTTTTTCCAGTTCAGATGAAAGTGAAGTTCATGGGATGTCTATTCCCCCTACTCATTCATCCATATTTAAATTCTCTTAAACTTTGTAGCTCTATTATTTGATATTGATTTGCCTCTCCTTTATCTACCATTCTACCCCAATGCCTGTATCCCTCTAATTTTTATGTTCTCCTGAGACAATGAAAACAGAACAAAACAGTCACTTAACTTCTTTTTGCCTCAATTTCCTCATCTGTAAATTGAGGATGATAATAAAACCTACCTTCCAGAGCTGTTGTGAGGATAGAATAAAATAATATTTGTAAAGTGCTTTTGCAAATAAACTATGTAAGTGCTAGCTATTATGCTAGTAAAGTATAATACTACACTCTGTCATATGTATCTTTCTCTACAACCCTAAAAGATATTAGGTTCTGAGAAGATATTTGTTTCTTAGAGTGTAATCAACTTCATTTATCATTAGCTGCTCTGCTTGGTATTGATTCCACAAACATCATGGCCATACCCCAACTCTGGTAGTCCAATTTACATTTATCCTAATTTATCTACTTCATGGTTTCTGCAGGAGTCCAGCCATCTTTGTATGCATCCCTGGGCTGGGTGGAAGGTAATTTTCTCCTTATTCTTTTTTTAACTGGTTTCATTTTTAAGCTTTACCAAGGCATTTGCACAGGATCTAGCCTTCATGCTGCCATCTTCTTATAATTCTCCCTTAACTTGTTTTCTAGGCCTGTTGTCTATAATAGCAGATAGCTTATATTTGTTTTTTTTTTTAATCTTCTCTTTTTTGTTCTAACGTTTCTCCCAATCATGTGGAGTCACTGATTTCAGTTTAGTCTGTTCTATTTTTTAAGAAATCCAATTTTTTTTTTTTTTTGCTTTTTGGAGGGCAATTGGGGTTAAGTGACTTGCCCAAAGTCACATGGCTAGTAAGTATGTCAAGTGTCTGAGGCCGGATTTGACTTCCCTAAGGAATCCATTTTTTAAATAAGGTTCTTCAATTTGTATTATCCTTGTGTTATTTCCTTTAGAGCTCTTATTTTACTTATACTATTTTTTAATTTTTTATTATTCTGAACTTAATAACACAAGCATTTCCATAACAAAGTGGAATAGAAAAAAAGAGGATCGCACCTGAAACTGCAGATCTGTTATGCACACCTTGCTTTTCCTTTCAAATATGCAACAAAGTAATAGTGTAACTTTTTTTCTCCCCCTCACCCTAGAGATGATTATCATTAGACACAAATATGTATATATCGATATCATCTATATGTATGTTTCTATCTCTATCTGTATGTGTATCTCTCTAGATAGATAGATAGATATGTCAGTTCTCTTCTGAATACAAACAGCATCTTTCTTCTATGGGACTTTTGCAGTTAATTAGGTTATTTATAATAGAATGACTTGGTCACTCAAAATTGTTCTTAAAACAATAATGTTACTGTATAAAACATTCTCCTGGTTCTGCTCATTTTGCTTTTCATTATTTTGTTCAAGTCTTTCCATGTGTTTCTAAAATCATTGAGCTCATAATTTCTTATAGCAGAGTAATATTCCATCATGAACATATGCCACAATTTGTTCAGCCATTCCCCATTGATGGGCATCCCTGTAGTTTCCAGTTCTTTGCCACTATAATTTCATGTGTTAAAATCTCTTGTTTCATTTCTTCTGGCACCCTTGTAGTCCTTGTGGCCAAGATTTCCCCCCCCCCCCCCATCTTCTTCTAGTTGTGAAATTATTCTCTTCTTCTCAGTTTGTCTCTCAATCATCTCTGGATCTGTCATATTTCATCATAGTCTTCGGCATCTTCTTTTGTCTATTCATTTTTCTAGCCTCAGTTGCTGATTTGGAATTTTGTGCTAGGACCAGGCTAATGAATAGGCCTTGTTTTGCTCTCTGTTTGAACTCTATTTCTAGGATTCTTATTGCTGGTTTCCATTTGCTAGCATTTAGCACTTTAAAGTTTGCAAAACATTTTACAAGTATTATTTAATTTGGTTCTCACAACAACTCTAGAATGTAAGTGATGAGGATGTAACAGTTGAGGAAACTGAGGTATATGGAAGTTAAATGACTTGAACCCAGGCTCACATGACTAGTGTCTGAAGTCAGATTTGAACTTAGGTCTTCTGACTCTAGATGTCTGTACTAAAACACCTTCCAGGTTTTTTTGGATATCTGGGTTTAGAGTGTTGTGGTCTTTAGGGATTTCTAGAGCATCTCAGGTCAGAATGCTGCACAAGCCCCTGGGTTATTCCAGTATGCACTGACAGAATCCTGACTGCTCTGGAGCACTGCAGTCTTTCTCCTAAACACAGATTATTGCAGGATTCAGGTGCTACTGGAGCATCTCTGATCCATGATTCCAGCCTATGTGAATGTGTTATGCTGGCTTTTTAAAAGGAGCCCTTTCCCCATGCTTACAGGGTTCTGGCTACTTTGTTATATACAGTCCTTGGAAGGCTGAAAGCACCCACTATAATTTCTCTTTGGATTTTGGTTTGATATTCTTTTTTAAATTTCACTGCCCATACATATGTGAGAGCTGGTCTCTTCTACAGTCTTTCATTGCAACCATTTTAACTGGAAATCCTCCTTCTGTGGTTTTTAGAAGGGTTTTAAATTTTCTTTTTTCTCCGTGTTCTCCATGTTTACAAACCCTACCACTTCTTCCTTTATCATATCACTTTGCAGTTTGAGCCTTATTGTTTTCACTGCTATCATTCCAGCTCAGCCCTTCATCACCCAGCACATAGATTATTGAATTAGCCTCCTGGCTGGTCTCCTTGTTTTCAGTCTTTCTTAGCTGCCCTTACACTGCTGCCAGATCAATCAGTCATTCAACAGGTATTAATCAAGCATGTCTTTGGATTATAGAGTTGGAAGGAATCTTAGAGGTCATCTAAATCAACTCCCTCATTTTACAGATTAGGAAACCGAGGTTGAGAGAAGTTAAGTGACTTGCTCAAGGTCACCATGGTAGTAAATGATAGTGCTGAGAGGTAAACTGAGAACCTCTGACTCCAAGTCTAGTGTTCTTTCTACTGTACAATGCTTGTGTTCAGAAATGTGCTCAAATCCAAGTAGAATAAATGAAGATAACTGTATAAAATAGTCCCTACTCTAAACAAGTTTCTGATCTTTATGTACTGTATACTGAAATGTATATGATAAGATATATTATAATAACAGTTGAAATTGCTAGAGAATAATACAAGAGATTATATAGTATATGGAAAAAATTGTGTAATATAGATTGTAAATACACTCTGTGTTTAATGAAGAGAGAGATCAGATTAGCCTAGAGATTTGAGGCTCAGCTTCATGAAGATGGTAACACAGGGGTTTAAAGTCATTTGGGATTGTAGAGTCTTGAGCAGAGAAGTAAAACCACAACAAATGTAGTGTTTTATGAAAGTCAGCTTTTTCAGCATGTAGTGATGTAATTTTATTATTTTTGTTGTTCTTGTTATTAATGTGGTCAATTTTCTTTATCGTTTCTCTAATATTAAACCAACCCTGAAGTCCTGGTATAAAGCAAACCTGGTTATAGTGTATATTCTATAGTATAGCCTTTGTGGTATTTTGATGTAGCCTCTTTTAAAACTATTATTTAAAATCTTTGCCTCAGTATTCATTATGTTGGCCTAGAGTTTTATTTTTCTATTTTGACTCTCTCTGGTTTAGTCTTTAAGCTCCCTCCTTTTCCTTTTTTTGCAGTTTGTTTATTGAAATAAATTTCTCTTTGAATTTTGATTGAATTTGCTTATGAATAATCTGGTCCTGGGAATTGTTTCTTTGGGAGTTTATTTATGGCCTATTCAATTTATTTTTCTGAGGTTTTTCTGTTCAAATTCTCTATTTCTTGTTCTGTTAACCTGGGTATTTTATATATTTTTAAAAATATTCCTGTGGTTGACTTATATTGTTGGGTTTCTTGGCATATAGCTAGGTAAAATAATTTTTAATATACTTTATTCCTTATTCATTTGTTGTGAAATGTTTTAACTTTCTGACAATTTTATTTTCCTTTCTTCTAATTAAACAAGCTAATTGTCTATTTTATTCCCCTATCCCAAATTTCCTACTTTTATTTATTACCCCAATGGATTTTTTCTTTCAATTTTATTCATCTTTTCTTTGAAATTTTTTTTTTAGGATTCCATTGGTGCTTAATTGTGTGTTTTTAATTATTAGTTTGCTATTTTTTCCTTTTATTTTATATGCCCAGTTCATTGATTTGTCCTTTCTTTTGTTGTATTTAGAGATAAATAATTTTCCTGTTTTGGTGGTATCCCAAACATTTTGGTGTGTTGTTTCATTGTTCTCATAATCTTAATGAAATTATTTATTGCTTCTATTATTTGTTCTTTTAACACACTGATTCTTTGAAGTATTTAGTCTCTAATTGATTTTTAATCTTCTCAATAACGCTTTATTGGATATAATTTTAGTGCATTGTAGTAAGTAAAGGATATGTTTCATGTATCTGCTTTCTGCACTTGTTTGTGAACTTTTAATGATCTAGTCATGGTCAATTTTTGTTAAAGTGCCATATCCATCCCATCTGAGAAATAAGTATTCTTCTTTCTACTCCCATTCAATAATTACCAGAGATCTATCATGTCTAATTTTTTTTTGCTTTTTGTTGTGATGTTAGGGTTAAGTGACGTGCCCAAGGTCACACGGCTAATAAGGGTTAAGTGTCTGAGGCAGAATTTGAACTCAGGCCCTCCTGACTCCAGGGCTGGTGTTCTGTTCACTTCACCACCTAGCCGCCCCATATCTAACTTTTCTTAAGGGTTTTGTTGTTGTTATTTTGGCTAGATCTGAAAGGTGTACATTAAGGTACACACACTTATTTACCCTTATAATTCATTCATTTAGCTTTTCTTTTAATGATATACCATCCAATGAATATATATTGAGCATTTAAATGAATTCATTGTGTATTGTACCTTTCAGCAAAGTGTAGTTTCCTTGATTATTTCTTAATTCCTTTTTTGCTCTTGTCTTTTTGAAATAATGATGGTTACCCTTGCTTTTTTGAGTTACTCTTTGTTTTCCACCCCTTCTTTATTGTAGTTTCATTATTGAACTCTTTACCTGTATGTGTATGTTCTACTCTTGTTTAACTAATTTAGATAAAATGAGGTTCAAGTGACACTCTTTCCCTCTACTGCCTTCCACATTTGTATAGATTTCTACTTGTGCCCATCAATTGAGACAATTAATTCCCTCACCCTTCCTTCCTTTTTTCTCCAATATATCTTTTTCTCCTCCTCCCTTCCTGTTCTTCATCAAAACATTAAAAACCACTTTTCAAACCTGTCTTACTTGATTCCCTCCATGACCCCTGATGACATTAGGGTTTTGAAGGAACACTTTCAAGAGCTCCTTTATATTTACCTTTTTATGTTTTTATTGACTCTCATTTTGTATTTTGAAGTTTCTACTCAGTTCTGGTATTTTTATCGGGAATTATAAAGGGCAATACCATCTTTCCAGTTGCTCAGGCTCACAATCTATCCAACCAGATGCCAAGGTTTGACAATTTCACCTTTGCATCATTTCTCAAGTAGATTTCTTTCCTCTGACCCTGTCACCACTTTGGTGCAGGCCCTCATCACCCCATGCCTTAATCACTGAAATGATCAGCTTGTTGGGTTCTTCCCTGCCTCAAATCTCTCCCCACTCTATTCCATACTCCATTCAACCACTAAAGTGACTTTCCTAAAGCAGAGATCTGACCATATCAACCCTCCACCCCCACCCCACCAAGAAAATCTCCAGTGGTTTCTTACCACCTTCAGGAACAAATACTAAATGTTCTGTTTGACATTCAAAGTCCTTTATAATCTAGCCTCCTCCTGCCTTTCTAGTTTTTAATACAGAGACACTGGCCTCTTGGCTGTTCCACAAACAAAACACTCTATTTTTCAGCTCTGGGCATTCTCTTTGGCTGTCTCTCATGCCTAGAATGTTCTCCCTCCTCCACAGTGACTACTGACTCCCCTGGCTTCCTTTATGTTATTCTATCATTTCAGTCATGTCCAACTCTTTGTGACCCCATTTAAGGTTTTCTTGGCAAAGATACTGGAGTGGTTTGCCACTTCCTTAGTCATCTCATTTTACAGATGAGGCAACTGAGGTAAACAGGGTTAAGTGACTTGCCCAGGTCACCTGGCTAGTAAGTGTCTGAGGCTGGATTTGAACTCAGGAAGATGAGTCTTCCTGACTCCAGGTCTTGCATTCTATCTCACTGTCTACTACAAGAATGTGAAAACTATCCCACCGTGCTATTTCACCTTCTTCAGGAAGCCTTCCCCAACTTCTCTTAATTCCTTAGCCTTCCTTCTGCTAATTATGTATGGGGTGTTCAGGGAGGACTCATCTCTGGAGTGAGGGCTTGCTGAGTCCTTTTCAGAGGTCCTCATCTATCTTTAGTGACCACCTGCCACCAAACCCGTGGCTCCCAGAAGTTGTAGCATGTGCCACACCAGTAAAACTGTCCTGGCAGATGGGTTAAACCAGGTTGATGGTAGCTCAAACTGATATTACAAGCATGTGAAGACTTTCCCAGTAGAAGTGGCAGATGAGAACAATTCATTCCAATGACTGAAGCCGGCACTGTAGAACTCTTAAAGCTTGGTCAGACATCAAAGAAGTCAAACTTACCCAGGGTGATCGCCAGTTGTCCTGACTTTTGTCTGGCCACTGGACTTCAATGACTGGAAGAGAGAGTGAGGCTGCTGGCTTTGTGCAACTCTGCCTCACTCAAATGCAATTCATGTGCAAGTCATGTTGGCTCTCTTCAAAACAAGGAGGAACAGCTTATCAGGTATATTCTTGTTTTCTATATGTTTGTTGGCATGTTGTCTCCCCCCCTTTAGATTATAAATTCCCTGAGGGCAGGGACTGACTTTTGCCTCTTTTCATTTGCCCAAGGCCTAGCACAGTGCCTGGAACTTAATAGGTGCTTAATAAATGTTTACTGAATTGAATGCTTAGTTTTGCAAGGTAACCAACTTATTTTGTGCAGTAGAGATTTATTTTTTGTCTTTTGGAATATAGTATTCCATGCTCTCCACTTCTATATAGAAGAATATCTTTGGTGGCTGCCAAATCTCATGTGATTCTGATTATAGTTCCTTAGTAGCTGAATAATTTCTCTTTGTCTGTTTACACTAATTTTTTCTTTTATCTAGAAGCTCTGTATTTTGGCTGTTTTCATTTTGGGATTGCTATTAGGAGGTGATTGGTGAATTCTTTCTATCTTTGCTTTATCCTCTTGTTCTAATATATATTGGCAAATTTCTTTTATGATTTCTTGAAATGTGATATCTAGACTCTGTTTTTGGTCATGGCATTCAGGTAGTCCAATGAATCTTTTTTTTTTTTTTTGCTTTTTGGAGGCAGTGCCTTACCTGGTTTTCCCCATTCCCCAACCTCAGAGAAGTGAGCAGACTGCCGGGTCAGACACACCCTCCCCCACCGGGTTTGCGCCCTTTCCCAGTCAGCTCACCTACATAGAGGTGGGCAGGCTTCTGAGTCAGGGAGACTTGGCACTGGTGGGAATTTCAAGGTATGTACTGACCAGTCACTGTTTTTGACCTTTGCAGGTTTCTGCTTACATAATACTTAACTGTTGGCCACTTGGGCTCCCTTTAAAATCTGAGGTTTTACCTGAGATCAGGGCTGTATGGACCTGGGACAGTAGGGTGGTACCTCGTCAGCCTGCCATGTGGCCTGATCAGCCAACATGGCATACAATAAAGTGTCCAATTCTAAATTGTTACTTGGGTCTTGCTCGTGTTTTCAGGGTACAGCAGGGGGAAAGTAGGTCAATTGGGATTAAGTGACTTGCCCAAGGTCACATGGCTAGTTTTGTGTGTGTGTGTGTTAAGTGTCTGAGGCCGGATTTGAACTGAGGTCCTCCTGACTCCAGCACCAGTGCTCTACTCACTTCGCCACCTAGCCGCCCCGAATCTTTTTTTTTATTAAAAAAAATATTTTTAGTTTCTAATTCTCTCCCTCTCTCCACATTTCTCCTCCATCCATTGAAAAGACAAGAAATATATACTCATTATAGTTCAATGATTCTAAAATGACCTCTCCTTGCTCTATTTTCCTGGTCAGTTGGTTTTGATATGAGAATACTTGAGTTTCACACAATTCTGGTAGGACTGCTGTGGTCTTTGAAAGGTCTTGACCTGTTTTATCTGAATCAGAGCTAAGATACCCCTGATAATATTAGAGCTTCTGGGCCTAGGAGCTGAGTCCTAGATCCTCTCTCTGGGAATCTATACAACAGCCCTGAAGCCTCACAATTTCTTCAGCAGCCCCCTCCATTGTCCTAGCAGTAGAGCATGGCCCTGGCTTCTCAATCCAGCCCACCCCTTTTCTACATTCTGGCCCTGATCGCTAGCCGAAGGGCCAGATTTGTGATTTTGTGCTGCAAAAGTGACCCACTCTAGTTTCTTAGATTTCTGATCACTCTTCAGTCTGGGACTCATCTAAAATAAGGGTAGCTAGGCTGAACTGCTTCCTTCAGCCCTGCTGCCTTGGCTGGTCTCCTATTCAAGGTTCTTTGTGAGAGACAGTGTTCCCTTTTGTGAAGACTCCTCCAGCCCAGGAAATGTGGGTCACCCTCTCCCAGGAAGAATCACTACTTTTAGACTGGAGGACCAAGTTTGGTCCTTAACAAGCTTATACCTAAAGTGGCAAGTCAGTTTCTTTCAAATTTTTTTTTTCATTTTGAACTTAAACAGAGAAAAAAAGCATTTATATATACACAGAACTCAAAAAAGGATTCTATATGAAACCATTAATCTTGATTTCATAATGTTTGATTTTTAAAAAGTATATAATAAATTCTTCTGCTTGTCTATGCTTCTTTCTGTTCTCTTCTGTGAATATTTTTACATATTAAAATGAACATTTTTTTAGTATTACTATTGCTATTCCTCTCCCTTTTAACCCATCCCCCAAAACTTAGATGAAGAAAGAGGGGGGAATCCTTGTAAAAAATAAGCATATTCAATACTGATGCAAAAATTTTAAATAAAATACAAGCAAAGAGACTACTGTAACTGAAACTATCACAAAGATCATATGCTACAACCAGATTAGATTTATGCTATGAATGCAGTGTTGGTTCAATATTAGGGAAATTATTAGTATAATGAACCATATTAATAATTTTTAAAATATGCAAACAAAAAAAGCTTTTGACAAGATACAATTCCCATTCCTATTAGAAACACTAGAAAACAAAGAAATATGCAGATGTTTCCTTAAGATGAGTTGTAGTATCTATCTAAAACTGGGAGCCAATATTATATTTAATAGGGATAAACTAGAGGCCTTTTCATTAAGATTAGGGGTAATGTAATGATGTTCAGTGTCATGACTTCTATAAAGTTCTAGAAATGCTAGGTATATGGCATTAAGACAAGAAAAATAAATTGAGAGAAAAAGTATGGGCAAAAAGGAAATAAAATGATCACTTTTTGGTGGTGATATAGAGTCTTACTTAAAGCCAACTAAAAATTAATTAAAAATAAATAACTTTGACAAAGTTGAATAAGTCCACATATATAATAAATCCAAATAAATTACCAGCATTCCTGTGTATTACCAACAACATTCAGTAGGAAGATCTAGAAAGAGAAATTCCATTTAAATTAGCTGCAGAATGTATGAAGTCATTGTGAATTTACTTGCTACAACATACCCTAGAACTAGATAGCTATAAAAACAAAGCACTCTTTGCAAAAATAAAAATAGATCTGAATAATTGGAGAAAATAATTGCTCATGGTTAGCTGAGCCATAAAATAAAAATAGCAAAGTTACCTAAATTAACTTACTTACTCAGAGCCACACCAATCAAATTACCAAAAGATTTGTTATATAGAACTAGAAAAAAATAATGAAATTTAGGGAGAAGGGGGCCTAGCAATAACAGATTTCAAACTATACTAAAAAGCAGTAACCATAAAAAATTATTTGGTACCCATTAAAAAATAAGTCAGTCAGTGGAACCTGATTAGGTATATAATATACAGAAGCAAATAAATACAGTATTATGGAAGTTTATTATTTAGGAAATAAACATTTCTCTTGTCCAAAAAAACACATTCCAGATGTGCATTTAGGAAGGTGGGTAATAAAGGGTCAGGACAGGATTGTCTGAAGATGGCAACAAGCTAGTACCTAAAAGAGCTCAGATCCCCTGCAAACATCCCAGCAAAGCTTAAAAGTGTACTGGTTTAAAAAGCTGTGAAGAGAATGACCTGAGTCCTCCACCTTGCCCAGGTGGACAGCTGGAATTTTGCAGAATCCCTTGAAGGAGCCAAGCTGTTGTAGGTGAAAAGCTTATTACACAGCAGCCTTTTAGCAATTGGAATGGTTCAGCAAAGATGAACCCCTAACAGTAGCCCAGAATGGAAATGGGGGACAAGATGCAGCAGCCTGTTAACTTGAGGGAAAGCCCTCAGGCAGAACTTAACACTGGTGGTGGCAGGAGAGTCCTGTGGCAAGAGGGCTTAGGTAGAGCCCAGTTTGAGAGCAGTACCTAATCCTGGCAGCAGGGTTAAAGGTCCTAATCAGAATTTAACCCAAGGAATGACCCCATAACTCTGGGACAAAAGGAAGGTCTTAGGAAGAGTCCAATACCATAGTCTTCAAGTCTCTTGAAGGAGGAGCCTAATCTCTCAACATCACACGCAGGGCCATGTGAAGGAGCACAGGAACATAGCTTGACCAAGTAAAGAAGGCTCCCCCCCCCCCAAATACTATGAGGAAATATCTTGGACAGATAGATGCCCAAGGGTTAAACTCTGAAGGGACAGTGACCTCATAACAAGTCCAAGTGTATTCTTGGAGAAAAAATATATCTCAGATACTAAGATTTCAAGTATACCTAAAAGAAATGGAGCAGCTAGCTGTGTAGTGGGTAGAGTGCTGAACCTAGAGTCAGGAAGACTCCAAATCTGGCCCCATACACTTACTAGATGTGTGACCTGATCAACCCTGTTTGCCTCATCTGTAAGATGAACTGGAGAAGAAAATGGCAAACTATTCTAGTACCTTTGCCAAGAAAACCCCAATAGGGTCATGAAGAGTCAGACAGGACTGAAAGGCAACAAAAAATAATTGACATAAGAGATACAAAATATAGTAGCTAGGCAGTAAAAAAAAAAAAGTCAAAGAAAATTAATACCATAAAACAGAAGGTGGGAAACCTTACCTAAGAACTGAATGCCTTGAAATTAGGATGCACCAAACAACAACAAAATGACTCAATGAAACAAGTATAATACTAAAATAAAAAGAATTTAAAAGAAAAAATCATAAATATAAAATAAATAAAAATAAAGAGATAATAAAAGAATTATGACTCTCTGAAAATCATGCTGAAAAATTTTTTGAGAAAATTATAAATGAAAACTGTCCAGAATTTTTAGAACAGAGGGGAAAGTCAAACTAGAAAGAATATATTGGTCACTTCCTGAAAGAAACTGCAAAATTGAAACTTTCAAGAATGCTATAGGCAAAATCTAAACCTTCCATGTCAATGGAAAAATACTATAAGCTTACAAAAAGAAAGAGTTCAAGTACCAAAGAGCTACAGTAGGAATCACACAAAATTTGCCAACTGCCGCCATAAAGCCTGGGATCTAATAATCCAAAAGGCAAAAAAGATAAAGGCACATAACTAAAAATAACCCATTCAGAAAAACTACAGAAATAGAGGATTTCCAAGCATTACAGATAAAAAGGTCAGAACTGAGTAGACATTTTGAAATAGAAATGGATTGTTTATACATACTAATAGAGAGATAAGAAACAAATGTCTTCTCAGAACACTAATATCTTTAAGGGTAGATAAAGGCAAATCTAATATAGGACATGTGGGTGGTTTAATTAGTCAATAGTTGTCATTAATCATTTATTTAGTGCCTACTAAGTGTCAGAAACTTAAGTGCTGGGGATATAAATGTGAAAAGAGAAAGTGACAGCCTTTAAGGAGAGCATTATAACCTAATGAGGGAAGATAAAATAGAAAAGACTTAAAAGCAGGGGAAGGGATTGGTAGCCAATTCAGGGGCATGGTGGAGAAATCAATGAGAGAAGTCTCAAAGTAGGGCAACCAGCTGAGACATGGGCTTTCTCCTTAAATAGAGGTTTGGAGTTCATGGCTCAATCCTCCAGTCAGAGAGACAGAAGATAGTGATGCTGTGGAGAACCAAGGCTGATGAGATCTTACAGGACTATGAGGTCATCCCAAAAATGAGTTTATTAAGGCATGGGGGACACAGGCATCCCATGAATCTCATGAATCTGAACTGAATATAGGAAGATCAAACACAATTCCTCCTCCTCCACCAACACCACCAATCACTAACATGCACACACATTCACACATAAACACATACAAACATTTAAAGAGCACAGAATATAAATACATTAAATTTAAAAGGGAAATAGGAAAGGACAAGGATAAAAGAGGAGGATGTTGGGATTTAAGAGGGAGAATATTATGTGTAAGAGAATAGTTGTAAGCAAAACACACTTCAGTATGGACAGAGGAACATCAAGGAGGTGGGATTAATGGGAAAGGAAGAGTAAAATCTTAGGATCAGGGATAGGGTATAGGAAAAAGAAGAGAGACAACAGTATATAAAACTTGAAAAACCTCAAATCAACAACCCCCCCCCAATTAAGCAATAAATTAATAATTCTGAAAATGGAGGGAGTAAGGAAATTGAAAGTGTATGTGTGTAGGAAACCCCCTTGAATTGATATATAAAACTAAGGCAGCTTTTTTTTGAGGTAGAGGGAAACTAAAAAAAAAAAAAGAAAAAAGTTGTTAGTTTTATTAGCATATAATTGGGCAAAATGGCTTCTAATAATTTTATTTTCTTTTTAATTGTTATTAATTCTTTTTCATTTTTGAGACAGTTTGGCTCTCATCTCTTTTTAAAAATCAGATTATCTAACAACTTTAAAAATACTCAGATTAACAACAGAAGAAATAAACTTTTAAAATAACCTAATATCATTTCATTGTTCAAGATTCTTATAAATGTTACATCAAATCTTTGGTCTTAGGGTAGAGGGATGTCTGAGGGCATGAGGATACTATACTTGTTTAGACATATCTCTCTCTCTCTTTTATTTTTTATTTTTTTGCTTTTTGGAGGGCAATTGGGGTTTAGTGACTTGCCACACAGATAGTTTTTTTGTGTTAAGTGTCTGAGGTGGGTCTCAGGTCCTCCTGACTCCAGGGCTGGTGCTCTATTCACTGCGTCACCTAGCTGCCCCCTCTATATCTCTCTCTAAGCTAGAAAGAGCTTGGATAGTAAATTGATGTTGAGTTAAATAAGACTGTTTTTGTCAGGTTTTTTCCTAAAACATAGACTACAGTATTAACATTTTTTCTGGGTGTTTAATAAAATCAAAGATCTCAGTTACCAGGGTAAAAATTCATTATTTGAAAAAACTGCTAAACTAAAAAAGCAATCTGATAGAAATTAGATATAGACTAATATCTCATACCATATTGCAGGAAAAATTTCAAATGGACACATGACATAGATATAAAGGGTGATATCATAAACAAATAGAGAAGTAGAGGAAAAATACCTTTCAGGTCAATAGATAGGGGAAGACTTCATGAATAAAAAAAGAGGTGGAAAATAAAATGAACAACTTTGATTATGTAAAATTAAAAATGTTTTGCCTAAACAAATCCAGAGCAGCTAAAACTAAAAAGAAAGGGAGTAACTGGGGAAAAAAATATTTGTAGCAAGTTTCTTTGATAATGGTCTCATATCCAAGCTACATAAGAAACTAATTCAAATTTTAAGAATGAACAGAGAATCAACATTCATCAACAACCATATGAAAAAAATGCTCCAAATCACTAAGAATTAGAGAAATGTAAATTAAAACAACAATTTCCACCTCTCTCCCATTATACTGGAAACAATGGCAAAATAGGAAAATGGCAAATGATGGCAGAGTTGAGGAAAAATAGACACAATGCATGGAATAGTGA
Source organism: Petaurus breviceps papuanus (assembly GCF_028583685.1). Classification (NCBI taxonomy): domain Eukaryota; kingdom Metazoa; phylum Chordata; class Mammalia; order Diprotodontia; family Petauridae; genus Petaurus; species Petaurus breviceps. Next base: position 418,505 of record NW_027186448.1, on the reverse strand, counting down.
AATCCTGAGTTGTTCTAGCAATTCTAGAAAGCTATTTTTAATTATGTCCCCAAATTACTAAACTTTTTGACCTAGCTATACCACTAATAGGCCTATAACCCAAAGAGATTAAAAATGTGTCAAAATATATAGCTCTTTTTGTGGTGAGGTAGCAGCAAGCATTCTAGCATACCCAGGATGGCTGCTAGCACAGGTTCTTAGATCTGCTTTTCTAAAGGAAAGCAACTCAAAATGGATTAACAATCTTACTTTAATCAAACAGATATCCTTTACCTAGTTCAGGAGAAAAAGTCAACACCCTGAACTTCAGAAAATACAAACAGAAGTTACAAACAGGCAGAGAAATACAGACAGGGTTGGCTAGGTGTCAAAGTGAGTAAAGGGCCTGCCGTGGAGTCAGGAGGACCCGAGTTCAGTTCTGGCCTCAGACACTTAACACCCACACAAAAAAAAAGAAAAAGAAAAATACAGACAGAGAAACAGAGCAGCAGACAGGGCTTCCAGTCTGACCATTACATCCATACCCGGTTATTTACCAGAGAGGGAAGCACCAACATCTGGGTTTTCAAAGGGGGGATGGGGGGTGGGGGTGGCACTCAACAGCTGCCCAGAGTCTCATCTGGACAAATCACACAGCTCTTCCTAAAGTAAGCCCCAAAGCCATACCTCACATCAGGGTACATATAGCCTTCTCCTGGGTCAGAGAATGTCACAACCCTCTTGACTCACTGCCCAATCACAAAATAACAAGGTGTGGGCGTTCCTGAAAAACAAGCCTCCCACAACAGGCTCCATGTGACCACATTCAGCCTATTTAGGGGGCAGAGTATATTTTCAAATTAAGGAAGGTTCTCAGATTCACTTAAACCTATCAAAGGGCCAAGGGGCAGGGAAGATCTTCAGATTCTGGTGGCAAAAGAAATGGAAATTAAAGGGATGACTATCAGTTGAGGAATGACTGGACAAATTACAGTATGTAAATGTAATGGATTAATATTGGGCTGTAAGAAATGATGAAAAGGATAGTTTCAGAAAAACCCTTGCAGATGAGTGGGAACTGATGGAGAATGAAATAAGCAGAAGCAGAAGAACAATTTACACAACAACAACATTGTAAAGATAAACAAATTTGAAAGACTTTAAAACTCTGATCTGTGTGTAATGAGGGTTGGAGCGCTCCCAGATCACCTAACATGGAAGTTCCCTGACTTTTATGCTTTCACCTCTCAAGTAGGTTGGATCTTCCTCCAATTGACTACATAGTCAGAACAGGCTGTGTTTTTTAAATTGCCAGACTGAGATAATCTTTTTTGTGTGCTCTCTTTCCTACTACATACAGAACATAAAGATCCCAGTTCACCCATAGTATGGTTACGTCATGATCTGAACAGGTAAGGGAGGAAGGACTCCAAGAAATGGGCCTGAGGTTTTGGTTTCTATTCTGTGTCATTTGTCCTTCTTAGTTTCAAGTAGAAATCCCCACCAGACCCAGGAATTCCTGGGTTTTATAGCCAAGATTCCAGCCTGGATGTGCAGCCACAAGCTGGGTGCCTTCCTATTAGACAATGTGGGCATGCTCCAACCTCCATTACAAATGCACCTCCAACCACAATTTCAGAGGACTGATGATGAAACATGCTGTCCACTTTCTGACAAGAAGGAGCAAAATGAAACAAACTTTTGGAAATGGCCAATGCAAATTGTTCTGCTTAATTATGCATATTTGTTACAAGGGTTATTTTTTTTTTCCTTTTTCAATCAGTAATAGAAGACTGGAGAGAAAAGAGATTCTTGTTCATGGAAAACATTATAATTAAAAAATAAGCATTAAATTTCCAGGTCCTGTGAAATTTTATAGTACCTTTGTACTTGAACTGCTGCTTTCTGAAATGCTTGCATTATTTTTCTTTGACATGAGAATTCTGGCTTTTGACTTTGATGTTCCTTGGACCCTAACTATCAGGGTTGTCCCTCTTCTTGCAATATGGTGTAATGGTAATATAAATGGGAAGATCTTTCCCATCCATTAATAGGCCCATATGACCTTTATATGGAAGCCTGAGTCACATGAGTTTGAGTCACATGAAGCCTGTAGTGGGAAGGGCTTGCTGAAGGGATGGAACAGGAAGGGTGGGGCAGAGCCCGAGGAAATTGGTCAGAGTAGTTAGAGCTGAGGGAGTGAGAGGAAGCAGCCAGCAAATCGTAAATTTTCCTTGGAAGGAAGGCCCTAGCAGGGCTTGGGGATGGAGGTGCCCTCTGTATTGTTATTGTGTATAAATTTCTTTGTTGCTATGACAGATTTGGCTTTCTGGTGTTTGAATAAATGTTTGGGTTCTGTCTTCCATTAATCTGCTATATTTTGTGATTCAGAATTACGCTGGCATATTCATAGTTGCCATAGGAGCTGTGAATATTGCATTGCCACTACACATGAATAGATTAGCTTTTTCCTGAAAGATAACAAAACTGCCTCTGGGACTTGATTGGCCAGAAGGCTAAGACTCAAGTTTCACTGCCTTTGACATAACTTTCTATTATTTTTGGTCTTATTGATTGGGCTTCTGGGTCACCTAAAGGCATAAAAAGGCTCATTTACATGGGATTAATGCCTTTCATATATGGTGGATGTCCCAAGACTGAAAATTACTATATCTCCCCATGGACCAGATGAATTTCCATATGGTTGGGGGACAGAGGGACTTGTCTAAGCCAAGTGCTAGAAAGTTCTTTCTATGCTACAGTAAAATAAACCTTCTTTACTTGCCTTATGGTTCACTTTGTAGTTGACTTGGGGAAAGGGTTTTATAAATATGGAAAGTGGGGTGATCAGATAACCAGATTTGGCATAGAAGCACCTGGTAGAAAGGATGGTACATAGAGAATATTCCTAATGGAACAAGGAGTAGGCCCCTCCCCACCCATGGAGTAATGAGCTCAATGGGCACTGGAGGAGGCTTTTAGGGAATGTAAAAGAAGTACCAAGTCTAGCATTCCCTAGTTGTTGTTGACTGTCCTTCAGAAGATGGTTTGCAAGTATAATAAGACTTAAAGTGAACTGGCCCAGTACTTTCAGCAACTTGAGACAGAACTCTTGGTACCATGTAATGAATGTCAAAGGGTAGAAAACTGAGCTGATGTCATCACAAGTGAAGGTTAATGGTGGTAAAAAACTGATCAGCCACAAACAGTAACCCATGGTATGGTCTCTGTCATAGAGGTTTTACTAATCCTGCTGAAATTGGAGCCATGAGACAGAAGAATGAAAAAAGAAGTGAGAAAGAAACTTGGGAACTCCTACCTATGATTAAAAAGAAAAACAAAAACAAAAACAAAAAACCCAAGACTTATCTTTTAGTACTCCTGGAAGGTGGGTGATTTCCTCCATTTAGGGAGCAGGAAGTGAGTGGGCTTTTACGGCTAAGTAACTGTGGTGGTTGCCTGAGAAATTAATGAATCACTGGAGCAATGGCTCCTGATGGCATGGTTTAACAAGGCCCAGTTCTGAGATGCTTTCCACGGTTGAATTCCACAGACTTGGGGAACTCTTGGAAGATTTAATGTCACTGAGTCAGCAAAATCAAAGACTCCAGACAAGGACTTTCCTTTGTCTCTTTTTATGTAATTCAGGTGGGGATTTATTCTCTCCTGGCCATAGATATGAATTCCCATTGAGCTGGATCTATGATAGGGATCTATGAGAGAGGGGAAAGAAATATATTTGAGAGATTGGATCTATGAGGCCCCTCCATAGCCTTCCAAGACCTACATGTAGCTTGTCTCTGTTGCTATTAAATCCTACTTTCTAGGTGGAGCTCTAACAGAATGGCTTCAGATTTTAGCTATGCATGTCTCTTGCCACAACCATATAGGCCTGGGCTAATCAACTGGTGAAATTTGAAAAGGGAGTCATGACAGTTGTGACTTGGGAAAATTCCACTGTCAGTGTGTCTCTGGGAATGGGGAGAAGAGTTACAGGGTATAGCACCCTGCTAAGTAGATAAAGGGTAATGACACCCTGACACATGGGGTTGATAAGAAAACAACTGATGCACAGCGAGTAAGAGCACCGGCTCCAGTGTGGAGAAGACTTGGAGATCGAATCCCGGGCTCAGACACTTAGCACCCACCCAGAAACACCTGGCCGTGTAACCTTGAGCAAGTTACTTAACCCCGATTGCTTAGGGGCGGCCAGGTGGCTCAGCGGAGTAAGAGCACCGGCTCCAGTGTCGGGATGACCTGGATCAAATCCGGGCTCAGATACTCAGCACCACACCCAGAAATAATAACTGGCCGTGTAACCTTGAGCAAGTTACTTAACCCCAATTGCTTTAAAAAAAAAAAAAAAGAAAACAACTGATGGTCATTCTATGAGGGTGGTAGTAAAATTGTACAGGGAAATTCAGCACCAGTGCAGTAGAAGGCCCTACAACTTCTCTAAACCCCTTGCCCCATTTGGATTATTCAGGGGAGGATATAGGAGGCAGACCATGGAAGGAAAAGGTATTATGGACTATTAAGAGTAGGTTGGCATTTGAGCCTTTTCAGCATCCTCTACACTAGTTATTATGAGTAGGACCAAATATAAACCCTTGGAGTTAAATGAATCATACCATGTAGTTAGTGGTATTGGGTCCCTGGTATATATATGAAAGATATTTCTTTTCTAGGGATGAAACTGAAGGAAGTTGGAGTACTTGTTATAAATTACTCATGTGAGGAGGCTATTGAACAAGCAGACTCAATGAACCTGCATTGTCTGAGTAATTCTGTATATGCCCTGGTACCAAGCTCTCTGGTTAATTTTCCAAGTAGTTAGGATCAGAAAAACAGAATTATTCTAAGAGAAGTGTAGTGGTCACCTGGAGCCCTAGAGCAGATGGGATCAGACTAGCCATTTCCAAGAACTTTATCTCCTCTTCAGTTGCAATGAGCCTAAATAGGAGGTAGTGATGAATCTCTGAACTTCCCCAAGCTCCCTTTTCTTGAGAGCCAATGAGAACCCTCAAGCCATGGGGCAACTAGATGGTGCAATGGATAGAGAGCACTGGGCCTGGAGTCAGGAAAACTTGAGTTCAAATTTTGCTTCAGACCCTTATTTGTTGTGTGACCCTGGGCAAATCACTTAACCTCCATTCACCTCAGTTTCCTCAACTGTAAAATGGGATCATAGCAGCACCTATCTCCCAGGGATGTTATGAGGATCAAATGTGATAATAATATTTGTAGAGCGCTGTAATGGGAATGCAAATTTGGAAGATCTTCCCTGCCCCTAGGCTAAAGTGCACCTGAAGCCTGGGGAGGGAGGCTTGTTTTTCAGTAGCTACTTTTTGATTGGCCAGTGGGTCAATAAGGTTGTTACATTCTCTGAGCCAGGAGAAGGCTATATAAGCCCTGATGTGAGGCTTTGTTTTGGGGGCTCACTTTGAGAAGTGTTCTGTGATTTGATATGGATTCTGGGAAGCCGTTGTCCTGAGCCCCCCGGCTTTGAAAAACCCAGATGTGGAAACCCAGATGTTGACTGGGTATGGATGTAATGGTTGGACAGTTTGGAAATCTGTCTACTTGATCTGTTTCTGTCTTGATAATTCTGCCTGTATACTTTGAAGTTCGGGGTGCTGACCTTTTCCCCTGAACAAGGTAAATGATATATGTCTGACTGATTAAAGTAAGCTTGTTAACCCATTTTGAGGTGCTTTCCTTTATCAAAGCAGATCCAAGAACCTGTATGGGCAGCCACCCTGAGGACGCGTGGGGTGCTTGCTGCTACAAGCGCTTAGCACAATCCCTGGCACATAGATGGATTTGTAGGATACGATGTATCAGCTATGATGATCTCCAGCTGGGTTGGGCTGGTCCAAAAGGTTCCTGGGGCTCTGCTCTTCAACTGGGCTTAGTTGCTGACAAACTTTGGTATGGATTCAGGTTCTGGGATCGCTGATACTCTTCTAGTTTTGTGAAAGTCATGAGGTTAGTGCCTACTTTATTCCATTTTAAATATGCTTTCACTTAAGATCAGGAAAAAAAGAAACATAGAGAAAAAATAATTTCACCATGTGCTCATAGCTTTCTGTCGCTGAGATTGGAACAATACCATGTGGGAGCTTTTCCGTACCCAGTGGCTTACAGCAGTTATCTCCTTTCTTACCAAGCGGTGGAAAAAGAGAAAGGCCTGTTTGACCGTTTACTGCCATTCTTTGCCTACTCTTTTCCCACTCTGTGGACAATCAAAAAGCTCCTCTTGACCATATGGCAAGTGGACTGAAACCAATTACAGAATACCTGCACATTCTCTGAAGTAGAGAGCCTGGCCCCTCCATTCCACATCATCATGAATTTCCAGAAATTTACCAAGCTTCTACATGGGTTATTTCATCAGGCAATGCTGTGCATTCTCCCAATAACGGGTATTTACTAGGCAGTTATCCATTACATTTGTCATGCTACAGTTTTGTGGTTATAGTTACATCATTAAATTTCAATAAATCACATAGCTAATAAAAAAAAAAAACAACGTAAAATTGTCTAAGTCCTTGGAATGTAATCAGGAAGTCATGAATGAGGAGTACCCAAAAGAAGGGATGGAGGCTCAGAGGAGAGATAAGAGAATTTCCTGTATTGGTAATTTTTGGACATATTCCAGGTCATACCTATTGATAAACATAAAATCTGGTGTTATTGATGAGTTTACTAGTTGAAGAGAACTCAGGCTAGTGGGGGTAGGTGTGTAGGGGAGTAGTTTTCTCATATACAGTTGGAGCACCCCCTAGTGGTCAATAATATACACTATGCTCCCAGCCAGTTGGTTAATTACAGACCCTTCTCTGTAGAGAGCAGAGAACACAATTGGGTTCAACACAAATCTCTCTGCAGAGAGCACAATTGGGTATAGCTCTTGAATCAGCACCATTTGTATGCCCACACCACTTGTCACTTATCATCAGATAAATAAAAGACCTTTGTTAAAATCAAACATTAATTAAAAAGAAAAGAACTAAAAAAAACCAAGGTAATTTTTCTTCAAAACAAAAAGTATCTGCCATATGTAGGATCATTCCCACTAAAAATAGGCACAAAACTAGACCAGCCACTTTTACCTCTTTGATGTAGTGTTGGAAATTTTAATAAATGTGAAAAGATAGGGATTAGTGAGATTAACAGTGGAAACAAACAAATCATCCCGTGATATAGTTAAATTGGATTTTGTTTTCTAAAAACTTAATAAATCCATAAATATTAAGGGACTGCTATTTGCCAGGCACTGTGCTAAGAGCTGAGAATACAAAAAGAGGCAAAAGACAGTCCCTGCCTCCAAGAAGCTCACAATGTAATTGGGGAGACTATGCAAATAAATATATGCAAAGCAGGCAATAATAAACCTAATGGAATTAAGGTGGGTTGGGTAAGGCTTACAAAGACTCCACACTCTTTTCCCTTTCCTGATCCTTTGCACTGGCAAAGGATCCATGTCCTCCTCACCTTCATGTCTAGAATTTCTAGACTTCTTCAAAGCTCATCTCAAATTTTGCTTCTTGAAACCTTTCCTGTTCTCCCCAGTTCCCTGTCCCATTACATTGGATTGATCTTGTATATATTTTGTATACATGAATGCAGATATATATGAACATGCTGCCTCCTCCATTAAAATGTAAGTTCGTTCAGGGAATGTTTCATTTTTGTCTTTGTATTGCCAACACCTAAGAAAAATGCCTTTAACATGGTTGGTGCTTAATAAATGTTCATAGATTAGTTGATTTAGATGACATGATGGGGTTTCCAACTGTCATGGTAATTTTAGGACTTCAGAGATGGATTTCCTGGAAGGGCCTTAAGCTTTTCCTTATGCACTTTGTAATTGAAAGCCATATAGTGGGAGAGGACCTTGAATGTCTGTGATGATGGTTTTAAAGTCAAAGCAGTGGTAGGAATAAGGAGGAGGTTGTGAAAAAGAGATGTGTGAAGAGGCAAATAAATGGATAAGTATGAGGAGTTTAAGAAATACATAAAGAACTTTCTGAAATACTTCAAGGTGAAAAAAAGCAGAACCAGGGAACAAGGTACATGCGAACTGCAAGTATGTAAACAGATAAGTAAATGGGAATGAATGGACAATTATAGAAACTTAATGGAGAATTAGAGTTATTCAAATGTTATATTTCAAGCATTAACATTTATTTATTTAAGTGTATATAGTTGAAAAGCAAGTAGGCTACAATATAGTGGGCTATATTGGTGTTTAACATTATCTCCATTTTTTTTTTAAAGAATGGAATGGAAAGGGGTGGATATTTGAGGGATCCATAGCTGTGCTTTACATCAAGAAGCAAACTTCTTCCTGGAGCATCAGCTCTTCTCCATAGAACTGGAACTAATCCTTTCCTGATCATTGATTGAGGCATCATACCTCCAGATCTTCCTCATTCTCTGAGCCAGCCTAGGGCTCTAAATCTAGAGATCTGTCAGAATCAATGCGTAATTACACTTTCTGTTGCTCTCTTTTTAACTGGACACTCTGATCTGTCATGCCCTCTCACTTTCCTTTTCTTCTTACCACTCCCTTTCTCTAACAAAGCACAGAGTGTATTTTCTAGATTTTTTTTTTTAAATAAGGGTAAATAAGACATACAAATTAAGAAAAAATATATACATGAAGGAATCAGAAATTAGAGTAAAAAGAAAACTCGTTAGTTCCAGCCTGGATAGGCTGGAACTTCTACACTATTCTCCCTCTAGATTTGTTCAAGCCTTTTTTGGTCATTAGTAATTTTTCCTAGGCTACAGAATCTAATGATCCCTTTCCCATTGGTTCCAAAATGAAAATGTTCAGACTCCAAACAATCCCATGGATTTAGTTATTTATCCATTTGAAGAACATTGGCCTTTTATTTTTGTATCCTTAGTGCCAAAGGAAAATTCAGCCTTTCTACTGAAGGGTAGATCTGAAAAACGTAATCCCTAATCTAACTTGATTTCATCTTCCTCTCAACCAAGGGAAAATGAGAAAATGGAATTTGTACATTATCCTCTTAAAAATCAGAATAATTAGGGGAGAGACCAGGAGAAAATTTGTAATTCAAAATCTTGTGGAAGTGAATGTTGAAAACTAAAAAATAAATAAGTTTATTTTTTTAAATATCAGAATAATTTGGCCTGACTCAGGTTAGCGGTTACTCTCAAAGTTAAAGAAAATATCCATTTTTATTAAAGGATGGAAGAAAAATTTCCCTCAAAAAAATGAGCGGGTCTTGGTTGCCACCCAGATAAAGAGGACAAGAACCATTGCCTATAAATAGGGTTACAGGACAAAAGCTCGTGTCTTCTCCCGTCTCCCCAAACATTTCTGAATAACTCCTCAAGGTTTATTGAAATTTCAAAACAATCTGTCTGGTGAAAGCACTAACTTGCATTTCTATGTTGGGAGCTGAAATGAATTCAATCACCCTAAACCAACTAGAGGGTAGAGGGGCTTCCTTTGGAGGAGGGAGGCGGGGTGAGGGAAAGGCCTGGAGTGAAGGGAAAAAAAGGCATTGACAGTTGCCTGAGTGTCACTATATGCAACAAAAGAGGTAAAAGTGTGTTTATTAGCTCCTAGACACTTTGGCTTGGAGTAGTCTCACCAAAGCACTAAAACATCCATTAAAGTAAAGAAGATATTGGGTGCTCTAACCGTATGCAGTCCCTTCTTAAATAATATCATGAGTTGTCTGAGGAGTTTTCTCCCCAGTGTAAGAGTCTATGGGTATGTTCCTTTATGTAAGGGGGTTGGAAAATGATTCAACTATATGAATTTCCTTTGTTATTTACTTTGCTATTACTACCTATTAAAATGGTTTCCTATTTAATGAATGACTCTTGCTTGGTAGGGCACTGGATTTAAGTTGAACCCTCTTGTCACTTACAAGGAGTTCCAGAGTGGAATGGGACTTTTAAATACTCAAATAGACATGTAGTTGGTAGGCCAGAGCTGATTAGGCAAGTCAAGTGGCTCAGGTTTGGGATTAGGATGAAATGAGGCATTTGTAGTCCGTCTAACAGTTAGCTATTGCTAGAGCAGGAGAAGGATATTTAGGGAGGATGCAGTGTTGATTCAGCTGAGCATAACTTTCCTAAACCAAGTTGGTCAGGCTGGTCCAAGGTCAGAACACTGAGGGAGGGATTGAAGCTCCTACATCCGGCCCTTTTTGTATTTAGGCAACTGCAAGTGTCCTGAGCCTTAATCCCAGAGCCAATTAAGTCTCCTGGACAGTTTCAATGCCTTTTAAGGAAAAGAACTTTGCCGATCCCCCCCCCCCCTTTCCTGCTCCAGCCCACATGGGGAGAAGGCAAAGGGTGTCCTTTGTTGGCTATAAGAAGCATAAGAGGGGATGAAAAGTATTGAGTCAAAAGATTTGGAGCCTGGAAGAATTGAGATTGCCCTAGACCAAGAGGGATTTTTGGGAGGGGGAATCACTTTTGTTGGAAATCCCAGTAAATCTCATAGCACTTTAAATTCCTATGCACTTCCTATCCTCTTTTGCATTTTACATATCTGTGCACAAATGTAATCATTTTTAAAAGATTAAGTTCCTTGAGGGTAGGACAAAATGTAAATCATCTTCACCTCCCCATTCCTTACTCCGGTGCCTAGTACAAGAGTGATTACTAAAAGCAATTCAGTTCAAATATTTATGAAGGGCCTACTGTGTGCCAGGCACTAAACCCTGGGGAAACAAAAGCTTTTTTTTTGGAAAACTTTGAAAAGTTCCTGCCCTCAAGGACTCTAATTGAAGAAGGAAAGAATGTAATCTCACTCAGGCATTATTTTTAGACATTCCCTAGGGTGGCTTATTTGTTGCCAATCCTGGCCCCAGCCTTTTCACTCATTCCTTTCCAACAGAATCACGTTACTGACTCCTTATTGTCTCTGAACATCCTGTTCTTTCATCTCTCCCTTTGAATTTCCCCTGGTCTTCAACTAGGACTGGTTCACTCCCGCTAGCATTTGCTTTTTTTGATAGGGTAAAAGGGACTAAGACTATACCTGTGATTTCATAGTCGTAGTTAGCTACCAACAACTTAACAGTCAGAGAATTGTCTAGAGCAGGGAAATTAAAAGACATGTCAGGGAGTAAGTAGTTAAGTGATTTCCCCCAGACCATGCAGCTAGTATGGGTCAGGAGTGGAACTTGAATCTATTTCTCCTTACCTTCGAGGCGTCTCTATTCATTTGTACCATTCTACCGCTTACTTAGTAATTTAATTATATAATTTAAATCATGTATTGCTTTCAAATATATTTTAACACATGCGCTTTGCATATTTATGTGTCCTAAATATCTCTTAATATAGTAAAAAACAAAGCAATAGAGCACATGTGCTGGACATACATCCAGCACTTAGTAAAGTGCCTGGCACTTAAGAGGCTAAATACATGTTAATTCATGATTGACTGATGTGCACTCTTCAAGGACAATGGCCTAAGTCTTCTTCCCTTCCACAAATGTTACCATCCCACTGACGACGAATAAAAACTAAGAAATGTTTAAAACAGTGATGATAAAGGAGCAGCAGCAGCACCTTCTGCTTCGCCCCGAGCGCATGCGCATTAAGCGGACACCTCAACATAACTCCCTTAACCTTTTCCCCGGCCCCTTTCTCTCCTATCTACGAGTCTGCGCAACTAGGCAGACAAAAGAGAAATTTGGGGGAGGAGAGAAAGATGAGAAAGTGACATAAGCAGGCGCTTCGCCCTTCGACACGCCCTTGGAAGGGGTGAGGAGGAGGTGGTCCTTTCTGCGCAAGCGTAGCTGTGTAGATGCGTGCGCTGTGGTGTGTTGTATTAGGGGTTAGGATTAGGGTTAAGGGCTCCAGCTCGGGTGCGCGCTAGCCAGTCACGGTCACGCGCTACTCGACGCCTGCGCCGTGCTTTTTCTCCGGTCTCCAGGGCGCGGGGCGGGAGGGTGCTGAGCGCGCCTGCGCAGTAGATAGTAGAGCCGGCGGCCGCGGCGGCGGTAGGGGGAGGGAAGGTGGGGGGGAGGGAGGTGGAGGCGGCGGCGGTGGCGGTAGTGGCGGCATTCCGGGATTGAGGTAGTGGCTGAGGAGACGGCGGCGGCCATTTCCCTCACAGTGGCGGAGACCGAGGCGGCGGCGGACGGGGAGCGGCCCGGCCCCGGCCCCCTGCTCGTCGGCTGTGGCGGGGCCAGTGTGGGGCCTGCCCGGCTACCGCCCCCTGCGGCGTCCCCGCCGGCTCCTCCTCCTCCCCCGGGGGGGCGGCGCAGGGGGCCCGGCCCGGCCCGAGCTCAGGGCGCCGCTGCTGCTGCTGCTGCTGCTGCCGCCGCCGCCGCCGCCGCCGCCGCCGGAGGAGGAGGAGGAGGAGCAGCCGCCGCTGCCGCAGCAGCAGCAGCAGCAGCCGCCGCAGGCGGCGGCCCCTCCATGGGCGGCATAGCTGTTGGGAGGGACATGGAACCGGGGCTGCCGGTCGAGGTGCGTGGCTCCAACGGGGCCTTCTACAAGGTGAGGCGGCGCGCCTGCCGGGACTTTTGCCCGTGCTTGCAGGCCGGGGAATCGCGGGGCTGTCGGGACTCCTCCTTGCCCACCCCCAGACCTGCCTGGAGACAGACACTCCCCGGGCCTGCCTCCCGTCCCCGTCCCTTCCCCCCCCCCCCCCCCCGCTTCCCCGTATGATTGCTCCTGGCCCCTCGTCCGCTTCTTCCCTCCTTCCCGGGGCAGAGACAGTCACTCCTCCTCCTCCTCCTCCTCCTCCCCAAAGGACCTCAGCGCAAGAACACCCTTCTTGCTCCTTCCACTGCTGACCTTCTGTGTTCACTTAGGGCTGCTAAGACTTCAATTCTGTCTTTGTGTAACTCACCCCCACCCCCCATCTCTGGGAGAGACTTCAGTCCTTTATCTCAGGCAGAGCCCCTCCCACTTCGTATTCCCCAACTGAGAAAAAAAAAATGAAACCGAGAGCTAACAGCTGTAGCACCCCCTGACCTCTAGGAAGTCTGTTCTCTGCCATTCATTTTGCTTTCTCATTCGTCGATGGCTTCATTATACAAGTCCTCTACCTCCATACCTCTACTTTCCACGCAAGACCTACCTAGAATATTGCTTGATTCGGGTAAGGATGAGTACATGTATGCACCTTTACATTACCGATGTCATTCCCCAAATGAAGCCTATGTTCTCCTCACTCAAAGGGGACCTCAGATGGACCCCTTTCCTAGGAGTGGATACCCCTTTTATTTTTCCCTAAAGTATTTCTGTCTCTAGAATGTTCCCTAGTAACTTTCCCTATTTGAGCATTCTCCTACAGCTCTTTTTTTAGGGAGTCCCTTTGGAGGACCCTTTTTTCTGTACCCAAGCTCCCCTCTGAAGGAATTTCTGGAGAGGTTCCCTCCTTTTGTCCATACCCTTTTCTACCCACCCCTAATTTGGTTTCTGGGGTATCCTTTCATAGGTAAAATAACTGAAGTTGAAGACTCATTGCTTCCCAATAATTTTCTTCTTCTTAATTCTCTAATATGGGGGGGCTGGGACAGGACATCCTTGTAACTTATACCCTGCCAACGTTTTTGTTCTACCTCCCAGGCCTGAGTTTGAACATATATTGTAGCCTATCCTACATCTGGAAGAACTAGAATGTAAGTTCCTTGAGGGCAGATTGTCATTTTTGTCTTTATCCAGTTCCTAGCAAATAGTTACTTAATAAATGTTTGTTGATATTTCTCCTATATCACCACGTGTGGAGAGAGATCCTGCCCTCCCTTTCCCCTCCTCCTTTTCCCAATAGACCCCTATACCTTTGAGCCATTCTTCTCCCTTTCTTCCCCAAAGCATATTTCACATTATGACTAAAAAGGGATTTGGTGTTTGCCATGGTGTGTACTCTCATTTCTCTCAACAGATAGTTTTCATCTCTGGTAATCTGGGTCTCAGCTCACTCCTTAATCTAAGTAATTAACTATATAAATCTAGCCTAACCAACCTGATCTTTATTTTGAGAAAACTTCCTTAAATCTTTCTTCAGCAAAAAAATGGTTCCTTAGTTGATTCTTTTGTCATTTCTTTCCTAAACCTTGGACTTCCCTTTCAGTTCTAGATCATGTGATAACTGAGTATTCATAATAGCACCTCAGAATAGACTCCTGTTTCCTCTTAAACTCACCCCATAGCAGCATTCCTATTTGCCCTGGCAAAAATTCCTCCATTCCTGATTCCCTTCTGTGCCTGATAGCATATGCTTGTCCTTAGCCTCTTTTCCCCTTATGTTTCCTTCTTTTTCTTCATTGAAACACACTTCCAGATGCCTGCTTTATCCTGACTGGTCCCTTGCTCTCCTTCTGTATCAATCATCAATTTTTGGGGTTTTAGGAGAAAAAGGTTTTGAGATTAGGTCAGAGGTAGTCTATAAGATATTATATTTAGTCTTCTCTCATTTCTCTGTTAACTGGTATCTGGGGATAGCTTCTGGACAAGTTCTTTTAGTAAGAATCATCTTTTTGAAAAAAGAATCATCCAGATGAGAGAGGAGGTTCCTCTCCCAGGTCCCCCACTCCACCCCTTTTCATATACACAAGTAGCTAAATCCTTTTTTAAAACCACAGCTTATATATTTTGTTAGATCTTTACCATCAGCCAATGTGAATGTGGTGAGAATTTGATTTGAGGTGAGGATGCTTTGGACTTGGGAAGTGGGAGTTTGTTGAGATACAGGTCATATGGATTTCTGTACTTTTTAACATTTAAAGTCTCATTTCCCCTCTTTTGAAGACTACAGAACCTCAACAGTCTTATTTACTTGTCTGTCTCGATGCCAGTTTGTTTTTTCTTTCCATTACCACTCTCTGCTGGGCTCCTTACCCTTTTGTATTTGAATACTTTGTCACTGTTTTTAGAACCAGTTTTCATGACTCAGCAGATCAGGGTAGTTAGTATGGAGAGGCCATGTTGTTTGAGAATTATATCCTCTGATAAGATTCCTTTCCCTCTCTTATGGATATGGGAATCCCTTCCTTTTCTATCTAAGAGAGACAATCACTGTAACTCTGCTTCTCCTTCCCTCCAAGAGCTTACATATATTTCCACTTCAGTCTTTGGCTATTTCAGATTCCGATCTCCAATCCACTTCTAAGATAGAAACAAAGCACTTGATCTACACAAGAGCTTTGACCTGGTTGATTCTTCTCTCTTTGAACAACCTGCCCCCTCCTCCCCCTTCCCCCCCAGCTCCCCAGAGTTCATCATATTGATTCCAGACTTAGTTCAGAAACTGATAAGCAGAGTCCACTGCAGCTTTGAGCTCCCTAGATCAAGAGGTCCACCAACCTCAGCTTCCCTGATAGGAAGGATTTTGTGCCACCATGCCACCCATTTTATTCTAAGGAACCAGTCAACTAATCTTCAATTTCCAGTCTCTCAGATGCTGCTTCCTACCAAGAGTGTATTATTTGGGAAAGTTCCTTAATTAAAGTTAAATAGATCCTAGTTCTGGTAGTAAATATGAAGAAGCTATGATACATACTTCCTTTTGTAAGGGAGGGGGAGGTAAGGGTTAATTAGATTCTCCCCAACTGGACAGTGGAGAGAACCCCACATCCCTTCCTTTTCCTCAATTTCTTTGACACTTACCTTACTTGCTTCACTGATTCAGGTGAGATGGTATGTTTCAGCTTGTTTTAATTATTGAGTGGTAGAAGGTAGACTGGAGGTAAAGATGAATCCTTTGTGCATATTACTGAGCTAGGGAAACAGAATAGGAACCTGGGGTTCTTCAGCTGTGTCTCAGTCTCTGAGAGCCAAAGCCAGGAGATACCAAAGTCATTAGACCAAACCACCCTCTGGACAACTGAACTCCTGGCTTCTGCCTGTCCTGGGCCTCACTTTCCTCTGCTCATCTTCCCAACCTCACATTAGGTGGGGTTGAGCAGAGCTCAAGATGTTCAGTTTCTTCCACTGGAGCCCTTGGGGGGAAGAAATGGGTAGAGTGGGGGGGAGAGGACGGGGAGGGTTCTGAATTCTCTCAAAAGAACTCCAGTTTCAAGGATTATGGCTAGAAAAAGATCAAGGTAATCACAGTATTTTTCCCTGAAAGCCAGCTCTGAGTGGTCAGGGAATAATTGGTTTATATGCATAGATAGGCATAGCCTTTGTGAATACCTAGGAGCAGGATCCATTTTTGAAAGGAGCAGGCAAGTGCTTGTCATCTTTTTTTTTTTTTTGCCTTTTGGAGGGCAGTTGGGGTTAAGTAACTTGCCCAAGGTTACACGGCTGATTTTTTGTGTGGGTGTTAAGTGTCTCAGGCCAGAACTGAACTTGGGTCCTCCTGACTCTGGGGCTGGCGCTTTACTCACTGTGCCACCTAGCAGCCCCCTAGTGCTCCTCTTCTGCCATGCCCTTTCTTCCCCTTCCCCCTATTTCCCCTTAAAGAACTTTCCAGAGCAGCTGACACTGTCTTAGTGAACTGTGGTGACAGAAGCTCCAAGATATTTTAGATGTATAATAAGCCAAAGCAGGTATGAAGTCCTAAAGGCATTCTTTTAAGTATAAAGGCTAGAGTGGAAGAAGGGGTTACTGAAATAGAGTATTATGGAAGGAGCATATAAAGGAAGGGGACCCAGAGACAATGGGCCTTTAGGAAAAGATTTTGGACTAGAAAAAGAGACTCTACTGTAACTGGGGGAAAGCGTGTAAAGAAGAGAGGAGATTTTGCATATCTACATTTTAGACTTTAATATACTATATAAATGTTGGATGCTATTGTTATGTAGTAGCTAGAACATTGGAAATCCGTAAAGTTATAGGAAAAAGCTGGGAACTGCATTATTTATCCTCAAAGGAAATTGAAGGTGATTTTGTTCTGGTAGTGAAATTTAACTTTAGATTCTCCCAATTTAAAGGGAACCAATAATGTGATTGAAAAATATGAGGTGGGGGGAGTAGGCAGAGAAAAGTTCATTCTTTAGGTTAATTTCAACCCTTATAAACATCTCCCCCCCAGCCTTAATTTCTTTAAGGAAGGGAAGAAGAAAATAAACTTTTATTAAATACCTACTACATGCCAAGCACTATGCTATTAATAATAGCAGCTAACATTTATGTCTCTTGTGGCAGGCATTGTGCTGTGTGCTTTACAAATGTTATCTCATTTGATCTTCACAACAACCCTGGGAAGTTGATGCTATTATTATCCCCATTTTAAAGTTGACATTGAAGCACAGAGAGCTAAGTAACTTGTTAGCCCAGGGGTTATACAACTAGTAAATGTTTGAGGCTGGATTTGAATTAAGTTCTTTCCAGGCCCAACAAATGATCTTGCTGCACCACCTAGCTGCAGTGATTTCTCTGTGCCAGCTTCTTGAAACTTTCAGGGTAACTTCATTATGTGGGAATGGGGAAACAAAAACTTGGGCAGATAGTTATTTATGGTCATCTCAGTTTAGAACATAATCTCTCCCTACTCAGTCTGGTTAGGTTAAATAACTTAATTTATTAAGTTAGAAACCTAACTCTTTGAACTTGTGTCTTTGTGCTAGAACTTTCATTACTTTCCTCTTGTTATCTTTATTCTTTCAGTACTGGTGTCCCATTTCTCCAAATCCTTACCCCTTCCCCTAATAGTGTCCTGCCTTCTCCGCCCATTGCCTTTTACAACCAAGGCATCTGTGCCCTCCCCTAGGGCAGTCTGGGAATGCCAGGTTTCCTCAAGTCTTTTGCTATGAAGAGGAAGTGAACCTTTGTCTCCTCTGTGCTCCTAGACATCATCTCCTTGTCTTTGGGGGATATTCTTAGCTTTGGTTAATGCAAAAAAGCATCTGGCAAGCTATTGAACAGAAAATGAAGAATTTTGGGGGGTGGGGTAAAGTATGAGTCTCTGGGATCCAGAAGGAAACCCACTGGTAATTCTGAAATTCCTAGCTCAAGAGGTTCACCAACCTCAGGTCCCCAAATTATTACAGACCCCTCCCAGTCCCTGCCCTTTACTCTTGTTCTAAAGGTTTGCCATTTGCTATGTATCTCCCTACCCCTTAAAATACAGACACACTTTTTCTTAGAATATGGATGTGTGTCTCTGACCCTTCTCCTGACTCACCTCACCCAGATTGCTTCTGTCCTCCAGAACTCAGGTTTCCTGCTTCCAGCCTGCCCCTTATTCCCTTCTGGAGTTCTGAGCTGATGGTAAATCTCCATTTTCTTTCTCACCTTACTCCGCCACCCACTGTAGGGTTTTGTGAAGGATGTCCATGAAGACTCAGTCACCATCTTCTTTGAGAACAAGTAAGACTTGGGGAAAGAAAATTCAGGATACCTAGTTTTAAGAGAGAGCTCCAGAGGGGTAAAGCTAACAGGAAAACTGGTCCTAAAAGGGTTACTTTGGGGAGGAGAGCCAAGAGTTAGGTATGTAGTCCCAGGAAAGGAGCAAGGACTACAACTAGTGTTGGGGGAGGGATAAAGGTATATAAATATTGGGGGAACCAGGGATTATGGAGTAGGCTTTGAGATTCTTCTAATTTGAGAGTCTTCTAATTCTGAAGGAATGTAAAGCAGGGTGAATTGCTGTGGGAGCATTCACATTTAGGTAACTTCCATCAGTCTAAGGCTCTTCTCACACTGTCCCATTTACAGCTGGCAGAGTGAGAGACAGATCCCTTTTGGGGATGTTCGGCTACCACCACCAGCTGACTATAGCAAGGAGATCACAGAAGGGGATGAGGTGGAGGTAAGAGCATTGAAGTTCCTTCCCCTTAAATATACATTTCTTCTAGACCCAGAAGACAGAGATAACCTTCTCTTCTCCCCTGCTATCCCCCTTTCATCTTCCTGTCCCCAGCCCTACCCCCCCCCATTAACTTTCATTTTTTTCTTTGTCTCAGTTACCATTCAGCTAAGATCATGGATACCCCTTAGATTTGTTAGGCTTGTTCCAACTGTTCCCCTCTCTTTCACCATTGCAAGTTAGGTGAAGAATGATAAGGAGAGTGTCTGTCTTGATTGAAAATATCTGCAAAGATGGAAACTTATCCCATAGGTGTTTTTAATATCCTATCCTAAGTTCTCCTACATGCCTGAGGTCTTATATATATATATATATCATTCTGTAGTTTCAATCTGTCTTATTTCCCTGCTGTTCTGATATGCCCCCATCTCAGTAAAAACTTTATCCTTTTAAGATAACAAAGTAATCTAAAATTTCATGACTTCTTTCCATTCTGATTAGCAGCACTCATCTCTTGATTTCTTTTACTATTGGTTTATAGGGGCTCTACTTCATCCCCATGTTATCCAAGACCATTTTTGTTTTCTTCTCTAATTTTCTCTAGGTTTATTCCAGAGCCAATGAACAGGAGCCTTGTGGTTGGTGGCTGGCTAGGGTTCGGATGATGAAGGGAGATGTGAGTGATTTGAAGGTTTGGGGGAATGGAATGGGTGGTCTTGGGAGCAGAAACTGAGGGTAGAAAGTTATGAGGAAGCAGAGTTTGAGGATTGTTGGTGATTTGATACCAGGCATCTAAGGTTGCCATTTTTCTTATTTCATCCCATCAGTTCTATGTCATAGAGTATGCAGCTTGTGATGCCACCTACAATGAAATTGTGACCCTGGAACGGCTCCGACCTGTCAATCCCAGTCCTCTGGCTACCAAAGGCAGTTTTTTCAAGGTCACTATGGCTGTTCCTGAAGATCTGAGAGAAGCGTGAGTGCCAGGACTATCCACAAGGGTTACCTTACCCATAAGCCTGACTCTTCCCATGGCCACCCTACCACCTGTCTCTCGTAATCGGTTTTTTTTTTTTTCATAGCCTTTCCTGTCCTTTCCCTGTCCCTATCCCATTCTCTGTTTTATCCATATCCCTGTCCATTTTCTTCCATCAATTGCCAAGTCATTTTCTCGGTTACTCCTTTTCTGTGCCACTGAACTTTTCCCTGAATCCTGATATCTGAAAGTTTGCGTCTTCTCCCCAGCTGCTCCAATGAGAATGTCCATAAAGAGTTCAAGAAGGCTTTAGGAGCCAACTGCATCTTCCTAAACATCACTAATAGTGAGCTCTTTATTCTGGTGAGCATGTTTACTTTGTTTGAGCATGTTTACCATGTACTTTGGTTCTCCTATCCTTTTGCACCTTTGATCCTTAGCAGAGAGGGAGGGACTTGAGGGGGGCTTACATTTTTAATCAAAGAACAGTACTTTGCCTCCTTGCTCTTGACCCTGATTTTTTTTCTTGGGAACTGAGGCTTCTCACTGCCAGAGTCCAACATAGCATAGGACAAAGGGTATGTTTTCAAAGTCTGACAATCTGTAATTTCCCTTGAATCTCCCAAGTATAACTTAAAATGTAGCCTTCATTCATTTTCCTAATAAGACTATCCCCTCCCATCCAATTTACTGTGTGCCAGGTACTATGCTAGGTTATAGAGACACATAATCCCTGTTTTCGGAAGCGCAAAGCTTATAATTTTAATGATTTGAAGTCTTAGAAAATTTATTTGGTTCCCTTCTGTGCCTTATATTCCCCACTTCCTACTCCCTTTCCTTTGTTTCTTATAGGAACCCAGATAACCTTATAAACTCCCACCTTCCTTGAGGACCCAAGTATCCTGGTGCCCAACTCTTCCCCTCATCCCTGTGTGGAATGGGGAGGGAAGGGGGAGTCTAGTTAACTTCTCTTCCCACTTAGTCAACGACAGAAGCTCCTGTGAAACGGGCGTCCCTGCTGGGTGACATGCACTTCCGAAGCCTCCGCACCAAACTGCTGCTCATGTCCCGAAATGAAGAGGCCACCAAGCATCTAGAGGTGAGCTCTGATGCTGTTTTTCCCTGCATCTATTAAGAACTCTCATGGCCCAGTTTTTATGTTTTCATAAACATTCACATTTTATCCTGACAACCAACATGAAAAGTATTTAAGACTGGTGATAGTATCTTTTTTTTTTTTTTAAATAATTTCAGGTCCAGAGAAATTGTGACTTGTCCAAAATATTCAGGTTTTTATTCCAGTAATTTTTTTCATTTTACTATATACCTTTTGCGAAATGAGGTTGAACTATAACTTTCTGGAAGAGATTAGCATTGTAACATTGCTTCTCAAAGAACTCTTTAAGCTTATTTTCCCCTTTTCACTCTATGCACTCATTCCTTTTAAATTCCTTTCTCCCTTGGTTTCTTTGACATACTGTTCTCCTAGTTCTTCTGTCTCTCTGTGACCACTTTCTCTGTTAGCTTCATTAGTTTCCTTTCCTCAGTTATTATATGTTATTATAGAGGTTGCTCTAATTTCTAATCTCTAGTTCTAACATAGATATGTTCCTTGAGCATCCTGAGTAGGTAGGGTTTGAGGTAGGGACTATCTTCTTTCCTTAAGTGTTTCTGATTTCTGGATTCAATTTTAGCTTTAAATGTTGGTAAATTCAGGGAAGGGACTTATAAACCTCTTTTAAGGTCCTGGATGCTTTGCAACCCTAAGCCTTCCCCATTGTTCAGCATTTTCTTTTCCATTTCATACATTTCCCATCTTCAGTGCTCCTTGATAAAGTTTCAGTCCCTTTCTTGTGGTAAATAAGCCTTTTTGGGAACTCCCTGTTCAGGCAACCATTTTCAACCCTTCTTTCTTCTTACCCATGGTTTTACTCCCCAAACTCCCTGCTATCTTTCTTCTTCAAGAATTAGGTAACCTGGGGTGGTGGGTAGGGGAAAGACAGGGAGAAAATTTGTAACTCAAAATCTTGCGGAAATGAATGATGTAAACTAAAAATAAACATAATTTTAAATAAAAAAAAAAGAATTAGGCACCCTGTCTTAGACTGCTTAGGAGGACCTGACTAGCAGTTGGACTAGTGTTTATTCTGAGATCCCCTCTGGCTCTCTTCCTATTTGTTTGGAGTTTGTGGTAAGGGAGAGACTGTATTGCTTGGAAAAGTGTAAGATGATACATGAAAAAGCTTTTGCTTTTTCAAAGGGCTATCACATCTGTGTGATAGGAACTTTATAACAATTCTCTTCTGAGATAGGTAGGGCAGCTGTCATTTAATAGATGTAACCTGAAGCAGAGAAAGATTGTGATTTGTCCAAAATCACAGAGTTTATCAGTATCAGAGAACTTTTTACCACTTGATTACTAGGTTTCCTTTACCTTGAATCTTTGGGCTTTGGCAGGGATATGTAGACCAACTCCCTCCAGTTTCCATATCATGTGTCACAAGGGCTAGTAGCCACTAAAAGTTGTAGTTTCATTTCTTCTCATTCACTCTCTTCCCTGATCCCTAGTCCTCTTAATCACACAGAGAAGAGCCCTGGATCAAGTACTGTCTGAGCTTTAGAGATGTCCCAGGTGACTTCCAGTTTTTCCTTCCAGACTAGCAAGCAGCTAGCAGCGGCATTCCAGGAAGAATTTACTGTACGGGAGGACCTAATGGGATTAGCAATCGGGACTCATGGTGCCAATATCCAGCAGGCCCGAAAAGTGCCTGGGGTGACAGCCATTGAGCTGGGCGAGGAGACTTGCACCTTTCGAATCTATGGGGAGGTCAGTACTGGGACTTCTAAGGGGAGGAAGAGTAAAATAGAAAATATTCTGGGATTTTTCCTGGTTTTTAGATTTTAGTGGTAGCACAGTCCCTCCAAAAGAGGGTGGTGAAAGAGGAAGGGAAGCTTACATTTCTTTGGGGCTCAGATTCCTCTGTACAGTAATCCTCCTCTCACTTTTTCTCCAGACCCCTGAGGCATGCCGGCAGGCCCGAAGCTACCTTGAGTTTTCTGAAGACTCTGTCCAAGTGCCACGGAACCTGGTTGGTTAGTATAGACAGGCAGTGGTCAGGATGAAGCAGGAAAGAGGAGGGATTAAAAAGAAGTGGATTGTTAGGGGATGGGGGATGTGGGGCATGGTAAACAACTGGGTCTCTAAGAATTGGATTGGACAAATTAAAAACTGCAACAGGAATGTTATAGATTAGAATTCCAAGGATATCTGGATATTTTCATCTTTTTTGTGTTGGGTTATAGACAGGGAAATGGATGAAATAAACCCCTTATAAAATAAAGAGCTATCTCATGTTTTATCTCCTTTATCCCCCCAACACAGGCAAAGTAATTGGGAAGAATGGTAAAGTGATCCAGGAGATTGTGGATAAATCTGGTGTGGTGAGAGTTCGAGTGGAGGGTGATAACGACAAGAAGAATCCCAGGGAGGAGGTATTATGGGAAAGGATTTCTTTGGTTTCCCCAGGGAAGTGGGTAGGAACAAGTTCCTTAGGACAAGAACTCTTTTGTGGTGGGGGCAGGGATGGCTTTTGCTCAAGATATGTCCCCAGTCTGTAAACTTATGGGAAAATGAAGGAAACGGGTTTGCTCACCTTTCTTCTCTCCTTACTAACCCATCTTTTCCCTGCCAGGGAATGGTTCCTTTCATATTCGTTGGCACCCGGGAGAATATCAGCAATGCCCAGGCTCTACTGGAATATCACCTCTCTTACTTACAGGTACCAGGGTTGTCTTCTTGGGAGGAAAATGGGTCCTGAGTGTCCAGAAGAGAATTCGAACTTTTAGAAAAGCTGAGGTCTAGGAGATTGTCTCTGAGGAGAACAGGGCTAAAGGACCTGATTTGTTCACATTTAAGATTTGTTCTTTGTTAATTTTTTTTGCTAAATTCTTTGCTATTCAGAGAATTTAGGTGGTTTCTGCAGAGGACTCTTAAATTTTTTCCTTTCCCTGCCCTCAACTATTTTCTTGCCTTCCAATCAGGAAGTAGAACAGCTTCGACTAGAAAGGCTACAGATTGATGAACAGCTTCGGCAGATCGGTCTGGGCTTCCGTACCCCTGGAAGTGGTCGAGGGAGCAGTGGTGGTGACAAGACTGGCTATGCTACAGATGAAAGCTCTTCCTCTTCCCTCCATGCCACTAGAACCTATGGAGGTCGAGGCCGGGGCCGAAGGACTGGAAGTTCTGGCTACGGTGAGATTCTAGTGTGTGGCTAGGGTGAGGGGGAGAACAGATGGGTTGTAGAAAGAGAATAAATTGTATGCAAAGGCTTTTCCTTGGGGCATTTTCTGGAAATGAGGAACCAAACTGACTGCTGTTCCCTAGGCCCTGGTTCAGACCTATCCACCGCTTCTGAAACAGAATCTGAAAAACGAGAAGAGCCTGACCGGCCTGGACATAGTGACCAAGATGCCCCTAGTCGGGGTGAAGAGGGTCGTAGGAGACCAATGGGGGGACGAGGTCGAGGGTCTAATCCTACACCCCGGCTTCCCACAAAGTACAGCACATCTTCCATTAGTTCAGGTACTGAGAGATCAACTTAACATTTACCTGGGGCTTGGAGGGAAATGGGAAGGAGTTGAGAATGGAGAGGTGAAGGCAGGATGCCAAAGACCAAGCCCTCTTCTTTACCTTTACCTAGTGCTAAAGGATCCTGACAGTAACCCCTACAGCCTACTGGACACATCAGAACCAGAGCCCCCAGTTGACTCTGAACCTGGAGAGCCACCTCCAGCTAGTGCCCGGCGCCGCCGTTCCCGTCGTAGACGTACAGATGAGGACCGAACCATCATAGATGGAGGACTGGAGTCTGATGGGCCTAATCTGGCTGAAAATGGTCTGGGTGAGCAGGATTCCCTGGGTCACTGAGAAAAATGAGGTTTTGAAGGCTGGGTACCTGTTTTCTGACTCTTTACTTTCTCATCATCATCATCATCTTCCCCTACAGAAGAGGAATCAAAACCCCAACGACGCAACCGAAGTCGTAGACGACGTAATCGTGGTAATCGGGCAGACGGCTCCATTAGCAGAGACCGGCAGCCAGGTGAATAGCCAAGGTTCTTCCTTAGACCTGAGAGTGGGGTTCTGGGGTAGAATTAAGGCTGGGAGATGGACATCTGATCCCTTCTTCCCTCAGTGACAGTGGCAGATTACATCTCCCGAGCAGAATCTCAAAGCCGACAGAGGCAGCCCCCGGACCCCACTCATGTTCCTTCCGAGGACTCCCTCTCAGGACCAAAGGTAGATGTATTGTTGCCTTCTTCTTTCTCCTGGTAGAATGGGGAGGGGAGGACTTTGGGTGGTAAGCTTTTGAGTCTATATAGGGCTTGGCCTCTCTGTGAGTTGGTGCAGCAAAAGGAAGTAGAGGGTCCCCTCTTATTACCTTCCTTTTCTCTTCCAGGGTGTCAGCAAGCTTCCTAAGGGCCCCTCGGAAAATGGGGAGCTCTCCGCCTCCTTGGAACTGGGCAGCTTGGTGAATGGGGTCTCATAAAAGTCCTCCACCCCTTCCTGTCCCCCTCCCTCCCATCTTGCTTGCTACCCAACAAGCCCTTCCTGACCCGCATTGGAGCTGCTCTTGTCTAAGGTGGGAGGGAACAGTAGCCGAACTGTGGGCTCTTCCCCACCCCCTAGGGGCTTGGGGTAGGGTGGTGTGCTTGTTACAGGGTCACCCTTTCCTCTCCTTCCTCTGTCTACCCCACCCCACGGTGAGGGGAGCTCCCCCCCATCAGACTGGATGTGCCTTTTATCCTCTAATGCCCCAATCTCTCCCTGGCCCCCTAAATCTCTCCCCGGCCTGTTTGTGGGGAGGGTCCTCCTGTACCCACCCAAATTTGATGGTTTGGGGGGGGGTTCCCTTGGTACCCCTTCCTCTCATCCTCTCCTCCCCCCTCTGGGCCTCATCACTGTGGAAGATGGGGGGTGGTGTCATTGGGTGGGAGGCATGGGGAGGGGGCTTTGAAGCAGGGGTAGGGACCTATTAAGGGTCTCTAGGGGTGGGAGGTAGGGGGGACAGACTTTGTCTGGCTAATGAGAAGGTGTATTTATTTTTCACTGTACAGTATTTAAAAAGAGAATAAAAAAATCCAAAACAGCACCTTTCTTTCCCTCTCAGTCTTGTTTCTCACATGCACATTAAATCTGAGCCACCGTGCTCCTTTGTCACTTGTATCACCTATATCACCATTTCTACAACTACCTCTAAAGCCCCTTAACTCTGGAAATGATGCCCTTTTTTATTCTTTCCACCCCTCCCCCCAAGTAAGCATCATTCTTTTTACCAGGGAACTGCCCCAGTGTCCCCACCCATCTTGCTGCTGGATGAGTTGAGCCACTCTACAGCCTCCTGCTGTACCTCAGGGATGCCCCTCCCGAGGGATTGAGATCTGGGACCTGGGCTAGCTTAATCGGTTTAGTTTATCTTGGGGTCACCTAGGGCCAGGGCTGGGCCATGAGAAGATGGGCCACAAATGTTTTCCTGACAACAGAAATGGCTCCTGTAGGGTTAGGATAATCTTCAGCACCAGAGAAAGTCAGTCACAGCTGGGTGACTCAGGAAGAGAAACCACCCTATGCTTCCCCTTCAGCTCTTCCCAAGAGACAATCTAGGTCCGAGTACCTGTCCGAAAGGAGCCAAAAAAGGGAGAAAGCTGTGTTGTACTTTTCTAGGATTTACTCTCAATTCCCGTTTCTGTGTTTTTAACCAAAGGGAGGGGAGTCTCCTGGAACTGAGAGAGCTAGGGTTAGGCAGTGGTTTCTCCCTCAGGGGAAAGAAATAGGGGCCGAAAAAACCTCAGGGCGCTGGGGGCGGGGCAAAGGGAGATGGAGGACGCCCTTGAGCAGGGCGGGGTCAGTCTAAAAGCCTTTCCCGGGTCTGGCCCCCCTACTACTGGCACTTGCTGAGAAACCACTGCCTAACCCTAGCTCTCTCAGTTCCAGGAGACTCCCCTCCCTTTGGTTAAACACATAGAAACGGGAATTGAGAGTAAATCCTAGAAAAGTACAACACAGCTTTCTCCCTTTTTTGGCTCCTTTCGGACAGGTACTCGGACCTAGATTGTCTCTTGGGAAGAGCTGAAGGGGAAGCATAGGGTGGTTTCTCTTCCTGAGTCACCCAGCTGTGACTGACTTTCTCTGGTGCTGAAGATTATCCTAACCCTACAGGAGCCATTTCTGTTGTCAGGAACCCAGCCAACTACCTGCTCCTGGCTTTCGGGCCCTGCGAAATTTTAAAGACTGCTGAGTGGTCATACACCTCCATATTAAGGACAACGGATTTGGAGACAAGGTAGCACAGATTTCTTATTCTACTTTTGTGTGGGGAGGGATGTGGGGGGGGGTGGAGTCCGTGAGGGCTGAAAGAACAGTTCATTGAGGGATACCAGACTGGGATAATCTGACGTTTCAAGACACCGGATCAGGCAGAGAGCCCCATAACCACTTTCCTGAGCCTCCTCCTCATCCCCCCCTCCTCACGACGCCATCCCGGTCTCCTCCACTTCAGGCCTGGGCCCTGACCCTGCTCCCACTGCTTTCGCATCTTCCACTTCTCGTCCCTTGGAGTCCGAGAGTCCAGGGATTCCCTGGGAGATTCCCATGAAGCTGAAGCGGCCCATGAAAGCATTCATGGTGCGGAGCTCGGCTCAGCGTCGCCAGATGGCGCAGCTTCACCCCAAGATGCACAACTCAGAAATCTCCAAGCACCTGGGCGCGCAGTGGAAATTGCAGGGGGAGGCTGAGAAGCGGCCATTTGTAGAAGAGGCGAAGCGCCTCCGGGCGCAGCACCTGCGCCACTATTCCGACTACAAGTACCGGCCACACCGCAAGACCAAGAATACCAATCTGGACCACGAAGGTCTGGAGCTGGCCAGGGCAAGCAGGGGCCGAGCCTGGGTGGGGGACGGGGGGCTTTGGCTACCAGCCCACTACCCCTCTTCCTACTTGGCCGAAGGCTGTGGGTGAGTGATGGTGGCCGGGGGTGGAGGTGGAGGAAAGGGTAGGCCATGGGACTTCTCACCCCTGGGCATCTGCCACGGGAGGGGGTTAAGACAGGGAGAGTGGGGAGAGAGAAGTGAGCTCCGCCCCCCCTCTCGAAACCTGGTGCAAGTTTGAGCCGCTTTCAAACCTCAGGACATTTAAATAGGTCCAGGGTATATTCACCTTAACTTGGGCTCTGGGCTTCCATCCAGGCACCCCAGGCTAATGGAGAATCTGTGGCTGGCCTAGCACCTGGGATGGGGGTGGAGTGGGGGCTTTTCAGCTGCTAATGATGGGAGAGCAGCATACTGAGAAAATCCGAGGCCTGGAGGGCGGGGAGGTGCTCTTGATCACAGAGAGCAGGGAGTCAGGGCTTCCAGTTGGAAGGCTTCTCCTCAAATTTGAAATCAAGTCCAGCTATTTTGATCGGCCATCTCTGCCTCACTGACAACTTACATCCTAATATTCCAAGTAACTTTGGCATACACTTTTCCTCTGTTACCTCTTGCTGGGTTACTTCCAGAACAAAGCTAGGAAACATAAGTTTCTCTCTTCACTGCCTTCACACCCTACCCACCTCTACTTTCCATCCGCATTGTCCTCTCCTTCAGCTGACCCAAGTCCCTCTCCCATCTCCCAGAGATTGCAAACCTCTTTTTGTCCTCCCTGGAAAAGAAAAACAGCTGGGGAGCATACATGCCAAATGATGCCAACATACCACAAAGACCAAATGGTAGTCTAAGCCACTAGAGGGCCCTGTCCCACTGAAGCAAGGTCTGGACTACTGTGCTACAGGCTGAGCCAGAAACAAGCTGCTGCTGCTGCTCCTTCTGCCTGCCCAGAACAGGTCTAACTTGAAAGCTGGGGAATGTGACTCAGGAAATCTACTCTGAGACACCCTCTCCTGGGGAGGGAACAACAGAGGACATCATCTGGGTCGGAGAGAGGAATACCAAAGAAGAGGGATGGAAGGGGGTGAACGGGACAGAACCCAGGTTCTTTTCACACTTCCCCTTTTCTTTCTTCACAGAGCTCATCACTGTAAACCGGAGACCCTTTCCCTCTGTTTCCTTCCTCTCGGAGCTCCACTCCAACGAGAGATTTTGAATCCCTACAACCCATATTCCCCTGGCCTCACCTCCTACAATCCTCTTCTCCTGGGTCCTACCCCCTGATACACTTCTAAAACCCTAGGGTCCAGGGGCCATTAAATGCCGGGGGAAAGGGTTATACAGATGCCTCTCCCATCCTTCACTCCGACCCCATCCCTTAACAGCAGTATCACCAGCCACAAATTATACCACCTTCAGGTGACTGGACACCTGAATTTTGAGGGACCTAATTAAGGAAGAATGCTGGATTATTTTTGTATTGAAGATACAAATTTTTTATATATTATATGTTTTCTAAGATTAAACTCAGACTTTGAGTTTTGGTCCCACTTTTTGATTCCCTTTATAGCTTCACCAACCCAGGGGATCATCAGCAGGGCCCAGATCTTTCTCCACCTAGGACTTGCCCAGTTGGGGGTGGGGAGAGCTGTGCTGAGTCAGCCCTGGAGTCTTATATGCATGGGGAGAGCCCTGAGTCAAAGGTTAGAGTCAAAATAGCGAATCTCACCTGAAAAAAAACAGCTTTAGCTTAGGTTCTGGTCAGCTGTCTCACTCCACATCTTTGGTTACTGCCTATATTAGTCTGCAGGTGCTACCTCCCTTCATCTCCAGGGCCTGTACCTCTTTGAATACCCTAATGGGGGAGGGGACCAGATAAGAGGAGATACCTTCTAGGATTAAGAGGTAAGAAGCACATCTAGGAATCAAAAGGAAAGGAGGAACAAAGTTTCTTTGAGCTCTGCCAAAAAGCCAGAGATGTCACAATCCCTCTTCAGCAGGGGATGCTCTAAGGGCTACACCTTCTCTTGGAAGCTCCCCAACACACCAGAAAACAAGAAGCTATGGGGGAGTGAGGGGAGGAAGGGGAAGTCTGGGGACTGCTGTCTAATCTAAAAAAAGAGTTACCACATCAGTAGAGTGGAATAAAGGGATGGTGGGGAGCACAGCTCCAAAAAAAAGATTTGAGTGTTGGGAATGGGAGGAACCCAGGTTAAGAAGATCAAAGGAAAAGGAATGAAGTCCAAACTGGGGTCTTTGAGATACTGTTCTGGCTAGGAAGTAGCATCCCAGACTCTACTGATGCTTCTTTTCCCATGCATGAGGAATCCTGACATTCCAGTAATAGAGGAGCTGGAAGGCAATGAGACCATTGCAGATGGAAGAGACAATAAAAGTTACAGCCATGAGGGGGTCACCTGTTTCCTGAGGACAGAATAGAAACAAAAAATATCAGAGTTGGAGGGTGAGCAGCTAGTCCAACCCATTCATTTTACCTATAAGAAAACTGAAGCCAGGGAGATTAAAATGATTTGCCAAGGCCACACAGGTTTTAGAGGCAGTGGAATCTCAGTCCCCATTCTGAAGGCCTAATTAAGTCTCACTTTCAGGAATAAGTTGATATTTAACTATAGGGCCTCTAAGGAAGTGGGGACTGTTCTCTGAGAGGGTCCTCACCTGGATGGAAGTAAAGATTCGGGCAAGGGAGCCAGCAAAGAGTAAGAAAACAGTGACTGCTGATAGGTGCCCTGTGTGCCCATTTCTGTAGTTGGTGATCACCTGAAGTAACTGAAGAAAATCAAAAGACTCTTATGCTCATCCATCTCCTGTCCTTTCCCCATCATCTGTTATGGTCTTTACCCCCACCCCTACCCATTGCTCACCTCTTCTTCATCTCCATCTTCCCCCTACTCATATTTTGTTTGTCCCTCTCCATCCTCAACCCATAAACCCTCTCCCCACATCACACACTCACCCTCCCCATGATCACAGCAGGCATGTTGGTGGTCTGAAGCAGGGTGACCACAGCCTTGGGCGTCAGGGGTGAGAGCAATACCAGCAGGATCAGGACATAGATGCCTAGTAAGGCCACACCTGGAGCGGTGCCAGGGAAAGATCAACTGACAATTCATTTTTTAATCTTCCAACTTGCCTACTTACCCTCCCACAGAAAGCCTCAACCCTTCTTCCATTATAGTGCCCTAAGGTCCTCCATGCCCCATCAAAGGAGGATTGTTGGGAACCCAGCCCAGAACCTCCCCTACGTCTCCCTGGTGGGGGTAGGGATGGGGTACCTCTCATGGTATGTCCTTTGTAGTGTAGGATCAGGAAGCAGATGGCAGTTGTCTGTAGCATTAAGAATAAGGCCTCACCCCAAGAGCTGAAGGGGAGCCAAGACATGGGTCAGAGCTGAACCAATCTTATTCTACTGCCCCTATGGTTTTCCTGAGGTCTACAACTCCCAAGACTTATCCTCTAGCTCAGCAAATGCCTGATCTGAGGTTCAAGGGAGTTATCTAAAATCCATCCATACATCTGTCTATGAAGCTGGATGCCAGAAACCCAAAGCTGTCCTTCCCATAGCTATCTGGTCTAACTTACCCAATTCCCAGAACTCTGAATACACAATACTCATGAACTGTTTGTTTTTTAGGGGGAGATGGGTAGAAAGCATTCCAATTCCTCACATTCCTAAGGAAGTACTTATCACAGTCCCAAAACCATCTGGGCCCCTAGTTACCTGAATGGGAAGCTGTTGGCCACACTGTAGACGATGGTCCCTGTCAAGGCCACCAGTTCTAGAAGAACTGCCTGGAGGCTCAGTCCTTCAGCACTCTTCACCCTCATAATTTTAAACACCTGAGGTAGTTTCACTGTGAGAGGCCAAGCAGATAACAAGAAAAGCCATATCCTGTGAATACAGACCCCACTCCCTTCCAAGCTGTTTGCTTTTTGAGGAAAAGAGGGCCAAGTTCAATTGGAGCCCTTACCCCTGAGGTGAACAAGGGAGATACCTCTAATTTCCACTGGACACTCACCCAGCAATGATCCAGCAACAATGCCAAACCCCAGGCCTTTGCTGATTAGTATCTTGAGGCAGGGAACTGGAAGGGGGTGAGAAGAAGCAAAGAGAGTGACGATATTTGGGAAGACAAAGCCAAGGTTGAAATCGCAAGGCCAAGCCTCCTATGAAGGCAGAGGATTGTACCTGCCTTCCAATGCCAAGAAAGGACAATGGTATTGAAGACAAGATTGTAAAGTGTCCACTCCCCCATACCCTGTCTACTTTTAGGCCCAGCCTTGGGGACACTACCTTTCTCTACTGCTTTTCCTTGAGAACTATCTGGAAGACAGTCTCATAGACTTTGAGGTCTTAGGGACATCTGAGGAGAAAGAATGACACCATCCCTGCCCCATTTTCCTACCCTGGCTAATGTCCCAGTTCTCCATGCACAACACTGTCAGATTAAGGAAAACTTTGGGATTTGAAGTTAAGAGACCTGGATCTTCTAATTGTTACCTCTGTGACCTTGGGCAAACAAGTTAAACATCTAAGTTTGTTTCCTCATCTGTTAAATGAGGGGACTGGACTAGAAGATCTCAAAAATCCTAAATCTTACATTATTCCTCTCCGGTTCATTTTTCTCACTTCTATAATGGGGATAATACTTGTACAATCCAACCCACTTCAGTGATGCTGTACTTTGGAAATCTCAAAATCCAGTGTGGTCCACTATTATTATCCTAATGTGCCTCCCCAGAAACCTTCAATGGTGCTCCCCTCCCCTATCAAGTCATTCAAAGGTAATCTCCACTGCTCACCAACAGAAATTCTGTTACCCTCGGGCAAGTCTTGATCAAAGTTGACTTTTCCTCACCACGGAGCTCTTGCTTTCATTATTACTCCCAACCCTCCCTACTCTCCCAGACCTGAGCTGTCCCTGACCACTACAGACAGTCATCTTATTCTTTGATTCCCCTCCTTGTCTGGAGTATTCATTCTCAGATGACTTGGCTGGCTTGTCATCTGTACCCAATCTCCTAGCTGTAGGGATAACCTAAAGGCCAGTTGAAACTTGTCCCCTGGAATAGTACAGTAGTTTTCTAATTGGTTCTTCTCCCTTAAATTTCTTCTCTTTCAAATTCATCCTCTAGATAGCTACCAAAGCAATTTCTGATCATGTCACTTCCCTCCTCAATCTCAAGTAACTCCCTCTAAGATCAAAATAGAATTTCTCTGTTTGGCATTCAAAAACTTCACTAGCTGGCTCCAGTCTATCTTTCCAGCTTTATTTTGCATTACTCCTCTTCATACAAGCCAAACCAGGCTTCTTACTGTTCCTCTTAAGAAACCCATCTCTCTGGCCTGGTGCCTTTATACAGACTGTTTATTGACTGCTCTTCCTCCTCACCTGTTCTGAGTTTCCTTCAAAACTCAGATCAAGGGGCAGCTAGGTGGCACATTGAATAGAGAGCACCGGCCTGAGTCAGGAGGACCTGAAGTCAAATCTGGCCTCAGACACTTGACACATTTACTAGCCGAGTGACTTTGGGCAAATCACAACCCCAAATACCTTCTAAAAAGAAAAAAAAAAGCCTCAGATCAAGTGCTACCTTCTTCATAAACCTTTTCTAATCTCTCAGTTTACCTTAAATGTCATTATATTTGTGTGTATGCATACAAACATATCTTTGAGGGCAGGGACTGTTTCATTTTTATTTCTATGCCAGAAGAGTGCCCATAGTAAGCTTATTGACCGATTGATGAGCAGTATATTTGAAGGCAGAGGACTCCAAAGGAGTCCCAATACATTACAATTTACCTGAGCCTTACCCTCTATTGGCTCATTGCCTTACCTATAAAAGGTTAACTTATCTCCCAGATTTAAGTCGTTTGCCTTTTTTTTTGGAGGGCAACTTGGGTTAAGTAATTTGCCCAAGGTCACATGGTTAGTTTTTTTGTGTTAAGTGTCTGAGGCTGCATTTGAAGTAATTTGCCCAAGGTCACATGGTTAGTTTTTTTCTGTTAAGTGTCTGAGGTCCTCCTGACTCTAGGGCCGGTGCTCTATTCACTGCGTCACCTAGTCGCCCTTTTTTAAGTCCTTTGAAATGGGGTTGTTTTATAAATATATAACAGCATCGTGGTAGGCAGCCTGCTTTAATGATCAGAGCTGTGGACTTGGGAGTCTGAAAGACTTAGGTTCAAATTCCACTTTAGACATACTGTGTGTGTGTGTGTGTGTGTGTGTGTGTGTGTGTGTGTGTGTGCGCGCGCACATGAATAATCAAGCCTGAACGAACTATTCCTCTCAGCCACGTGGTGGAAAACAAACTAAAGTATGCTAAAATATCAGCTACCGTCATTATGACGGCTCTACGTTTTTACGTTTTGCAGACTGAACCTTAGCAGTTCGGTAACAACTCACTAACATAGAACCTTTAATTAAGAGGCAGCAATGGCTCTAATTGGAGACCTCATTAATCAAGCCGCCCCCCGACCCTATTAAAGGAAGCCGGTTTCCCTTCCCGCGTGGGCTTGCAGGCACTTCCGCCCTGCCCACATGGCCGCCCTTAGTCACTACCGCCCGAAAGGTCAAGACAGCGGCTGCCATAATCTCGTGGTTTGACAGCGCACCCCAGGCCAGTCCCAGATCCCTGCCTCCGGAACACCACGTGATACTGAAGAGGGGCTCACCATCCACCAAATCCAAGTTAATAAAAAACCGATCGTAGCATTTCTCGGGTAGCAGAAAAGGCACCAGAAGCTGCTTTAGAGGCCCTTCCGCTTCCTCCGCCATCTTGCAAGCTGATCTCTTCCGCCTTTTCATGCCTTTCCTCCCCCGCCCGGCATGCCATTAAATTTCGTAGGCAGGCGCATGCGCGTTTCCACACTTCCGACTCCTTGCCTCTTGCCTTCTTTCCCTGGTATGTACAGTGGCGCTCTTCCTCAACCCCGGAAGTATTTGCCTTCTTGGCGTCTAAAGCGCTCCTCTTAGCACCATTTTTGTAGCTCTTCGCCTAACGGTGTGTGGTGGCGGTAGTAGAGGGAGGGGCTGAGGTGGGGTGGACAGAATTTAAAAACGACCATCTACGC
The DNA here is from genome assembly GCF_028583685.1 of Petaurus breviceps papuanus. Lineage (NCBI taxonomy): Eukaryota > Metazoa > Chordata > Mammalia > Diprotodontia > Petauridae > Petaurus > Petaurus breviceps. The sequence continues at coordinate 383,822 of NW_027186448.1, read as the reverse complement.
ATGTGCCGTTGGCGCTCTATTTGAGGATCCGTTTTTGTGAAGGAGATGGCTGTCATCACCGGGGCCATTTTGTCGAATCCCTTCCAATTTGGGCCCCTTTGTGTTGTTAGAGGCAGAGAGGGAGAAGCCCAGATACCCGGCACTTTTGTTAAACCAAAGCCGGGGGTAGGGGTGGGCAAGATGCCAGATCACCACGCCCACGAGGGGTTCCGCTGTGGCAGCCCTTTCTCCTGTGGCTTTTTCAGAGTTGTGGCAATAGCCCTGCCCATGTGAAGTGGTGGAGCAGAACAAGGCGGTCATGGAATTAAACCCAAGGATCCAAGACGGCTGCCAGCCATAGGCTTGCCAATAACTTAATCCATTGAATTCGATTAGCATTTAGGGAACCACTTCTCTAAACTCTGGGATTATAACAAAAAGCAATTGTTGGGGTTGGGGGCCTATGACCCCAAATCTCCTCCACTCACTCTCTTCAAAGTCTTTTCTGACACCCAAGCCCCCTATGCGCCTGTGGGCCAAGGCTCCTTCCTGGGGTTTCTGGGTCACGGTACTAAGGGGGAGTTGGAAGTTTCTGCCCCCAAAATGCTGGTATGTGCAGGTCCCTCTGTGGATGGGGGGGGGGGGGGCTGTTGCAAATATAAGCTTCTCTAGCTGATCTTTGGTGTCTTCCATTCCATTGCCTATAAGGTCATCTGTGATTTGTTGGAGACAGTACTTTCCTTGCCCAAGTAATGGCTTATCACAACTATTTGGGAGTTATGGGTTCTATCCATGTCCCTAGTTGGGTACCTGATTATTTGTATTATGACAAATAAAGCTGATACTTTTTGTTGATCCAGATCTAGAGGCTTCTGGAAATGGATGCAGGGTACCATCATACCACAGATGCTGAGGGGACTTTGGGCCAGGCCTAGCTGGCAGTCCAGACTAGAAGCTTACTGTTCCCAGGGGCCCCCCAAGGTAGGTCAGAGTAGCCATTTTTCCCATTGCTGATGTGGCCATTTGGTAATGGGGCAATGGCAACATCAATGAGGTAATACAAGTATACTTCATGTAGTGATGTAGTGGATGGCACCTTCTGGGGGCTCCAAGGCCACTGAAAGAGCTGATGAGTCCTTACCTGTAGTCATTACTACCTGCTGAACTCAGTATGGCATATTTTAGGGCCAAGGAGAAGGATGTGCCAAGGGGAAGACTCAGAGGGCCTTCAGCCCCCAGCCCCGAAGGAGGAGGGAGGAAAGGCACAGAAGATATGGGATGTACTGTGCCAGGCATCATGGAAAACACATACACAACACTCAAGTGCACTCTCTCCTTCTCTGTCTCTTCTTCCTACTGCTCAGGCTCCTTCAAAGTACATCAAGGACAAAGAGCCAGGCATAAGGCAAAGCAATTGTGATCTTTAATAATTGCAGGAGTGGAGAAGTTAAGGAAAATGCATATATCTCATATGGTTCTAGGAAGGTACCTCTGTCAAATCCAATAAAACTCATTGCTCACAATGTCTGCCCTTCTGTCTTCTGAAGTCTTCCCCCCTCCCCCCACTCCCCCACTTAAGGTTTGTCCTAGAACTAACAAGGTAGAGAAAATGGAAAAAAGGAGTGAAGGAGTCACCTTGGGGTGAGAGAGTAGTATATGGATATCCCCAGCATGAAGGAAATAAGGGAATCAGGAGCTTTCAGAGAGGCTGGTAGGCTGGTGGTCGTCTTCGGGAAATACAGAAGGCACTAAGCACAAGGATGAGTAGAGTGAGGAGGACAAGACCCACCACAAGAGGCACGAGGATGTTGAGCTCAGCAGAGCAGGAGAAAGCTAGAGGGAGAAAAGGGAGAGGTAATGTGAACAGTGAGGTACCCAGGATTAGGTTGTTTCTCCCTAAGGTAGGGTAAACCTTTTAGTGCTTAAACTCAGAATGTAGGGAGAGGGAAGGGATTCATAAGATTTAGAGGTGGAGGGGATCTTAGGACCAGTGAATATTCAATTCCAGTTCAGTGAAGAGGTAGCAAATTTGGGAAAGCAGGAAAGAGGAATAAGGGAAGGAGTGACTTTCCTGGAAAAGAGATTGCCTTGCCAAGATGTTTAATTTAACTAAATTAATGAAGTGGCTGGTGGGGTGAAAGGTATGTTGGGGATGGGGGGAGTGGAGAGGCGAATCTTACCTGTGCCAAAGGCCCCAGTTGGGGGTAGCTGAGCTGCCTGTAGCTGCAGAGATAGCAAGTCAAGGTGCATCTCTGGGGACAGGGCTATACTTCTGTTTCTACAACTGAAGCTATGACCCAGTGGTGCTTGGAGATCCTGGAGTGATGAATTCTCTGCTGAGAATGTCCACTCTGATTTAAGAAGTGAAGAGAGATCAGGAACCTAAGAATCCACTTCTTTTTCTTTCTGCTCCTTCCATTTCCCCCCAGTAAACTGGACAGTGTGTGGGAGTACTCACGGGTTGCAGAGGGGAAGGATGCATTGAACTCTGTTGCCAAGCAGCTCAAGTAGACAGTTTTCTTGCTTGAGTCCTAGAAGGGGCGGTGTTAGGATTGATAATAAACAATGCTTGTATGTGATGGAGAAAGGACTGGAAAGGAGGGAGTTATTTTTTGACCATTAAAACTGTACCTGCTTGAAAGCAAAGATGAGTTTTCCATCAGGAAAAGAGAGAATTAGCCTGGAGTGGTTCCCCTCACAGCTTCCCTGAGCAACTGTTCTATTGGGGTCCAGGACAAAAATGCCCCAAAGCTGTACGAAAAAGGTAACAAAATGGAGTCACAATTCACTGCTTCACATCATCTTCCCCTTCTGTTTTTTTTTCCTTCTTCCCACTCTTCCCCTGCCCTAGCTTTCCTCCTCCCTTCCCCCCACACAGTCCCCTCCTAGCGGGTCTGACCTTTCCTCCATCATGGCTCTGGTACAGGACCCTCATCTGGATCTGAGCCCGGAGGTGAACACAGATCTGGGAACCATTGGCCCCAATGTAGTCTCCAACAGTCCCACTGGGGCCAGAGGTAGGTTTGGGAGAAGGTGGGACTGGCACAGATTGTGATGGGCTGATGATTGAGGTGTTTCTGGAGCTTGTGGTAGTTCCATGAGTGATAGCTGTCCCTTGACTTGTGGTTGGATAACTGGTAACGGTTCTGTTACTATGGAGGGTAGTGGCAGATGTGAAGGTCCTGTGGGTTGTGGCTGTCTTCCCATGTCTTGTGGTGGTTTCGGGGCTGGTGGTAGTCCTCTCAGTGGCTATGGTTGTCACTGTGAATGATGGCACCAGTGTAATAGACTTCTTCTGAGGACACTTATCCCCTGCCCCTTGGTCTTTGAGGGAAAAGAGTAAAGTTAGGTAGATCAGCCCTGGAAGATAATCAAAATGACTACCCTCGAATCCCCAACCCTGCCACCCTTCCCCCATACCTGCCAGCAGCCCCAGCAAGATACCAGAAAGTAGCATAGATGGTCTCATAATGGCAGAATTGCCAATTAGGATCTTCCTCCCAGGGTTTCCTCTTCTTCTCTGCACCCAGGGACTGATTCACTTTACTGTCTTGTCTTTTAAGGGAAACATGAAACCTACTTCCTAGTAACTAAACCTTCCACCCCCAATTCTGACTCAGGCATCTCAGGATCACCAGACTCAGCATTGAGTCAAGAATTTCTCAATCTTGAGTGCCTCGACCAATGCTGTCATGAGGTTTCTTTTGGACTAAGAGGAAGCTGAAAGATATGGGGGTGGCATTAATGGCAGAAGGGATGAATAAAAGCCAGGATTGCCTTTAAATAATGATCAGGATTGTGGTGGGGGATTAGGCTTGGGGGGGGGGGGGAGTGTTGACCTTAATGGTGAGAATTGAGAAATGTGGCAAAGGAAAATAAGCACAGGTTACCAAAGCAGGGAGGAGACTTCTTCCCACTTCCATTTTGCACTACATACTCTCCCCACCTTTGTTACTTCTAGTAGTTTGGATACATAAGCCTTTCATCTCCAGATTTTAAGGTTTCCCATTTTCTAAAAAGGATACTTGTATACTAAGGGGAAAGAGATTGACCATCAGCTTAACTGTAGGTAGAGTATGTATTAACATCGTTAAGGGGACACATGTTAAGGGAACCAAAAACTGGGTTGAGTAAAGGGGTAGATAAAAAAGAAGCCCAAACAGGCAGTTTCCAAGTAATTTTATTCAGAATTTTGTGGTTTCTTTCCTGAATCAATAAATACTATACAAAACAACGTAAAAATGACTACTTTCTTTCCCCTGCTCCCTTCACCTGGGGGGGGGAGCCAACCAAATGAGTTATTTCAGCCTCATGGGGGGGGTGAATTCCCCCAAATTTTGTCCAGGAACAGGGAGGGGGGGTTAGAGTGGCCAGTCATGGCCTCTCAGCTATCTTTTTTTTTTGGGGGGGGGGGGGGGGGGAAGAAGAGATATTTGGCTGCTGGAAATGGAGGACAGACTGGCTTGAAACAGTGAAGGGTTGGATTAGTGTTTTGGAATAAGGGAAGAAGTTGGGGGAGGTGACGGCGCCAAGGGCATAAACCTGCCCCAAAGAAAAGGGTGTCTAAGGTTCACAGTTCCTTTTGCCTCAAAAATTGACATTTATTCAAAGTCAAAAAAAAAAAAAAGGAAAAAATGACAAAGGTGTCCATCCCTTGTTCCCCCCTCCCGTCCAGCTCCCCCTCCCCCCATCCCAGAGAGCAGGGCCCTGGGTTAAATCAGGTGGGGAAAGCCCCTCAGATGAGGTCAGCCACATTGAGAGGCATCTCCTCAATGGAGGTGTTATAGAAGGTCTCAATGTCTCGAAGAATCCTCTTGTCTTCCTCTGTCACCATGTTTATGGCCACGCCCTTACGGCCAAAGCGCCCACCACGGCCAATTCTAGGGGCAGAAAAATTTGTAAGAATACAAGTTAGGGCAGTCTGAGAAACCCCATAGAAATTGGGAGTAAAATAAGATCTAGAAATAACTGAAACTGGTCAGAGAAAATAAAGGCAAGACAAAAAACACTATATCAGTAAAAGTGTCAACAAGATGATGGGTAGTTCTCTATGTCTGGCTTACCTATGAATATAATTCTCCCGGTTGGTGGGAAGGTCATAATTAATAACTAAAGACACTTGCTGAACATCAATGCCTCTAGCCTAAAGGAAAAAAAAAAAACAGGTCACAATCATGTTCTAAGTAGTATCACTGTCATTTTACAGATAAGTTTGTCATAAATTATGAATCAAAGGGTAATGACTTCAGTACTCTACTATGACTGGAGTTTGGAGTCAAGGAGATTTTTTATTTATAAAAAGCTTCTGTGAACATATTGTGGAGGAAACATTTAACACTTCACTTCACCTTTAGGAGTTGCATTTCTAGGGGTGGCTAGGTGGTGCAGTGAATAAAGCACTGGCCCTGGAATCTGGGGACCCAAGTTCAAATCTGGCCTCAGACACTTACTAGTTCTGTGGCCTTGGGCCCCCAAGTGCCCTGCCTTTCCCCCCTCCAAAAAAAAAAAAAAGTTGCATTCCTAAGGCAAGGGGCAGATCTAGCCTTGGGATTAAGTGAGAACCATATCAAATTTTCCTAAACACTCACCAATAGGTCAGTGGTAATAAGCACCCGACTGGAACCTGAGCGAAACTCCCTCATGATTACATCACGTTCTTTTTGGTCCATGTCTCCATGCTGGGGAGAGAATAGGAGATCAGGTAGAAATCAAGAACCAGGGGACTAGTAAAAAAGAATATTGGACAGGTATGTAGTGGGATCTGATTGTTTCATTTGTGGGGGAGTCTTGGGGGTCCTGAGAGCTGTCACAGGGTTAATGACCAAGCATGTGCTCAGGACAGGAATGAAGCTGTGGGGAGACAAAGGTGAGATTTTTCAGTGGGCACAAAAGCCAAGTTAATTTTATTTAAGACTGCTGGTCCACCATTTATTCTGTTCTACTCATGCAGCTAGCTATATTAAGCAGCAGCTTGCCTCCCTGAGATCTTATTCTCTATCACTGGACAGAATAGAATGGTAGACAGGCAGTTGCCCTTCCTAAGGCACAAGCTGGTGACCAATTGCAAAGGAATGGAGCAAAATCTCACATACCCCCTCCCTTCTGCATCCCTGGGTCAGGTCCTGATTTCAGTCTCACTCAGTTTCCCCCTGTGGCAGCCCTCAGACTCCCAGAAATGGAAACAATTGCAGAACCTGCATACATCAAAAAATCAGCTCTCTCAAAGTCCAGTGGAAGTGATACTAAAAGGCAACACCTAGAAACTCACCATTGCAGAGACAGTAAAGTCACGGGCATGCATTTTCTCAGTAAGCCAATCCACCTTTCGGCGGGTATTGATGAAGATAACAGCTTGGGTAATAGTCAGCGTTTCATACAGATCACACAAGGTATCTAGCTTCCACTCCTTTGGGGGAAGAAACCAGTCAGGGCCAGTGCTCCAGAATCTTGACAGAATCCTTCCCTCCCCTGGTTACACACCACCTTTCTCCACTGGGTCCCACCTCTCGTTCCACATTTATGTAAAACTGACGAATGCCTTCCAATGTCAACTCCTCCTTCTTGACTAGAATCCTGATAGGATCCCTCATAAACTTCTTGGTCACTTCCAGCACATCTGAGGGCATGGTGGCTGATAGGAGTACCACCTTTGGAGAAGAAAAAAATATTAATTAGAAACTTATCCGAGCTCAGTTCTCTCTAAAAATCACCAAGGTCTTCTCTATACCCACCCCCAAATCCTCACTGCCCTATCTCACTACATAATTTACTGCCATTTTCTTCCTCACTCCCCCATTTATGTCCAAATATAAGCTCCAACAGTAAGGATTACACTGCAAAGAACGCATTTTCCTCTTCCTGAAACAGCAGAACTCAAAGTAATTGTGTTTCTGTCTAATTTTTAACTCTTTAAACTATGGACCTAGAAGGCAGCGTGAGGACAGAAGAATGTTGGCCATGAAGTCAGAAAACTTTTAGGTGCAAATCTCTGAGATCCTAGACAAGTTACTTCCCTCTCTGGACAGTTTACTTATCTATGAAATGTGAGAAGAGCAGCAAGGGGGATGGTGGTAGATTAAATGGCCTAAGGTCCTTTCTAGTTTGAAGGATTCTATGACCTCTGGGCTTTAGCTTTCCTGTGAAAGAAAACATTTAACTGTCTAAAGCACTGACACACTCGGGGCTGGTTCCCCATACCTGAGTATTGCCACTGAGTTTCTGGAATATGTCATAGATCTGGTCCTTAAAACCTCGACTCAACATTTCATCTGCTTCATCCAGAACAAACATCTTGATGTATTTAGGAGCTGGGGGGAGAGAAAAAGGAAGCTTCAGAAACTCTCCTTTTTAACACACCCCTAGCCTCCCTTCAGAACTATCCAATACAGGCTGCTCTCAGGGTTAAAGTATGATCATGTGCACAGAGACCTCTGCCAGCCCAGAAAGACTAGAGAGCAAGACACCCACATAGACCTGGGAGAACAGGGGAAGCTGGGCTCAGCTGACACGCATGGGGGATCATCACAGAGCAAATAGGAAGGAAAGACTCCTTAAACTAGGATCCTTCTCAGGGGCACAAATTAAAGAACACTTACATAAGTATCGCCGGTTAAGCATGTCAAAGACTCGGCCTGGGGTGCCAACAATGATGTGGGGGGCTTCCATCTGCAATTTCTGAACCTCAGCCCTCACATTTGTTCCTCCAATGCAGGCATGGCACGAGGCACCCATGTAGTCTCCCAGTGCCATCACTACCTTTTGGATCTGGATCAAAGAAGAAAAAATCCGATTTGATAGCCCATGATATCCTTGCATTCTACTCCTCCTGAGGAAGGGAGCTCAAATAGCTTTAGATATACCACCCCTATCACCCAACATAACTTTTGAAGTTTTCATTGGTTCTAAAGGAAGTTTCTAAGAACCATAAAAAATGAAAACAAATTATAACCAATACTCTCCCTCCCAAGAAGAGTGGATGTGCCCAGGGCATGAACCAGCTGTGGCCACCAAGAAAGGCATCAAGCTGGGATGAACTTGGACTAATGTTATCCCCCTGACTGATATGAGAAGAACACCACCAAAGAGGTATCTCTCTACCCAGTGTCAGGGGTGTGGTGGGAGAAGCTTATGGCCGGCCATTAAACCTGTCCAGCCAGACTACCATACTCCACCCAGAATACTTTCTTCTGAGTCAGGCAACTGGAAGCGTTGGTTGTTGGGTTTAAGGAAGGAAAAAGGGGCCTTTAATTATGGGGGACAGTTTGAACTGTGAAGAGGAAGCACACCTGAAGTAACCAGAATACCCAATCATCATAAATTCTACATCTTTTAACTTTTTTGCCTACTTCCATTATATTTATTTTTTTCTATAATAGAATAAATAGGACCAGCCTCAGAGAAAAATCTAACCTGTTGAGCTAGCTCTCTAGTGGGTGCCAAAACCAAGGCCTGTGTTGCCTTTAAGTCCAGTTCAATCTGTTGCAAAATGGAAATGGCAAAGGTAGCAGTCTTCCCGGTCCCAGACTGGGCTTGAGCAATCACATCATAACCTAGAAGAACAGGATACAGAACTGAACATAACTGGGGGCTACAACGAAAGGATTAACTCCAGTTCTTGCAAAAACAATAAGCAGGTCTAAAAACAAGTTACTTAACTTGTTTTATGAAACTTGAATGTAACCAAAGCATTAAATCGGTAACATTCACAACAGATATACTAAGGCATCAGACTATTAACAAGAACAAAAAGTCTTACCCTTGATACAAGGAAGAATTGCACGTTGCTGAATAGCAGATGGCTTCTCAAAACCATAGGCATATATACCACGAAGAAGAGATTCTGAGAGGTTCATATCATCAAAGCTATCCACAATCTCATTCCAGTTACTCTGTTGAGGGAAAAACAGAACATTAAGGAGATAATAACTGAAGAAATATGTCAGTAAGTAGTTCCCTACACTAAGAAAATTACAAATGGGGATTAAACTTGATCCAATGGGCATGCCTCAGTTGGTAGATGGTTCAGTTGGCAATACTCAACCCCTTAAAATCCAATTATTTGGGGGGGGGG
>NW_027186448.1:372436-374763 GCF_028583685.1 Petaurus breviceps papuanus | reverse complement strand
GGGGGGGGGGTGCCCTTGATCAGAAGATAAATTTAAAAAATTGCCCCCCCTCCCAAGTCTGCACTAATCGTTACAGTAAACAAGGCTATTTAGATCAGATGGAATGTTAAAGAGTTAAATAGTTGACAAAACAAAAAACAACCAAAACAATGTAGATAATTATATCACCTCGATGACTCCATCAGGGTCCATTCCATCAGGGCCATTGTCTCTGGATCTGGCAAAGAAAGAAAATATTAAAGACCACCCCCAGGGAGCCTTCCAGCCCAGCTCCTCCCAAAGCTTGTAGCAGTCAACCAACAAGGCCCTCCCAAAGACCCCATGGGCTAAATTCCTCCCCCAAACTTCCACTACCCTGATAAATTTTCCCCTATTAATAGGGTTTTCAAGATCTTCCCACAGCAAACCACATTTATGCTCAATATTCTTTAGTCCTAATAAAATGGTGCCCCATTCCCAGCCCATTTTCATTTGGAGGGTAAGAGGGGAATGGGCAGAGGAAGAAAGGCAAGGCAGCGTTCAGAGGCCCCCTCCCCCAGATCGCCCGGATGTGGATGGGAAGGGCAGCCTTTGCACACGGCCTAGTCCACGTGCCTGGAGCCTGACTCCCCTTGCCGGAGTAAGTGTGGGAAGTCCCGCCCCGTCTTCCCACGTCATGACGCCCACATTCTTCCCTCCTAGTCTCTACCCCCCTTCCAACTCGAATTCGCCCAGACCCCTCCTCCCCTCCACCTCGACTCGCCGTGTGCCCGGATGTGGGAGGCCTCGAGCAGTAGCAGCCTCGCGCACAATGAAGCTAAACTGGGTAAGGGGGGAGGGGGGGAATTGCACAACCCTTAAGAAATGGGAGGGGGAAGGCACAAAATGGATCAAGAATTAAAAAGTAGCACATGCTCATCCCTTTTTATTCCATAAGCAAAGTCCTAGAATCTAAACCATCTAGCAGCTATTTCTCCTCCCGTAACACTGGGTGGAACGGGCCATATCCTAGAACCCCTTTTCGAAAAATGGTGTCGCCTGCCTACACCCCAATCTGTTTCCCCGTAGAAAAGTGGAACAGTTCCTCTGCAGTTCACCATTCCCCTTCTCAAGGGGCGAGAGGGATCCGCCCACCGGACACGGGGCAAACTCCCTCTACAAACCCCCCCTACCGAATTTAAGTACTGATCCTGGAATTTGGAAAAATGATCGGATCAGGAATGGAAATGTATCCCAAAGCTTATGGTCTAGCACACCCAACCCCCCCCCAACCAGAATGGTTTCACCCGAATTCCCCAGAGCCCAGAAATGACCCGCTCAGAATACACCGCCCAGACTAGCAATATGAATCGAACCCCACACGGGCTTTACCAGGCCATCTCCTCCACACAATTTTTCCTCGCTTACTCCTGGCTCAGGTTCTATTACTCCTCTCCCCAGTCCGGCGTCTACCGCCGCAATTCCCCCTCTCTCCATTCTCCTCCCACGGGCACTCAAGACCAAGTATTTGGCTTTTTTCTCCCGACTCCATGCTGATTCCCAGTAGTAGGGTCGCACGCTTCTCTCTATTCACAAAATGGTATCGTCTGGCAGTCTTTTCCCTCCTCCACCTCAGCGAGACCGAGATGGTTGACGCCGGCTCCGCCCTCACGAAGTTTTCGAACAGTATAGGATAGGACCATCGAACCCTAAAGTCACTGAACCTTCTTTTACTTACCGTGAATCCTGACTCGCAGACATGATCCTGGGAACTAGGGCGGAGGATCCGCCTCTCGACAACTTATAGAGCACTCAACCCCGCCCCTGCCATCGCATTGGTTCCGGGGTCCGGACCCCGCCTGCCGCCACCCAGCAACGCGCCGTGACGCCTTCCCGCGGACACCCTGCTGTGCAAGTTCCATTGGCCTACTTCGATGTACATCAGACTAGAGGCCCGCCCCGCACCTTCATTGGCCAGGAATGCCGCCCTTCTCATCCATTCGGAAATGACGTTCAGGAGGTGAGCCTCGAGGCTGTGCGGCCATCTTGCCCCCCACGTGTGGCGGCAATAGTGTCCTGATCACGTGCCTACATCCACCATCACGTGAGAAAAGGTTGACTCTTCAGTAACCGAGACTTCCGGCCTTCAGGATAGCCACAATGCCTCTGCACCCCCTTCCTTCAGAGTACCAATGTACGCACCCGAGAATCTATCGCACACAGCTCCTAACTTTTTACCAGGAAGTTAACTTCCTTAGAACTTGAAAGATTAATTTTTAAATGACTCACCCTGTTCCATCCTGTCTCCAAACAACACACACACACACACACACACACACACACACACACACACACACACACACACAGAC
>NW_027186448.1:363027-372336 GCF_028583685.1 Petaurus breviceps papuanus | reverse complement strand
CACACACACACACACACACACACACACACACACACACACACACACCCCCCCCCACTCACTTTGGAGAGGTTGAAATTATTTGTAACTGATTAGGAGGGTAAAAAATTAGCAACAGAGCTGCCAAAGGATAGACAAGGAGTAATTTAGTAAACTAGGAGACTGAAAAATCTGAGCACTAAGTGCCACAATGATCTCAAAAAGTTCTGTCCCATCTTCCACTTTCATCTCCTGTCTTTAACCCATCCCCATCTAGTTCTGCAAATCCCTTTGAAGTTGACATCTGGGCCTTTTATCAAGTGTGTGTTATCAGGAAGATGTTACATGACAAAACAGGCTTCTGAGATCTGCCCTCAACTCCCCTTAATGAATTAGGTAGAAGGGAAGCCACTGTTACCTGAAAGAGAAACAGTACCTGTAATTCCTGGGCACAGTCACTATATCCCTTTTGCACCCCACTATGGAAAGCAATAGGACAGAATGCTCATTTGGTCATTCAACCTGCATCTAGCAAGACATCCATCACACACAATCTCCAAAGGATCCTTTATTGACCAGAGTAGGATCACTGAGTGTTTATATATACATACATACATACATACATACGTACACACACACACACACCACACATATGTATATAAACAAGCAAAGTTTGATGTCATGGCATACAGGAATCCCTTAACCCACCACCCTGCCCTCCCAAACCAAAAAAAAAAACCCCAAACCCACCAAGTTCCATGAATATGGAAGGGGAAGGGCTCATCATTCCCTCTCATACTCTCCTCAGGACAGAGGAAGGAAAAGGGGTTCCCAGTGCCAATCCTACCCCCCATAAATCAATAGGGATTCTTTAAAAGAAAAAAAAAGAAACCAAGGAAAACATTTAAATATGAAAAACAACAGGTATATGAGGGAGTCACAGGGTCCAGGGAGAAAAAGGAATAGCTTTTTCCAGGTCAGAGAGAGGAAAGATGTTCTCCAGCCTTCACAAAGGGTTGGGGGCCTGGGGTCCAAGGCTCACATAGTGAGTTTGCAGTGACACAGTTCTTTGTAGATCTGCCGACGAAGTTTGGGCATGTCCTGCTGTGTGAAGCTGAAGGGCTGAGACAGGGCCAGGTACTTGCAATACTGGGTATGAAGTAAAAAAGGGACAGTGAGGGCAACGAGGGAAAAACTTGAGAAAATTCTAACAGGAAAATAACTGTGGTTGGAGCAAATTAATGACCTCTTCTGAGCTCAAGAACATGGGGATCAGATGTAATCAATATTTCAAATCCCAAAATGGAAGGGTAGAAGGCCACAGAGAAAAGGCTGAATGGAACAGAGCCCTTCTGGGCTTTATAAAGTGGTAGGGGTACTCAGAGAAGGCCTAGTGTCACTCCCAATGTTGAAATGACAGTATCCAGGGAGAGGATAGTGATAAGGTCTACCTGCTGGCTCACCTGCAATACGAAGGCACCACAGTCACTGTCATTATTTTGTCTGGCCACATTCTGGTAGGGAGAAAAAGAGCACATGAATCTTGTCTGGAAGTTTTTGAATATTTAAGCTCTTCCTTCCCATACTCTTAAGTACCATACTGGTTTACTCACCATCTTGAAGTAACCCTTCCATCCCTGGTGGAAATCTAGCCGATCCTTCTTCACTGCCTCAGCCTGTAGGTACTTTGCAATATGCTAGATTGGTGGAAGAATATTAGCAACAGTTTTATAAGTGTATTATACACTTTCTCATGTCATGTTCAAAACAATTCTCTAAGAACCATGGGTATTATCCCCATTTTAAAGATGTGGAAACTGAGGCTCAGAGAGGCTATAAGATTTGTAATAGTACAGTCACAGGGTCATACAGTCAAAAAATAAAAAAAAGAAATGCTCTTAAAGTTCTCCTTTCTATTAACCATATCCTTTAATCTCTCAATATCAGTAGCTAGAAGCTGTGTCCCCTAAGGCCCCTTTCCCCTAGAATTAGGGTCATGTCATATTTCCCTTCCCAATTAATTCAACACCTCACCTTGGGACACCTTCGGTTAAGGGTACGCTGTGAGTCAAAATAAGTGATGGTCCGCTGCCTCACATCCACAGAAATGAGTGACCAGTGTACTTCCAGGTGGATAGGGATCAGTAGGAGTTCCTTATTGAAGATATCCACCTAAGAAAATGCAATGGAATGTGAAATAAGCCCCAGAAGGAAAGCTGGAGAAGTACAAGCTGCCATGGGTATCTGATAGTGAGGCAAGGGTTTGGGGACCTAAACATCTGGATTACAGGAAGGAATATGAGCTGAATGCCTAGATCTTCCTGAGTTGTTGCACCCTGTTCCCCCAACCCTGGGCCTTTTGAGGTTTTATAGCGATGAGTTTGTAAAGATATGAAGCAATGATGAACTAAGACAAAAGACACTGGAACCAATTCTGCTAACCAAGTCATTGGCAGGGAATCTTTGGGGAAGATCAGAAGAATGAAGAATGGGTGAAAGGGATAATGGAAAACATAATTACTCCTTCTAAAAAGGAAGAATATTATTGGTAGATTGGAGAGAAGAATTCTGAACTCACATTTTTGGTCCACCTTTTCACACCATCATAACCCTTGGTACGGAGTTTGTCATAGAAGAAACTGTTGAAGAAATGAACCTGCCGAAATGACACAAGAGCCAGCTGGAGTTATGTTAAGTGCCTAGGTCCCTAACATCTGATCCATCAAACAGTCGTTATTCCCTCTCAAGAGAAGTAGGCAGGTGGTCTCTGAGTGTTGAAATTTTCCTTTCCCTTCTCCAGCATCCTATTTCCCAACATTTATCCCCTGTCATTCACCACCCTTTAAGTCTTGGATCTTTGGGGAACTGGGGGCCAGGATCCCTAATTCCATCCTTATCCCGAACCTGAAGTAGAGGAGAAAAAGAAGTGGAATTACTTTTCCCACTTTTTTCTCTTTCCTCAATTAATCCTTAAATGAAGAAATAAGGGGAGTGATGTTTCAGAGACCAAGGTACCAAAGGATAAAAACAGGCTAATGCCTACCACAAGCATTCTCTCTAAATGAAAAAGGGACCCTTGTAATATACAGTTGATGGCCTTCAAAAAACCTTAAGGACAACTTTTAGCTTTGAATAACTGAGATATATATATATGTATACATAAACACTTTAGGCTGATTAAAAAGATCTTTTACATACATTGTCCCTCTCTTTTTTTTTTTTGGCTTTTTGGAGGGCAATTGGGGTTGTGACTTGCCCAAGGTCACACGGCTAGTTTTTGTGTTAAGTGTCTGAGGCCCAATTTGAACTCAGGTCTTCCTGACTCCAGGGCTGGTGCTCTCTTCACTTCTGACACCTCACCACCCCCATACATTGTCTCTTGATCCTGACAACCCAGTGAGCTAAATACTACAGGCTCTATACTACCCCATTTTACAGATGAACAAACTGCCTTTCAGAGGTTAAATGACTTACCCACATTCACACAACTAGGAAGTGCAAGAGATATTTATGTCCCAGTTGTTCATACCTCAAGTCCAATAGTTCTGTCCATTTTTCCCACTATACCTTGCTGTCTTCCCCCCAAAACAGGAAATTTATGAGGTTTTCACAGCAGACATCTGGAGACTTCCCACTCTCCCAGACTTGGACAGGTTTACCTCTAATCCCCTTCCAATGCCAGTCTCCTCCTCCTCTGCCCATACCACAAATTCTAGAGCCTATAGCAGGATCATCCTTCCTGGTCCTTGGAAAGGAAGGACAGTTGGTTGGCCTCTTAACACAGCCTCCTGGGTCACTGGCTCCTTAACAGAGAGGAAGAATGAAGGAGTCTTCTGCTGGTGGTGCATGGCCTCCTCCCTGCCCATGAAGCAGGGCTGAAGGTATTCTAGGCTAAAGCATATCTCCTTCCTCTACTCCATCCCTCCCCCATTCTCTTTGAAGGGAGCCCTCTTGTAATCATGCCACCTGCTGTCAAGTGGAAAGACCCAGGTGTCAGCTGCTCTGCCAACACCTTCAAGCCCACCTCTCTCTCCTATCCTACCTTTGAACCTCAATTACATCCAGTTCCTCCTATGCAAACAGATGAGCAAAAGACCTTTACCTCTCCTGAATAACATAAACTCCACCATGAAACAGAACTTAAAACTCAGCTACTTTTGCATAAAGTACAGTGCTAGACTTGGATTCAGGAAGACTACAAATACCTCATATACTTTGCTAGCTGTGTGACTCTAAATCATTTAAATTCTCTCATCCTCAGTTTCCTCCTCTGAAAAATATGTCTAATAACAGTACAAATCTAGAGTTGATGTGAGGATTAAGAGATTAACACATGTAAAGCAATTTGCACACTTTAAAGTGCTGTGTGAACAGACTATTATTGTTGTAGTTGCAATTATTATTCTCCCAAGTAAATGTGGAAGTGCCTAAACTGGGATCAGAACCAATGGAAGATGAGGAATGCCTACTGTAAGTGATTGGGGGAGGGGATGTAGGAGGGAGAAGCAGTCTTCTTGGGAGGAAGTTCAAAGAGAAAAATTACCCTTTACTTTTCACCTCAATTCATCACCTAAAAGTTTAACTTTGATCCCAGTTTTCCCAAAAGTCCCTATTCTTCTCAGGATATCTAATCTTCTCCTCCACAGTTCCTGCAGCTACAAATTCTCCCAGTCCCCTTTCTGAGTGGCTTCTGGTAAGAGCTCAGCTTTCAATTTAAGAAAGTCTTAAAAGGCTGCAAATGGTAAGGATGACAGGGATAAAAGTCAGATGGGAGGTATATTGGCACGGAGATGTTAAAGTCATTCCCTAATGAGGCCTGTTAAGCATGGACTTCATCTATCAGTTATCTTCCAGTGCCTGCCCTTCCTTCAGAGACTCAGGAATCTAATTTCCCCATCTTCATTCATAGACCAAACCTCTTGCCTTTGAATCAGAAGTATTGAAAATAAACCTCTTCCTAGAGCTATGTATGGAGAAGGAATAGTACAAGTGTGGGAAAACATTAGGTACCAATGTTTGCCCCTCTCCCACCATTAGACACACTGCAAAAGGGCCAGACCCCAAGGAGGCAGCATGGCACAGTGGGAAGCTCTGGAGTCAGAAGACCTGGATTAGAATCCCAACTCTGCCACTTCTACTTTCCAGACTTTGGACAAGTCACTTTATTGCTGGGCCCCAGTTTCTTCACCTGCAAAATGAGGTGGGTGGACTCAATGTTCAGTCTTTTCAGTCATGTCCGACTCTTCATTGGGTTTTCTTGGCAGAGATACAGGAGGTTTGCCATTTCCTTCTCCAGCTCATTTCAGATGAGGAAACTGAGGCAAACAGGGTGAAGTGACTTGCCCAGGATCACACAGCTAGTGTCAGAGGCTATACTTGAACTCAGGTCTTCCTGACTCCAAGCCTGGAGCCCTATCTGCTCTATCCTTTGTGCCACTTTCCTGCTCTTTAAGGTCCCATCTTGCCTTAAATCTGAAGTTCTTTGACAGAAGTACTAATCAAAACCTTCCAGTCCCACCCCTTACACCCTACAGAAATGCTCTACCACTATTTAAAGTCCTATGATCACTCCCCTCTTTTCAACTTTTGTCCATTCCAACTCCAGGCTCATCTTAGAGCCTAAGGCATTTGGTCCATCCTACCTTTTCAGGGACAGTGTCCATTACTAAGTCTCCATACATATTCATCACCTTTGGGAGATAAAATTAAAAGGGAAAATGACTTTAGAAAAGGTTAAAAAAAAAAGAGCCCTAGAAACCTGTCTTTCCACCCCCATTACAGACAGAAGACAGCTTTGACCTGGCTCCTCCCCTTATACAGAAGATTCTATCCAAAGGACAGAGGTGTCTATTTTACTACTTCCTCACTTTCTTCCCCTCAGAGAGCAGAGTCTCATGGATGGAATGGATCTTAGAGACCATCTAGTCCAACAAGTCTAGTTTAAACAACATCAATGTATGCTGCCCCAGGTCCTCACCCAATTCCATCCCTCACCTGGTCGTTAAGCCAGTTCTGCCCGTACAAGGTCCCCAGGTCATCCATGGTCAGCACGTGCCGCTTATAGGCCACACGAAAGCCTCTCACCATAGCATTGCCTGGCATACGCTGGTATGACTGGATCAGCTGCTGAACTAACCCTTTTCTGGTAAGGTCCAAGGATTGGTGACACAAGAAGAATGAGACAGGCAGAAATGTGCCAGGCAACACAAGAGCCCTCCTAAACCACTATCTCTTCCCTACCACATCTCTCTTTCAACATTGTCTGCAGATTCTATTCCCTTTAAAGGCCCAAGCACTCCACCCCCAGTTCCCCAAGATGTACAAATCATGTCCCCCAGCCTTTGGTTTCCTCCCCATGGGTAAACAATATCTTTCCCCTCTTCCAATACCTACCTAGAGACACAGCTATTTAATCTAGAAGCATTAAAAGTCTAGTGATATTGCAAAGGGCACATACTGAGACTCACCTAGAAGGTGTGGAGAACTCTTGCTGGAAAATGTCCTCCAGTTTCTCTACCACTTCATCTGTGCTAAGAGGAATGAGGCTGCCATAGGTCTGAAGGAACTCATCTAGAATGCCTAGTAAAGGAGAGAAGGGACTAAGTTCATCAGGTCTTTGAATTCCAATCTGAAAGGCATATGGAAAACACTAGGACTTGGAAGAAAAAGGGGACATCTTGGTCTAAACCCAAGAGTACCAGAGCATCTCCTTACTTTGTACACAGGTCACATGCTCCTCCCGAAGGGGGCTATGCTGCCCAGCTTTTTCTCCTGGACGTTCCTCAGCAGGTCCTAATTCAGATCCTTGGAACAGTTCTTGGGCAGTCCCGTCTCCAATGCTGCATACATTACTGATAAGGATGCTAGCATCGGGAGGTGCCAGGCCCAGCTCCCCATCCATTCCAGATGTTCCCCCAAAGCCATTAGGCAGAGAGCATGGAAGGAGACCTGCATGGTAAGGGAGAAAATTTGGGCAAGAGATAGGGTTGGGGTAAAGAATCATAGGGAAGCAGGTGGACTATAAAGTTCGAAAAGCCAAAAAGTTACAGGTTGGAAGAACAAAAGTAATTAGCAAAGACAGTTGGTGGAAAAAGATGAGGAAAAGGAAATACAAAAGAATTGGAGAAAGCTGCAGGGAAGCCCAGGTATGGGAACTAGGCTGAAAGAATCTCTCCTCTTATGTATAAGGGTATGCAAAATTTGTTACTCCCCTCCTCAAAAAGGTGTTTTCTTTCCACCCCAGAACTAATTTCCTTCCCAGGGAATAACCTCCATTTAACCACCCTTGGATCCAGGCCTGACTCTCTGCCACAGCCTCGATTCCCAAGTCTCACCCAGACAAAACATGAGATATTACTTCATTTTCTACCATATCTGATTCCTAGGCTAGCATACAGCTTTTCTATATTCCAGGACCCAAGCAGTCTCACCACTCATTCAAGAGTCAATTGAGTGCTCAATACATGCTTTTCTTTCATTCAATCATCCTATCCTTGAGGATCACCACTGTTCAGTGGTCATTCCAGGCATTCTGGTTTCCCAGCCCTCAAGTCCGTGACATCTTGCTCTGTTTAATCCTTTTCTGCCCTACCTACCTGCATCAGCTTCCAGAGGTTGGGGGGACCTCTGGGTCCACTCATGTCCATCTTCCTCCTGAGATGACCCACTGGGCAATGTGGGAGATCCCCTAACCCCTTCTTCAGCCATCAGTGCCCCTAAAAGCCCCAGCCCAGCTTGGGGAGGTCCCCTTGGTGAGTCAAGCCTGCAGCTAAGTGATGTGGCAGGAGGGGCTGCTCCTCCTTCTCGGGGAGGGAGGAGGTTCTTGGGGTGTGGAGGGCCTCGCCGCCGGCCCCTCAGGCGACCCCACAGCTTCCAGTGGAATGTCAAGGAGGAGCTCTTAGAGTACAGCAGCATTCGAAAGGCTCTCATAGCTCGGCGGCGCCGCTGAGAACAAGCTCTACGAGATGCAGGACGGGAAGGACGGGGATGCTGAGGTGTTCCTAGCTGGCCCCAGCCTGAAGGAAGTCCCCAGGCCACCACCTCTTCTTCCTCCTCTTCTTCCTCATCCTCATCATCCTCTTCACTGGCTGAAGCATCAAATGAGGGCCGAGGGGTTGGGAGTCGATGGGCAGGAACTGTGGTCCCAGTTCCTGTGTCTGGGCCAAACCCCCCACCTGACTTTAATAGTGGTTTAGGAGGGGGAGGCCAACGGAGGCGCTCTCGACGGGGAGATGGAAAGATAGGAGATGTTCCAGGGGTAGCTGGCCTCCAGGGCCGATTCCCTTGGAAGGTCTCTTTCATCTTCAAGTAACCTTTAGGAAGAAAGAAAGAAGTCATTATCTAATACCTTGCCCTGCGCCTTTCCCAGTTAACATTTCCTTCAAAGACAAAAAATGTCCTGTCCTATATAACTCATATTTGAGTCATGATTTAAGATTTAGAGTAAAATACCTTCTTCATAATCCCGTGAGATAGAAAGCTGGGAAATATCAAAAGCAAGACATATGGGAGGCAAAACTCCACATATAACAAGATAAGACTAAGAAGGGCCCTGTCCACACCTCCATCAAACAGCTGTGAGATTTTAGCTATGAGATTTCTAATCAACAACTAAATTAATCATTAGTTATCTAGACTAATTTCGAGTAGGAAATATTATTCAAAAAAATGATTAAGGCCACCACTGCTGAAATAGCTTTCCCCTCTATCCAAGGATTTCTCCCTCAAATATGGGCCCCACCCCTGTTAAGAGTAAATTCTAATTTTTACTCTTTTAACCCTATTCAAAGCCTTCTATCCTAGAGCCACTCTACTTCAACTTTCACTTCCTATTCTTACTCCTTTCTCCCCCCAAAACCTATCCCTCTAAACTTAGCTCAGGCCACTGGAGTTACAGTGGTGGTGATGATGGAGGATCTTAGGGCTCCCATTATTCACCTAAGAACAAGTTTCTCTGGCTGTGAGTTAATAGGTAGGACTAGAACTCTAAAGGAATGACCGAGTTGAAAAATTCTACCTCTGAGACTTAAGAGAAGGGGGTCAATGTCCTCAAAAAGATGAATAGAAAGAACAAAGTTAACAGGTGACTACTGTTTGAGAAAGCAAAGGTAAAATGTGAAACCCTTTTTAAGAGATAAAACTACTCTCTGGGATGGGAAAGGGAGTTGGAGCTAAGATAAAATACTAAAATTGATTTAGTGAGAGAGGATTTTGAATGAAATTAGAGAAAGAAAATCAGATTCTAAAGTAGGAAATAACTCGAATTATTTTGGGGGGGTGGGGCAGAAGAGAGAATATCTAACACAGCAGATAATATACAAACGAGGAAAATAA
>NW_027186448.1:335214-363017 GCF_028583685.1 Petaurus breviceps papuanus | reverse complement strand
GGGGCGGGGAGGTTCAGCTTGTTGAGCTCTACCTGAGGGGAGAGGAAGTATGGCCCTTCCTGGGGACTGAGGAAGAGGGGAGTGGGAAGGAGGGGGAGAGCTCATTCTGGGTGCGGAGGATGGGAACGGAGGGGGGATCCTGTCCTCGATTTTGGGGGGAGGCTCGCGCTCCACCTCGACCTCACATCTCACCCAGGAAAGAGGCAGGAGCCCCTCCAGCACGGGTGTGGTTAGTGCAGAGCATTCGGAGAGGGGAGGGGTCTCGAGGCCGGGTCCTCACCAAGGGAGCTGGAAGAGTAACAGGGAGGGAGAGGGAGGTAGGCCCAGGCGTCTCAGGCTCCCCGGCTCATCCCGGCGACAGCTTCTTCTTCTCCCTCCAGTCGCCTACTGGACTTAGCGCTTCTCCTCCTCTGCTCGGGCTCACGTTCCTCGGCTTTGCAACCGCTACCGCCTCCTTTGCTCCCACCACAGCTACCTTTCCCCTTTCCTTCTTTTCCCTTTTTTTTCTTCCTCCTCCTCCTCTTCCCCCCCTCCTCCCCTCACCTTCTCTCCTCTCCTCTTCTCTTCTCTACTCTCTCCTCCCCTCCCGCGAGCCCCTGGGCCACCGGGATTAAAACGGCGCTGGATTAATACGTCACCACCCGCCAGCGCGCAAGCGCAAAAGTCCTTCACTTCTCAAAAGATACCCCGCCAGCCCTAGGCCCTGGTCCCGCCTTCTTCCCTAAGAGCACCCTCCGACCCGCAGTGGTCCACTCCCACGCCGGCACTAGACTGCGCGTGCGCCTCTTGGGCCCCGCCTACTTTTCAACAGGCCCCTTACTCCCCTCCTCCACCCACTTCTCACCGGGTCCTAAGCACCGATTCTGGGGAGGGGAGGGGAGGAGAGGGGAGGAGAGTGGTTCGGATTGTACGGGGACGCCCTCAGTCTAGAGCGTCAGGGTCGAACTGTGATTGTCAAGGAAGGAGCTGCCCAGGCTGTAGCTCAGGGCTGGCGCCAGGGTCAGGCCGGGCCTAACAGTATGGGCGCGTGCGGGGCACCCCTAGGAGAAGATGTAGAGAGCGCCAAAACCTCCCTTTCCTGGGCGTAGTAAGGAGAGATTCGGGCAGAGATGTTTCTGGACACGTGGCATCGAGCCCAACAGCATTATGAGTAAATGTTTTATTTACTGAGTGTGTGAATGAAGATGACAGGAAGAATAAGAAGAATAAGGCATGGGCTCTCCTGGGGAGTGAGCGGTGGACTAAATAATCCCTAGTCTTTCTCCAGTTTTGACGTGTGATTTTACGAAGTTCGCCTAGGAAGAGTTGTAGGGAGAATCAATCTATGGGATCAAATGAGATACTGTATGTGAAGCACTTTCATGAGGCATAATTAATAGGACATACTGTGGTGGGGTTGAGAACCTAAGTTAATGGGATGTAGGAACAAAATACTGGGTTTAGGAGATAATTAAGGACACGGGAGATAATTAGGGAACTTGGTTAGAAAGCACATGATGCATTGGGAGAAATAATTTGAGCAGACTGCTACATTCACTTTTATTTATCATGCTGAGTGATGGATTAACAGAAAAGGAGAGCCCAACAGAGAATGGCTGTGGGAACCAGGCAAGGTTTAGATAGGGTGTGAAGTGTACCCACTTGCCTTCAGGTATGAGGTAAAGTCTGATTAGGGATGTGGATGGAGCATAATGCCAGAAAAGCATGAAAGACCATAAAATGAAATATCTAAGGCAAGGAATTAGTGGTATGGAATGATAAAAGGGGAAGGCCACTTAACATACCTGTGTGACCTTGGATGAGTTATCCTGCTGTCTTTGGACTCAAGTTTCCTTATTTGTAAAATATTCTGACTCTAAAATCTATATTTCTCTGACATTGCCAAGTGCATGACATTATGCAAATAGATCTTAGGGTTCATAGATTTAGACCTTTGAGGTTATCTAGTTAAGTCCTTATGAGAAAACTGAGGCCAAAGGGTGTAACTGCTTAATAATACATCTTTTAAAATAAGGATGATAAAATATGGAGTGAATAAATCTCAGAATGGTACACCAAGTGAAAAATGAGGCATTATAGAATGTGTAAGAAATAGATTCTTAAATCAGGAATTATGGAATATGGGAAACTAGGAATATTTTGGAGTGAGGTGTGGCGTTAAGGTGAGCAGAGAGGGTAATGTCCCTGACTTGCCACTAGGCGGTACTGCTGTAGTGGAATAATTCAAGCTGTTATAAACTAGATTGGAGAGTAGGATGCCATAAAGAATTGGGGACTGGAAGGTGATAAGGAGATCAGGTCCTTTATCCTTCTACCCCAAGTTTGTCCATAGGAGTGGGGAGAAAAGAGGGAAGAATAGAAAGAAAAGGGACGAGGGAGAGAATTAGGTCAAAATCTGGAAGTTGTCTCTGTTCTAAAGTACCAGCCCTCTAGAGCCTAGTCCACCCTTTGACTATCTTCAGCATGTATAGATTCATCCCTTTTCTCTATGTTCAAAGTTTCACCAAACCCAGGAAAGTGCCATGGGGAGTGAGATCAAGTTTGGCTCCTGCTCGAGGAATTGTGAAACTCAAAATGTCCCCTTGGTATAGCCGGAATACACCTGAGAAGGGGAGAAAGAGGAAGACGCACTTCAGAGAACCATATATCCCTTTCAAGGACCCAGATGTCTTATCATCACTTTCCTCCTCTTTAGTCCTTGACTCTCTGCATCCCTTTTCAAGTCATCTCCCAGCACCTATTTGTCTTACTCCTTTCTCCCCCACTATTTTTGCAGGGACTCAGGCCATCCATCACTCCATCCCTCAGTTTTCTATCACACACCCCAGATATCCTCATTTTTCTCTTGGCAGTGGGCATTCCTCCTCCCCACATCCGCCCTAAGACCCAAGAGTTTTGCCCCAGTTCACCCTTCTGAGCCTTCATCTTTGCCCCCTCACCTGCAGTGTAGCAGCTGTTATAGGCCTGGTGGAGGTTGGAGGGCATGCTACAGACACATCGGGATAGGATCTCCCTTCCTTGCCCCTCCCGATACAACACCTGACCCATGGTGAAAGTTATGTCATGAAACAGCACCTGGCAGATCAGGAAGTAGTAGGGAGAGCAAAAAGCCATTAAAGAAAGGAGGCAGTACCTTGTACCTTCTGAGTCACCCAAGAAGGGAAAAAGGTAGACCTTCTACCATAATATGGGAGGTAGAAAAGAACGGTCCTCTTATGTTCTGGTCTGAGCAGGGGGGGCTAGGATATATTGACTGTGATCCCAAGGGAACCAAAGAATTCTGAGGAATATGATGGAGAACATGTGACCTTATAAGGCCATGGACGAGGAGTCCTTATGGCATTTTATTCCTTTATGGAAGCGATTGTTAAATTGATAGAATTCAGGGTATCAATGGGAAAAAAATTACATTTTTATTTCAATATAATTGGTTTTCTTTCTAATCCTATGTATTTAAAACATTCAGAGAAAGGCTTTCAAGGGCTTTACCAAACTGCCAAAGAGGTACTGACCGAAAAAAAGGTTAAGAACCCCTGCTATAGGATCAAAGTATCTCAGAGGCTACCTGGCTGTACAGGAGATACATTCCAGTCTCCCGGACTCCAACAACATGTCCTTGTGGTTCCAGACCTCCACCATGCCTCAGTACTGGCTCCCACATTATCTCTGTCACATCAGAATCCTCTGGAGGTAAGGGGTAGTGTGGCTATCAGAAGGACTCCCTACTCTGTACCCTGAGATTTAACCCTGACTAAGGTTTTCCCACCCACAGCTTCCACTCCCCTTGGGGACTCATGGATCCAACCCCCGTGACCCCAGTTTTCCCGGCCTTCTTAAGCCATCATCCAAAATGACACTCACCTCTGGAGGTACTGTTAATGGGAATAAGGTGCAAAACTGAACGTTTTCCTAAGGGAGAAAAAGGGGTGCGTTCAGCTGTATCACCTACTTCTCTTTGCCCTGAACTTTGGCCCCACTCCTCCTCAACCTTAAAGCAGGGGCCAATCCCCAAGGTCTCTGTTTCTTCCCCATGAAGTCTCACTCTTGTGCTGATGTTCTTGGCTGAGGACTTCTCTCTTCCTTCTAGACATTTCCTCATCCTTCAAAATTTCCAGTTCATCAGTGTCCTGCTTATAGAAAAAGAATCAGGATTAAACTGAATCCCATCAAATTTCTATTTCTTCCTCACCCCTCAAGCAGCCTACACTCTGAGTCACATCTCTTGCACTCCTTTTCTAGCTCCAAGTATTCAGCCTGATGGCTATATTCCGGCTAGATTTAATAAGCTTTTACTGAAAACCTGGACTTTCCCCTAGCTTCCAAAGCAGAGTGCTTCCCCAATACCCCACTTTAGGGTTAAAAGTTCAGAGTGTAATGGGGCATGAAAAGACAGAGACTACCAACTCCACAGGAATTCAGTTTACCCCAGTCCCATTTTTTCCAGTGTCCCTCCTTTTCCCTTCACTCACCTGCTTGTGTAGGATCAGCAAGGGCTGCCTATCTCCCTTCGGGTGAGACCCTCCATTCCCTTTCAGCTGGGCCAACTCTGCCCTCAGGGTCTGGAGCTCTGCTTGCTGAGTTAGTAGTGCCACCGCACAGGCTGCCACCCCCAGGACTGTCCCCCAACTCAACCAAAGGGAAACCAAGAGTGCTGGCTCCCGGGTTGGACCCCCTATTTGCCCAGGGAGGGGCCTGGGAGATAGCAAAGAAGGAGACATGACTAGCCTGAGGACCCTGCCAGCAGCTGTGTGTCACAATAGAGGGTGGCGGAGGTGGGGGGAGAGATAGAAAGGAGGAAGAAAGTTACGCAAGGGAAAAGTAAAAGGGAACTTGAGAAAAGAGGGAGGAGGAAAGAAGATATCGTCCTGTTTCTCAGGTACCCCCAAAATTGGACCTACTGATCACCTCAAGATCCACCCCCCACAATACCTCCTTCACAACCCCAAGAAGAGAAAGAATGAATTTCAGTCTCCCAGGCAATGAAAGTACAGCTGCCAATAGACATATCACACAGCAATACCCAGGGAGAATGGACTGAAGGGGAGGGACGGAGGGGGTGGGAGCAGCCCCAGAGATGGGGGAGGGAGACTCAGAGCTGAAGAAGAGTTTTGTGGATGGAGAGAATCCCTTTTTTGAGCAATGAATGGAAAAACAGCTTTTATGGTCAGGGGAAGAGATTAGGTGGGAATAAATTTAACACTGGGGGATGATAGGGGAGGGAGGAGGTCAGGACTTAAGAAGCAATAAACTGGCCCAAGCTCTGGGGTTATGGCTAGGACTGGGATGTGTTGGAACATGTCCTGTAACTCCCTTTGCTGAACTTGGCAAGCAAATGACTTCCTGTTTCCAGAGAAAAGTTCTTACAAGAGATTACCAGAAAGAAACCATACTGATATAGCCCAACCAAAATTTTCCTCCTCTGGACAAGGTGATAAGTCTTCCAAGTGCCCTCCTAGGGCATCTTGTTGGCTGGCCTGAATTTCCCCACCCACCCCAACCCCTCCTATCCCTGTTCTGAAACAAACAAAAAAACCCAAACTCAGTCAGATCTCACTCTCCTCCCTGTGCCCATACCTGCAGCATGTACTAGAGGCGGCCAGGAGGAAGTCCTGCCCCACCTATTTCAAGGGATTCCCCCTCTAGAAGGAAACAGACTTAATAGGTAAATGAAGCAAAGTTCTGTTGTACCTTAGTCAGAGGGCTAATTTCTCTCATGGTTTGGGTTCTGTGTAATGGAAAATGCTCTGGATTTAAGAGTTGGAAGACCTGGGTTGAAATCCTGTCTCTGTCATTTATTCCCTTTTGTGACTCTAGAAAGTCACTGTCCTTTCTGGTTTCATTTATAAAATGAAGGGATTGAGCTAAGTAGTCTATAAGGTCCCTTCTAACTCTAAGCCCTATGATCCTCATTTCAGGTAGCATGCTTTCTGCTCCTGGGACTTAGAACCACCTAAGTCTATATCTCTTCCAACCCCCTTCAACCTTTGGGAATCTGTATGTTCTCCCTCCTCCCTCCAAAGCACCCACTTCTCCTCCAACCCTCATTCCCTTCCCTACTCTGGTTCCTAAACCACCCTTCCCACCCCCCTGCCCTATCAAACAGAGGCTGTCACTTTACCTTTTTAATATCCATTACCAACAATTCATTTCAATAATAATAAAAATATCTTTTTAAAAATCCACAGGGATTTTAGCAGGGAAGAGAATACTCTTTATCTTCTACCCCTCAATTCTGGAACCCACCCTACCTCCCCACAAGTCTCCAAGTCTCCTTAGCTTCTGAGTACCCCACCCCAGTCTCTCTGCTTTTCAGGTCCAGTACCCCTGTGTGAGAAGTAGGTCTTCCAGGGCCCAATCCAAGCATTTAGGCTTTTCCAAACACATTGCTTCCACAAGGAAGGCAAGGTAGAATAGAAGGCTGAGGGATCCAGGACTGGAACTGAGTGGTAGGAGTATGGGGGTGGGGCAGGGGGAACAGCTAAAGTTAGTGGGGTAACTGAGGACCAGAACTGAGCAGTAGGGGTATGAAAGGGAAGGGGTCATGGAGAAGGGGAAAAGCCAGGGCAGATCAAGTGTGGTAGGACAAATGTTGGGAGTGCTTTAGGGGTAACTGATAAGGAGATAGGAGCAAATTAATTCATGAAAGCCTGGAGATGGGAGGGTCTGAGTTATAAGAAGTTAGGGTTAGGAGAAGCAGCACTGTAAGGAATTGGAGGAGGAAAAGACAAAGTTGTATGGCCTGATAAAAGGGAAGAACAGTGTTATTTGGGGGAAGAGCAAGAAGAGGGATGGACAGAGCTTTGCCTGGAGTCTAGGAAAGCAGTTTTGGTGTCAAGGAGCATCATTGCACTTGGAAGAGTCCAAAGTAGGTGAGGAAGGGAGCAGCCTTGAGGTGTGCCAAGGGGAGAGTTCGGATCTTCAGGGAGACTCCTGGCCGTAGGAGCAGTAGCCCTGACACTTGGCAGAGCCTAAGTTGTGGGCCTGGGGAGCTGGCTGCTGTGGCTGAGAACTCTTCTAGGCAGCGCAGAGCCAAGGAACCATCCACAAGCAAGTCCAGCTTCAGGTATACAGCCTTCCCCTCATCAAAGTGTACCTAGGAGGGGATATAAGAGGGCAAAAGAGTGCAGGTGGAATCTAGACCTTCAGCTCCCTGTTAGCTCTACCCCCACCCCAGCATTCTAGCAAGTTGGGCATTGTGTCCTTCCCAGGCTTCCACTCTGATGTCTTTGGCTTCCTCTTTCCCTCCCCTGCCCATCCTTTCCACCTTAAGTTTGGGTTCCCATCAAGGACCTCACCTGACAGTACAGGTAGTAGAGGCCAGCCCTCATAACTGTAAATTCTGCATTCTTGGCATCATAACTCAGTGGACTGGTGCTGTTGATCTTGGCCTCCTCCCAGCCACTCACTGTCCCATCCATACCTGTATAAAGACACAAACTTGATGGGTTGGGAGAGGAGAGAGAGGATCCTTTCATTGGCCTCTCCATCTTTCTCTTATACTCTCAATAATAATTGGTAAGTCAGTCCATGATATGTAGAGACTTATACAAAAAGAAAAAGAAGATTCTACACAAAAGTCTTCACCCTTGGAATCTCAAGAGCATTCCTGTTCTTTGTAAAACTTACTCTATAGTTGGGAAGTTAAAACATATGCGGAAAAATGACAAACACCACAAACAGCAAGGACAAATGGTACAATTTTAATGCAAGATGAATATGTAAGTAACAGAAAAAAAAATTACCAAAAATGAGGCTTAATCAGGGAAGGCTTCTTGGAGGTGAGTTTTGAACTGGGTTTGGAGGAGGACATAACTAGTAGAAAAAGAGGAGGAATTGGGGTGATGAGCCATTTGATGGTAGAATCTTGAAGGCTGGGCTGAAGTGTTTGGATTGGACATGAAGGACAGTGTTCAGAAGTATTGATTACTTACTATGTATTTCACAATGTGCTAAGTGCTATGGGTAATTCAAATGAAAGAAATGGAAAAGTGCCCTTATATATGAAAACATAGTTTTTTTCATAGTAGCCCCAAACTGGAAACCAAGGAGGTGCCTGCTTAGTAGGTAATGAATGGCTAAACAAATTATGCCATTTAAATGTGATGGAATATTATTGTGCTGTAAGAAATGACAAACCATTTCAGAGGAAACTGAGTCCTCTATGAACAGATGCAGAATGAAGAGAGAACTAAAAGAACAATTTACACAAGGACATTATAAAGAAACATTATACAACATTATAAAGAAAATGAGGCAGTTTGGTCATGTTGAGTTTGCTATAACTATGGGATAACCAGTTTGAAATGTCCACTAGGCAGTTGGTAATATGGAACTGGAGCTCAGGAGAGAGACTAAGGCTGGATATATAGATCTACATAGAATCATCCCCATAGAGATGATAACTGAACCCATGGAACTTACCAGATAGATCCTTAAGGGAGAGAATAAGAGGTACCAGGACAGAGTTTAGTGTCTAGTTAGGTGGTTTGATTTGGATGAAGATCCTACAAAGGAATCTGAGGAATGAATAGGTAGGTAGAAGAACCAAGAAAGCACAGTATTATGAAAATAGGGTAGAGAAAACCCAGAGAGGAAAGAGCCCCTAGGAAGAGAAGGTGAACAAGTGTCAAATGCTACAGAGAGGTCAAGAAGGATGAGGATTGAGAAAAGGCCATTTGATTTGGCAGTTAAGAGATCATTGGTAACTTTTTTTTTTTTGCTTTTTGGAGGGCAATTAGGGTTAAGTGACTTGTCCAAGGTCACACGGCTAGTAAGTGTTAAGTGTCTGAGGCCAGATTTGAACTCAAGTCCTCCTGACTCCAGAGCCGGTGCTGTAGTCACTGCCCCGATCATTGGTAACTTTTGAGAAAGAAAAGTTTCAGTGAAATTATATCGGAAGCTAGATTGAGGGAGGATTATAAGAAAATAGAAAGGTAGAAATGGAAGCACAGAGTACAAAGTTTTTTTCAATAAGTATAGCTGAGAATGGAAGGAGAGATAAAACATAATATCTAGCAGGAATGGTATGATCAAAGCTATTTTTTTTCTTCCCTAAGGATAGGGTAAACATAGGCATGTTTATGGGCAAAAGAGAAGTAATCAGTAGATAGAGAGTAAAGATTAGAGAAAGTAGAGGTGATAGAGGTGACGGGGAACCATCTGCTGAAAAAGACAAGAGGGGATATCATCAAGGGTATATGTTAAGGGATTGCAATTGGATAAAGGCCATCTCTTCCTCAGAGATTGGAGAGAAGGAAGAGACAGTGGGGGAATGATGTCATAGGGATGTGAAATAAAATGAGGAAAAGTGGGAACTCTCAGGGAAAGGCCTCAGTTTTCTTAAGTATGAGTTGAGGTTCTCAACTGAAAGAATGGTAGAAAAGTGCTGTGGGAAATTCAAGGACAGCCTTCTTCAAACAAGAAGTTTTGGAACAACCACTGTGGGGAGTGGGATAGAAAATAATTAGGGAGGAACAGGATTACTTTGCTACAGTGAGAGTTTTGGGGGGTCAGATAACAAATTTGTGGTAGATTGAATCAGTGTAATTTCATGACTTTTTCAACAGTACATGACTGAAAACAAAGGAGGCAGATGTCAGAAATAATCAAGGGTTGGGGTTTGGCAAGGCGTGATAGGCTGCTGCCTTGACAAGGGGTGAAGGGATTTGAGAAAAGAGGATAGTGTAGAGTTGAACTGGTTCACCAAGATATTGGAATTGGGGAGACTGTAGTCAATGTAAGGATGATGGCCTGGGAGAATACCAAAGGGTAGAGGTCTTTGCAGGGATAAAGAATAGAGTCAATAGTCATAAAATATAAGCAGAATGATTTAAAAAGAGTTCATGAACATGGAAGTGGAACATTTGTGGGTAATGGCAAAACTAATGCTTATAGGGTAAATGAGGTAGAATGGAGGAGGAGGTCATGGGAATTGAGTAGAAAGAGGAACCAGTAGAATAAGGAACTCTCATCTACTATACCACCTGGGCAGTTGAAGTGCACAGTGGATAAAGCCATAGACCTGGAGTTAGGAAGACCTGAGCTCAAATTTATTCTCAGATACTGTGTGACCCTGGCCTCAGTTTTCTCATCTGTAAAATGAGATAAAAATGGGATAATAATAATAGCACCTAGCTCCCAAGATTCTTAGGCAGATAAAATGAGGTAGTAAAATTCATAAAGCAATGTGACTCAGAAGTTAGGTTATTTGAGGGAAAAATAAATATTTATGTTGAAGGCCTCTAAGTATAAGGATCCAGAGGAACTGGGACTTGAGTTAGGCCTTGAAGGATAGATGAAAAGGAAGAAGAGGGAGGGAAGGCAACCTAGGTAGGAGAAAAGCATGAGAAAAATCTTAAAGTTGGAATGAGAATGGCATGTCAAAGGGCAGCCTAAAAGATCTACCAAACTGGAACAGTGAGCTCATAAGAAACTACTATGGATTCATGAGTGACATAATGGTAATTGTATATAAATAAAGTCATTTTAATAGTTGTGTGTGTTTTCAAGAGGCACATAATTTCACCAAATCAAAACAAGAAGAATGTCTTTGTACTCAGTACAGTGCTTTGTACTCAGTACAATATTATTCAATACAATATTACTCAATACAAATTAAATAATATGTGCAAAGGCTAGGTCACAGTGGAAAGAGCCACAGACAAAGTCAGAAGAAATGAGTTCAAATTTTAATGGAGTTTTCCCTTCTGCTTAATGAACATGACTTAACCAACTTAACCAACCTGAACCTTAGGTTCCTCATTTATAAACTGCAGTGCTTACCTCATAAGGTTTTTGTGAGAGTCAAATGAGGGCAAATATACAAGGTGCTTTGCAAATCTTAAGGTGCTACATATCGGTTATTAGTTGTTCATTCATTTTCAGCCACATTCAACTCTTCTTGACCCCATTTAGGGTTTTCTTGGCAAAGATATTAAGAGTGGTTTGTCCTTTTCTTCTTCAGCTTATTTTACACATGAAGAAACTGAGGTAAACAGGGTTTAAGTGACTTACAACTAGTAAGTGTCCAAGGCCAAATTTGAACTTGGGAATATGTGTCTTTGTGACTCGAGGCCTCATTGTTATTATTACAAAGGTATGTCATTGGCCACTCTCTCCAGTGCCCTCTACATTTCTTTCTCTCATGCCCCTCAACACTGTGGGTCTGGAGGAGGAGTTGATCTTCTCCTTGCTCCCCACTGCTACTTCCAGTCCATTCTTTTGCCACCATCATTCAGCAACTTCTCTTTTGAAGTTCATGCCTTTCATCTCTATCATCTGAAATAATTTCTTGTTCCAATTATTGGTAATCTATCTCTAGATTATTCTCCTTTCTTTCTCAGGAAGTTCAGTACCTGATCTTCCTTCCGACCTCAAACCTGGTCCTCAAACTTTAGGACTTCAATTTACACAGTGGTGTTAACATCTTGGTGTCCTATTTCATTTATTTTGTTAGCTCCCATTACCTACATCTTCACCTTAGCCATCCACAGA
This sequence comes from Petaurus breviceps papuanus, assembly GCF_028583685.1. Lineage (NCBI taxonomy): Eukaryota > Metazoa > Chordata > Mammalia > Diprotodontia > Petauridae > Petaurus > Petaurus breviceps. The sequence continues at coordinate 351,524 of NW_027186448.1, read as the reverse complement.
GCTGGCTATATCTTAGATCCCTCCTTGACCTTGAACTTCAAAATTCTTTTCTTTAATCATAACCTCCTATTCTTCCATCTTAGCCACTGCGCCACTTCTTTTAAATCTATTCTTTTTACTTACCATGACCTCTTGTGCCTTCACTCCATCCTACTCTGCCAGTCTCTCACCCCTGCTCTGGATTCATTTTCCTCCATTTTCAGATGTGATATGTGGTTGATCAGCTTAAGTATGAATTATTATCTCCTCTGGAATCCCTTGCCCCCTCAGCCAGTTGCTTCTCAGACCTGACCAAACCCTAATCTTTGGTTACTTTTACCAATCATTTTCTCTACTTGTGTGCTGTTGACTACTGCTAGAGTAAGTCACAAAATTGGGCCAACTGGGCCCAATACAAGTTCACATTATTTCATCTCAGCTGTACCCTCATTGCTTCATGGCAGTTTTTATTCTTCCCCAGTTGACTCTGTCACACTTCCCAAAGGAGCTATTCTAAACCTTCTCCCCTCAATCCCCCTATCCCACACATTCATCCCTCTCAGCAAAGAACTTCCCATCCTCCTTTACTGGCCAAAACAATATCATCGATCATGAGCTCGCTCCTCTCAATAACTTGACATTTCAAGGGACTACCCTTGATGGAAACTCCAAAGTCTATCTCCTGAAGCACCATCCTTAGACTCAGGGAATGCTAGTGCTGGAACTCTAACAGGAAGTGCTGAGATTGCCTCACAGGTGGCAGAGATATGTGCTCTGCCCTCTTTTCAACCTGCTTCTTTGGTCTGTATCTTCCAGGATATTTGTAGGACTCCAGTGAGATGGGATGGGAGGGGCCATCTGTGCATTTCTGAGTTGGACTGGAGAGTCTAGGTTGATAGTTGCCAATGATCTCTCAACTGCAAAACTTGATGGTTTCATCCTGCTTAACCTCTCTGTAGCTTTTAATACAGTTGCTACCCCACTCTTCCTTTATTACTTGATCCTTTCTAGGCTTCTGTGAAATTATTCTCTCCTAGTTCTCCCATCTCCCATTCACTAATACTGATCACCTCTGATTTTCTTTGTATAAGAGCTTCTTTGTATAAACTCTCTTGGTGATCTCATCAGATTCCATAAGCTCAATTATCATCTCCATATAAATGACTCCCAAGTCTACATCTCTAGTCCTAATAACATTCCTGAACTCCATTCTCATACTGACAGTTGTCTACTGGACATATCCACTTGGATGACCTGTTATCTATCTATATGCTTCAGCACTTGCTAGAGTTACAAAATAAGGATAAGACGGTCCCCACCTTCTAGGAACTTGTAAACTAATTGAGGAGATAAGGCTATTACTGTGGCCCCCTTCCCCCAAAATTAAGATGATATATAATTAAGTGCTAAATGTTGTGGTATAGATTATAAATGTCTACATGAGGAGATCAATGTAGGCTGAGAGAAACAAGAACGCCTTTATGGAAGGTGGAATTTGAGTTAGACTTGGAATAATAGGTGAGAATTGGCTAAACAAGAGTGAATGAGATGCACTTGTGGCCTGATTAGAGGGAAGAATTTTTACTGGGAAATAAGGTTAGAAACACAGGCAAAGGAGTTGCCTGTGTTCTCCACTTATTTCAGTGGGGAATAAGGAGCCATCAGGAGATCCTGAGGAAAGATGGGACATAATGAAAGTGGAGTTTATGAAATAGTTTGGTAGCAGTTGCTAGTATGGTTTGGAAGGACAGCCCATAGTAGGAGCAAGCCTCCTTACTGTGTAATAAATTAGGGTTTAGGACCTATATTGGGGTTGGGACAGTAGAGAGGAAAGGACATGAGGAAAGAAAACCCAAGAGGTGACTAACTAGATATGGAGGGATGACAAGTCTTGAAAAGTGAAATTCCCTTCTCTGACCACATTTCTTTTATTCCCATACTACTCTCAAACAAGTTTTTATCTTCACTTTGTCTTCCATTCTCTCACTGGCTCCTTATTTTTCCAGTCTACCATCCTTATTCTGGTTTTACTTGCCTCCCTACCTAGACTGAACCCAATGTACAAGCTTCAAACCTCAAAGGAAATCTCTTGACTTCATAAGTCCTCTTCCCTACTCTCCTTTCTACCTCAAAATCTCTTTATACTTTATCATCCCTCCCTTTATGTCAATGACACAAAAGTATCCCTTCATTTTGTCAAATTTAACTTTTACTTGTGTTCTTATATCCTGTCCCCTCCTGCTTCCTCTGGGACCTAATCAGTCTGCCCCTTGACTAGTTCTTTCCATTCTGTCTACAAACATTCTCAAGTCTCCCTTATCATTAAATAAATTTTCCTTGACATTGTTATCCTTTCAAAATATGGTCTTATACTCCTTCCTTTCACTATCAAACTTCTACAAAAAGTAGTCTGTACTCAGTGCCTTAATTTCCTCACTACATTTTTTACTTTTTTTTTTAACTTCTTATAATTTGGCATTCACCACCTACCACTCCATTCAAAATGTTCTCTCCAAGTAACTTTTCTAGTGACCACTTAATCACCAAGTCCAATGGATGTTTTTCAGTCTTTGTCTATAGTACTTGACAATATCTCCCTCTTGAAATTGTCTCCTTTCTTGGCTTCTAAGACACTTCTACCATAGTTTTTATCATACTTTCTGTGAGCTCTGACTTCTGTTTCTTTCAGTTTCCTTCAATGACTTCTCCTACAAGTAGACATTGTCTAAGGTTTTGTCCTTGACCTTTTCTTTTCTCCTTCTTTCCTTTCTTTCTTTCATTCTTTTTTTCCCCAATAATTTTATTTTATTTGTGGTTCCAAATTCTCTCCCTTACTCCTCCTCTCCAAACCATGAAAAAAGCAAGAAAAACAAAACCCTTTACAAAAATGTGTAGTCATATGAAACAAATTACCACATTAGCCATTTCCATACCAACAGAAAGAGAGAAAATAGGCTTCAATCTGCACTCTGAATCCATCAGCTCTTTATCTGGATGGAAGTGAATTACATGTTTGATCATGAGTCCTTTGAAATTGTGATTTGGTCATTGTGTTGTCTATGCTTAGTCTCTCCCCAACCCACCCCCATCAGAGTTACAATCTTAAAAGTTGATTATCTTTACAGTATAGTTGTTTCAGTGTTCTGGTTCTGCTCACTTCACTTGGCACCAGTTCATTAAGTCTTCCCAGGTTTTTCTGAAACCATCTCTTTCATCATTTCTTATAGCACAATAATCTCATTCATTCTTATAGCTTTATGTAAATAATTTACAAATCTATGTCTCTAGCCCAATTTCATTTCTAAACTCCAGAACTGAATTTCCAACTATCTGCTGAATATCTCTGCCTAGATATCTAGCCAGCACCTCAAAAATCAGTGTGTTCCAGGATGATCCGATCTCCCACACACTAGCTCCTTCTGACTTCTCTATTAGCGCCACTATTTTCCTAGTTACAGTCAAAACCTTGGAGATACCTTCTTTCTACAGCCAATCAGTTTCTAAGTCTTAAGAATAAAGGAGATATGAACAGGCAAAAGAAGTCCCTACTCCCTTTTGGTAATTCAGCACCCAACCCTTTTACAATTTCTGCCCCATCACTCCCTCCCCCACTTCCACCCCCATTTGTCCATTCTGTCCATTTCTATGGTCACTACTGTAAACTATCTAGCCTGGCATTCAAGACCTTCCACCAAGGAGTGGAGGCTAAGAGGTTGGGGGAATTGAGCAGAAAGTCAAAAAGTTGAAAGAGATTGATCCTGTAAGACTTCAAGAAACATCACAGAAAGTAGAGACCATCACTTACCAGCCTGAGCTCCATCCATCCCTGCTTTTGCTCGAACTACAAAACACAGGGATATTATTATTTAAGGAGGAGAGTTCTTGATTCTGTTTCCACAACACTACTACCAACTCAGGAATACCCTTTCCACTGTTCATATCTCACCTTCATAGTGGGCTGCATTCACTTTTCGAGTTCGAGCTTTATGACCCTTGACAGCTAAAAATTAAAGAAAAGACAGATAAGCAAAAGCCTTCTTTTCTGGGTACCCACAAGTCTGATTTCCCAGGCTCTAACATTTTTCTGGAGTTCAGATCTTCACCCCAGGCCCAACCAATTCTTATCCCGTTCACCAGCCCCTATTCCCTCTCAGAACACACTGTTCTCTCTATCTCTTTCCTACCCCCTCCCTATCTTGTTCATAGTTGAAATCTGGTATGAAGCAGGGCTGGAATGGTGGGACACTCACCACGGGGAAGGCGTACTCTTCTCTTCAGGGTAGGTGCTAGATTCTGGCTTTGTGAAATCATTTGCTGGGGAAAGTAAGTGCAGATTTGAAATAGAACCTTGGCCTATGTAGCCCCAGCCCAAAACCAAACTAAACAGATACACAGGTTAAGAAAAACAGACAGTATGAGAGAAACCTACAAAGTTTGTGGCTGAGTGTAGAGATAATTAGAGATAAAGCCAGGGACAAACATAGCAACAGGATTTCAACATTGTTGGAGAAAGAGACATCTAATCCAACCAGCACATTTTACAGATTCGCACACTGAGACCAAGAGTGGGAAAATGACTTCCCCAAAGGTCATTCAGAAAGTGAGCCTGGCATTAGAAAGCACCGTGTTTCTCTTAGGATATTTCAGCTTCAGGAAAGATTTAGTCTTTCACCACATTTTTTAAAATTGTGGCTTGGGGTAAAGAGTAAACCCGGTCAGCTCCCAGGTTTTCCTCCTTTTCCAGGACCCAGAGTCACTCAGCATGAGTCACAAAGCGACAGGAAAAGAAATAGAACAAATAATGACACAAGGGGAGACAGATACATCTCACACAAATAAACATAACTCACCATCACTGGCTCAGCCTCCTTCTCCTCCACCATCTCTTGCTGGGCTGGGTCCTGTAGAGGGGAACAGGGGAAGACATTACATGGGAAACAAACCCTCTCCCTTCTCCACCTGATTCCTCACCCCTTAGCTTCTCACTTCCTTCCAACTAAGTTCCATGCCTTTTTTTTCCTCCTGTGTCTCTTCGAATAGTTCTTCTGTCTATTATTCTCACTCTGGCCCTTCCAAGTCCTCCTCTATCTCTAGGGCAAAAGGGATCTCACCTGGGAGAATGGGGATGCCTGGGTCCCCAAGCTGATAACCACTAGCAAGAGGCCGAAACAGGCAAGAGAGAGGCCCAGGGCCAGGACCAGGGTGGGTAGCAGGGCGGTGCCCAGCTCCCCCCTTCTCCCTTTCCGCCTCTGGCTCCTACGGGTGGCCATGGGGGTGGGGGGCTGTGCTTCACAGCGCCCCCCCCCCCCCCAATCAGGACCGGAGGGAATGGGGGAGGGGGAAGTGGGAGGGAGCAGGCTGGAAAGAGGGAGGGGCAAGGGAAACAGGAGGGAGGAGGGGGGATGAGGGACAGGAAGCGGACATGTGTTAAAAACAGAGAAAGCTTGTTAGAGAATGCTTGTTTTTATATGAAATGGGACTCAGTACATGTTTGCCTTTTTTTTAGATCCCTGATTAAAAAATGTATAAAACAATGATGAATATAAAGCAAAGAATACTGTTTGTGTTGGTGTGAACCCCCCCAAAGAGCATAAATCTGATTAGAGTATGTACAAAACAGAGATTAGTTTGTTTGTTAAACAGAAATGAGTGTGTGACGAATAGATATGAGAGGATATACATTTGGGAAGGAGAGTGATTAGTCTAAGACATTGCGACTCCCCTGCAACTCTCCCTCTGCGCAATTACTAATTTACGGCAATAGGACTAACTATTACGCGACTGCGTTTCCTCTTATTCTTATATTTTCCCAGAACTAATTATTTTGCCTTGAACAACTCCGTGATGGCTTAATGTGTGTTTGAATTCCTATATATCTTACATTCCAATTTAGGGCTCAGCAAATAAAGTTTGTGATTAGGACAATTCAATTCAAATCGGTAAACATTAAGTTCCTATAGGCATTGAATTAGGTTCTGGGGTTATAAAAGGGGAAAAAAATAACTCCATAATGTCCCTACTCTCATTCAAATAGTGGGAAGAGATTCCACTAGTAGAAAAATAAGTACGGTGCAAGTTAGAATGTCTAAGGGGGAAAGAAGGAATGCACCCAAAGTGCTTTATGAGAAAGGAGGGACTCCTTTCATCTTGGGGGTCATCATTATCATAATAACATGCATTCAGGAAGCACTTTAAAGTTTACTAAGCACTTTACATGTATTAATTAATTAATTTGATGCTTACAACAACTGTGGGATGTCGATGCTATTATTCTCTCCATTTTATAGCTAAGAAAACTGAGGCAGAGTTTTTTCCTGATTAGGTCCATCACTCTATCCAACAGCCCTCTCCTAAGCTTCCGGAATATTATTCCAAGTGTGAGAAAAGACTGTGTATTTGAATGCACAGGAGCTGAAAATGACAAGATGAAATTGAGCAATAACTAGTAAATCATTTTGGCTAGAATAGGGACAGGATTAAAGGGCATAGTATGAAATAAGGTAAGAAAGATAATTTGAAGCCAGATTATAGAGGGCTTTCCAGTGTCAGTTTAAGTAGTATGTATTTTATCCTGATATGGTAACAGGAAATCACTGCAGGTTGTAAGCAGAGTGGTGGCATAATCAGAAATGTGAAGTAGTAGGAGGCTCACTTGTAATGGGAGAGAAAGAGAGAGATACAGAGAGAGAGGGGAGAGATCTCCTTACAATCGTATGGGAATGGTTGTGGGGCCAAGTTAAAGGCTGACCTGTGTATGGCTAGAGGTCATGCAGTTGTCCACTTGCCAAGCCTGATTGGTTAAAAATGAAGCATCATTCCCAGAAAAGCAGAAGACAGGCATTGAGTCAGGTTATGGAAAGCAAAGAAGGTTTTTTGTGTGGGTTTGGGGGACACAGAGAGAAAGCTGTTTCCTTGTGATCTTGGGTGAGCCATTTTCTTTTCTTTTTTTCCAGTAAGAATAAAATTCAAATAAAAATCAATGAAAGTTAACACAGTGCATCCCTTCCAATCCAGTAGCTGGAGGGTGGCAAAAAAAAAAAAAATGGAACTTCTATCACTGGGCTATAGGTGTTGAGCTCAACCAGAGGCTATAGGAGTGTCAACCCTCCCTCATCTCTCCCACCTCCAGTCCCTCCTCTACCATTTTACCCTGGTAACTACTTCTCTAGCTCTCTGGATGCTCTAACTACAAAGTGAAAGGACTGGGATCCTCCACTAGAAGCACAGAGTGGGCACTTATGGGGAAGTGACCCTTGATAATAATCAGAAGGGCATCACCAACCCCACATTTCAGTTGCTTGGGCCAGACCCCTTCCCCCACTATGGACACTGGGGTTCACAGGGACCTGGTAGCTGCTCCATGGGATACTCCAATGCTACTCTTCCCTGCTTTAATTCCAGGTCCTCCATTCCTACCCCAAGGTAAAGGTAGTTCTTGGGGCCAGGTCAGGGTCAGTGCCAGGCGTAGCATGGGTACTGATAGCTTAGGCTCCAGTACAGCCCATTCAGAGATGACCCATTCCTTATTCTGGGTTCTTACTACATCTCAGCGGGAAGGTTTAAAGATTGGGGGTAGAGAGAAATAGCACCTGCTGCCCTGTTTCTCTATTTGCATCATACAGTGAAAAGATGGCTGGATTTGGAGTCAGAGAATCTCAGTTCAAATGAGGCTCTCCCACTTCCTATACATGTGACCTTTGGGCCTCAGTTTCCTTGACTGCAAAATAGTGGGATTGAAAAAATGATCTTAAAGTTCCCTTTCAACTCTAAATCTATGGTATTATAATCCCATATCCAGTGGATACAGAAGAGGAATTATTTACAATATCTTAGGCTTATGATTCATTTTATTCTAAAATTGTAATAAATTCACCTTATTTAAATAGATGTAATGGCATTCTGGCACATTCAGGGAGCCATCAAAGAATCATGGAGCCACCACAGGCTCCATGGTTTGTTTCCCATGTGGTTGGGAGGAGCCATTTTTCATTGGTTAAGGAGCTGCCTGACAAATGGCCTGAGTCTGCACAGTCCAGAACTTTTACTCTTTCCTATCAGAGGGAGAAAGGCTGGGGTGCTGTGATGCTCAAGTAATATAATTGCTGTAGAGCACTTTGCAAACTTTTTTTTTTAAGCAATTGGGGTTAAGTAACTTGCTCAAGGCTACACAGCCAGTTATTTCTGGTTATTCGATTCCCAGGTCCCAGGTCATTCCGGTTCTGGGGCCGTGCTCTTACTCACTGAGCCACCTGGCCGCCCCACACTTTGCAAACTTTGAAGTGATATGTGAATGTGTGTTATTGTTGTTCTTCTCTTTTTCCTCTTTCTTCTCCTTTTTCTTTATTGTTGTTTCTACCTTCCAGTCACCAGGCCTTTAGTCAGGTGATCACCTCAATACCTAAGACTTCTACTGCCCTCCAATTGATCTCAAGCAAGGTTTATAGGGCAATACAAGAGTGTGCTGGGAAATATTTAACAAAGGTCAGGAGGATGTATACCCATACAGTATTAAGTTTATTCTGCATTACTAATACTTTAAGTCTAGAAATTCCATAAAACAATAAATCAAACCCAAGTATGTACAGATTCCCGAAGGGGGAAAGCTCACACAGAAAATTTAACAATCAGCTCTTACAAGCAAATTAGAGCTGCCTCCAGCACACCCAGGAGCAAGATAACTCCTTCATCAATGGCTTACTGTGTCAGAACCACAGTGGAAGTGAAGAGGTTACCCATAAAGAGGGTTAGTTAGGGTTGCTTTGGAGACCCCAAAATACCAACATACTGGGTCTTGCTGTATGAATTCGACTCAAGTCTTCTCAGCCAGAGAAAAGTAACATTTATTAAAAGTTTGCTTGTATTAGACACAGAGTAAGTCTGTGCTAGATCATTCTCACTCTCACCCCACATGGAGCGAAGATGGGATCTTATATACAGAAAGTTGTGGGAGGAATCTAGGGGTGGTCTAGAAGAGGAGTTTGGGGAGGGTCTTCAGGAGAAGCCAGACAAGGTCAATGAGTGATTAAGGGTGGGAAGCTGCTGGAGGCTACCTGGAGCTGACAAACAATGGTGGGCTAGGCCAGTTCAAGGGTGGATTGATATTTTGATAGGCTCAAGAGTGAGAAGTCTAGTAACAGAGGTTTGGGCCTAGCCACTATGTAAGACTTATGGCCTCATGCAAATGCCTCATAAAATGAGATGATTTAATCAGAGTTCAAGAGGGGGTTCCCACAGCCTGTACTTCAAAGATTCAAAGAGAACTGAAGGGGGTTCCCAAAGCCTCATCAGAAGGGGGAAGGCCCCAACTTCCAACACCTCTTGCCGAAGGCCCTGTGGCTCAGAAAACTCATTTATTAGAGTGGTGTCTCCAGTTTAGGCCAGGAACAAAACCACAAGGATCTGAGAATCCAGGAATCCAGGCCGTCTGGGTGTTGTAGTCAGTCCAGCAATGACAATCTGAGGAGCAAGAGTGGGGGACTTCAGTCCAGTAGAATTCAGCTGCTAACTTTGGACCTGAATGTAGTGGGATTAATCCCATTGTAAGAACTAAACTCACTTGTGGGAAATATTTATACATTTGTTATTGCTATATCTTTGAAGTAAATATTGCTTTGTCAAAGCTATCTGATGTCGTGGCCAAATGGAGCTAGGGTGCTAGTCATTGGCCCTTTAAAAATGGGGAGAACACAGTTAATGAGGGGTCAAGCTGATGGCAGAGAAAAAAACAGTCTCATATTGTGAGAGTACCTGAGAATATTAAGGGAGTAGAAAGGTAGGATAAGCCTGACCTTGAGAGAATAGGGCTAAAGTCAACCATGTTATAAAAAAATGAGTTGCTAAAACTTATTTGTGTAAATTATTTTTATGAAAAATTGGAGTAACGTGGCATTTTTGTTTTGTTTTGATTTTTTTGCTTTTTGGAGGGGGAAAGGTAGAACAATTGGGGTTAAGTGACTTGCCCAAGGTCACACAGCTAGCTTTGTATTAAGGGTTTGAGATCAAATTTGAACTCAGGTCATCCTGACTCCAGGGCCAGTGAGTGCTCTCTGGAGTGGATGGAAAAAAAATAGAAGAAAATGTAAGATATATGCTATTGTAAAAACTAACCTAGGAAACAAGGTTAAAGAAACAAATTAAGAATCACTGGTCTTCTTTAAAACTATGACAATAAAAAGGAACAAAACAAAACCAATCTTGGCCCTATATTTCAAGAAATCATAAAAGAAAACTGCCCAAGTATATAAGAACCAGAAGGCAAAGTGAAGATAGAAAAACCAACTAATCATCTCCTGAAAGAGAATTCAAAAAGTCCCCAAAATATCATAGCCTAAGTCCGGAGATTATACATCAAAGAAAAAATATTGCAAACACCCAAAAAGAAGAATAAAGTACCAAGGAACCATAGTTTGGATTATACAAGACCTGTAAGCTTCTAATATAAATAGGAGAGCTTAGAATACAGTATTCCTAAAGGCAAAAGGCATGGCTTACAACCAAAAATAACTTGCCCTGAAAAGATGAGAATAATCTTTTGGGGGAAAATGAATCTTTAGTAGAAGAGAGCACTTTTAAACATTTCTGATGAAAAGACCACAGATTAACAGGAACTTTGAAAGAGAAAAACAAGAACTTAGAGAAACCTAGAATGGCAAATTTATTTAAGCAATTGAAAAAGTCTATATGATGTTGTCATGCTAAACATTCTAATGGCAGAGAAGAAACAAGGATCTTTTCAGAACCTCAATGTCTTCAAAGGAAAATTTCAAGAAGTTAAATAAGAAAAATAAAGGACCTGGGGCATAGGTTGGTTCTGTTCTGAAGGATTTAAGAGAAAAAAGAGAAGGGAAAGTAAAAGGAATGCACTAATATAGAAAGGAGGAAGAAGGGGATAGAACTTATTATTTCTCATAAATGAAGTGCTTGAACAGAGATGAAAGGGTAAGGGGAACGGGCATCAGATGAATCACACATATCTGAACCAGACAAAGGAGGGTTGAACACACACACACACACACACTAGGTTTGGTATAGAAATATATCAATCTCAAAAGGGAAGGTTTAAAAGAGAGGATAATACCAGGCAGGTAACAGTCACAAACAAAACAAATTTCATAACCCTGAAAGGAGAATTTTTAGAAAAAAAAAGAAAATAACTAGAATCTAAGGGAGGGGCAATCAGTCGAGGAGTGGCTGAACAAATTGTGGTATATGGATATATGGATATGGTAAAGGAATATTATTGTGCTATAAAAAAATGGTGAAAGAGATTTTCTAGAATCCCGGGAACTGATGAGTGGAGTAATGGAGAATAAAGTTTACAGAAGCAGGAAAATACTTTATACAAGGACAACATTAAAAAAAGCAGCTTCAAAAGACTTGAGAATTGGGGCGGCCAGATGACCTGGGGATCGATTCCAAGCTTAGCACCCCCCCAGAAACACTTGGCCTTTTAACCTTGAGCAAGTTACTTAATCCCAATTGCTTAAAAAAAAAAAAAAGACTTGAGAATTGTGATCAAAGCAAGGACCAGCAATATCTCCAGAGGACCTAGAATAAAACGTCATCCTCCTGATAGAAAGTTTAATGAAATGAAAAGCAAATAAAAACCCCATATTTTTGGATATGGCCACTGTGTGGATTTGTTTGTTTGTTTTTTTGCTTGTTTTTTTCTTCCTATCTATTAGAGTGAGGGATTGAAGTGAACCAGGTGGGCTACCAATAATGATACCTTCCAAAAGGGCTATTGAAGCATTTTTTTTTTTTAATTTCATTGAAGGAAGTTCAAAAGTAAGCACAGTCAAGCAGGACTATAAAAAAAAAAAGTTTTTATTGATATTTTCTGTTTCTCACATCACCATTTGTTGTTCAGTAGTTTTCAGTCCTGTCTGACTCTTCATGACCCCTTTTGGGGTTTTCTTGGCAATGATACTGAGGCAGTTTGCCATTTCCTTTTCCAGCTCATTTTATAGATGAGGTCATTGAGAGGGGCCACTAACCTAATTTATTTATTGCTGATTGCTGATAGTCTAACTAATAAATGATTAAGCTCCAAATCTTGTCTTTTAATTTACCTTAATTTTCAAATATAACATTATTGTGTAATACAAAAATAACAAAAAAAAAGAATGCTATTACAAATATAGTCTTGATATGTAAACCAAGCAGAGACAAAGCAGAGAAAGAAAACCATAGACAAATATTCCTAATGAATATTGATGTAAATATTGTAAGTAAAAATACTATCAAGTAGGCTACAATAACATATTAGAAAAATTATATACATTATCACCAGGTTGGGTTTGTACTAAGAATTCAGGCTGATTCAAAATAAAGATTGCAGATATAATAAATCATGTCAATAATATATAGACTAAAAAGCATATGACTAAATCAATAGATGCTGAAGAGGCTTTTGACAAAATCCAACACTCCTGTTCTAAAAAATTTAATATTTTATTTTTTCCCAATTACATGTAAAAACAATTTTAACATTTTTTTTTTCAGATTTTGAATTCCAAATTCTCTCTCTCCCTTCCTCATTTCCCTTCCTCCTTCATTGAGAAGGCAAGCAATTTGACATAGGTTATACATGCAAACTCATTTCTAATAAAAACTCTAGAATCATAGAAAAATGGACCTTTTCATAATATGCCAAATAGTATTTATTTAAATTTAAGAGCAAATATTCTATCTATTGTGATGAGGTACAGGTTCTGGGAACCCCCTTGAACTCTCCTTGAATCTTCCCATTTGATGTGCCATTTTCCAGAGGCCATTAGCCTTTCATTATATCTAGGCACAAATCTCTGTTACTAGCCTAGCCCTCCATTGTCCAGCTACTTCCCATCCTTGATCTTCAGAAATAATATCTATGCCCAAATCTGTTACCCTTAAACTAGCCTAGGCCTCCATTGTCTGTCATCTCCAGGTAGCCTCCAGCTATTTCCCACCCTTAATCTCTCATTACTGGAATCTGAGCTCATTTGACTCCTCCTTAAGACCCACCCCAAACTCCTCCTTTAGACCACACCTAGAACCCTCCCACAATCTTTCTGTATATAAATTCCATCTTGCCTCTGTGAGAGTCAAGAATTATGTAGGGCAGACTCACTTTGTGTGAGATTATTCTGGCCCACTTGTCCAATACAATAATAATGGGACAATCAGGGTTAGTGGGTATTGATGAGGTACAGGCTCTAGGAATCCTCTTGAGCTCTCCTTGAGTCCTTGAGGTACAAGTTCTGGGAACCCCCCACCTTGAACTCTGATTAAATCATCCCATTTGATGAGGCATTTGCATGAAGCCATAAGCCTTACACTGTGGCTGGGCCCAGACCTCTGTTATTAGCCTAGCCTTCCATTGTCCATCTACTTCCCACCTTTGAGCCTATCAAAATATCAATCCACCCTTGAAAAGGCCTAGCTCACCATTGTCTGTTGGCTCCAGGTAGCCTCAGGCAACTTCCCACCCTTAATCTGGCTTCTCCTAAAGACCCTCCCCAAACTCCTCTCCTAGGCCACCCCTAGATTCCTCCCACAACCTTTCTGTATATGAGACCCCATCTTGTCTCTGTGTGTGAGAATACCATAGAATGACTTAACACAGACTTAACTCTGTGTCTAATACAAGCGAACTTTTAATAAACTTTTCTTTGGCTGAGAGAAGACTTGAGTCGAATTTATTCAGCAGGACCCAGCGTGTTGGTACTTTGGGGTCTCTAGAGCAACCCTAACCCTCTTTATGGGTAACCTCTCATTTTTATGGTTCCCTGAAAGTCTGTGCTAGGTCAAATGGACCTCTGATCTATTTATTGGCATATCCTTTGTAGCAATAACATCATGAGTAAGTATGAACCCAAAGAACAAGCCACAGAGATAACTGATAATTAAGTAAATTATGAACAAGCTTGGTCCCAAAGAAGAAATAAGAGGAAATACCATGATCCAAAACCATGACTGTGGAATACTGCATATATAACATCAAATCTTTTTGATATGTTGGTTGCTTTTATATACCTTTCTCTCAAAAAAAAATGAGATGGTGAAATAAAGAAATTAAGTGATTTATTGGAGAAAATCATGAAACCATGTTGACTTAAAGCCAGTTTGGATTAATGACAGAACTTTGAACCTGAGTGCTTTGCTCTTTCTTCTAAACCATGACAGCTTCTAAGAGATGTTGAGAAACCCTGGGCTTATTTATCCATCCCTATATTCCTCACTTCCTAACCTCTCACCAGACAGAATTTTGGGTGGTTCATTTCTAACTCCACACTACAGACTCAACAGGACTCAAGATCTTCATACCCTGCATCTGAGTCCTTCATGCCTACTTAAATATTTCTCTTCATACATATCATTAAATCAACAGCAAATGTTTAAGTATTTATCTGTAAAATAAGTCAGTTGCCTAGCATTTATTAAGTTTTTACTATGTACCAAGCACAGCACTAAGCACTAGGAATAAAAATTCAAAAGAAAAGAGGGTCCCTATTCTCAAAGTGCTTACATTCTAATAGGGGAAGAAAACATATAAAGATCCTAAAAAGGGGATCCTAAGGGAGCATAGTTGAGGAAGTCCAGAATGCAGCCTGGGGAGGAATGAGACTTGGGTAGCCATGGTGTCCACCTTAAATGGTGGTTCTGAGAGGAGGTTCAGAAGGAGGAGATATAGGGGCAGAGGGTAGTTCCAATATGTGAATTCCAGAGTAGAAGCCAGCTTGGAGAGGAATAAGGTGTGAAAATGGTGTGGGTAAGGACATAATAAAGTGCCTTAAGAGCAACTATAAGAGGTGGCCTCCAGGCAAAGCAGACTGCTTATGCTCAAGGGATTAGGCCTTTTAGTGGCCTATACATCCTTGGGTTTCCATTTAGGTCAGTATCTTTTGCTTGTGTTCCCCTGTTAATGACTATTTTATTGCATTATTATATGCAAAGGATTAATTTAATATTTCTGCATTTTAATATTTACTTATAATTCCTTTGTACATTAGCACATAGTCTCTTTTTGTAAGGGTACCATGTGGTACTGAGAAATAGCTATATTCTCTAATGTTCTCATTGAGAAAAAGTCATAGTAACCTGTTGCCTGCCTTCCTTAAGCACATAGGAGGATAAGGTGTCATACTACACTATTGATTGTCTTCAGAGGGGGTGTAAAATTCCCTAATTTAGTTTGTAAACACAGTGTCAGAACCAGAATTAAAACCAAGATCTCTTACTGACTTTTCCACACAGCCTAAGTCAATAAACTTCTCTGGGTCTCACTTTTCTCATATGTAGTATGAGGGGGGTTGGTGAACTCTAAGGTCCTTTCCTGTTGTCTAGGTTTTGTCCTAGGCCCTCTTCTCTTTTTACAATCTCTTTTGATGATCTTATCAACTTTCATGAGTTTAGTTTCAGTTTGCAACTCTATATGCACATGCCTCCCAGATCTCTAGAGATTTTCATTTCTATCCTGAATTCCAATCCTATGTTTCTCTCCAACTGCCTACTTGACATTTTCATCTGGATGTTGCACAAGCATTTGAAACTCAACAAGTTCAAATCTGAACTCATTATGTTAACCCCTAAATTCATTCTTGGCCACATTTTCCTATTTCTGTTGAAGTCACTACTATTCTTGCAGTCACCCAGATTCACAACCTCAGAATTATCCTCAAATCATTACTCTCCCTTATCCCCCATATCAAATTAGTTGCCAAATCTTGTCAAATCTACCTCTACAATATCTGTGCAGCTGTTCCCTTTTCTTCACTTATACAGTCATCACCCTGGTTTAGACCCTCATTACCTTTCTCCTAGACTATTGCAGTAGCCTCCTGATTGGTTTACTTAGTTCTAGTCTCTCCCTTCTCCAATCTATCCTTCCAATAGCTATCAAATTAATATTCCTAAAGCCCAACTTCTGGGTGAAAACTCTTCCATGGTTCCTTAGTACATAGGGCTATCTGATGTGGCAGACCAAAATTTCTCTAGGTAAATACACAATCCTCTTGGAGATCCAGGCAATTTCCTCCAGGTTTTTATACCAAAGGACACCCAAAATTTCCCTGAGAGATCCCTGACTCTGTAAAGGCAATCTGATTAGAATTCCAAACTCAGTTAACATTAAGACACACTGACTCAGTTCATAAAGAAATAAAACCAGGGCGGCCAGGTGGTGCAGTGAGTAAGAGCGCCGGCCCCAGAGTTGGGAGACCTGGGATCGGTTTAGGCCTCAGATACTTACCACCCACACAAAATAACTGGCCATGTAACCTTGAGCAACCCAATTGCTTTAAGAAGAAAGAAAGAAAGAAAGAAAGAAAGAAAGAAAGAAAGAAAGAAAG